>NC_057389.1:20692252-21044423 GCF_019320065.1 Cervus canadensis | reverse complement strand
TCCAAGGGACTCTCAAGAGTCTTCTCCAACACCATGGTTCAAAAACATCAATTTTTCGGCACTCAGCTTTCTTCACAGTCCAACTCTCACATCCATACATGACCACTGGAAAAACCATAGCCTTGACTAGGTGAACCTTTGTTGGCAAAGTAATGTCTCTGCTTTTTAATATGCTGTTTAGGTTGGTCATAACTTTCCTTCCAAGGAGTAAGTGTCTTTTAATTTCATGTCTGCAATCACCACCTGCAGTGATTTTGGAGCTCAAGAAAATAAAGTCTGACACTGTTTCCACTGTCTCCCCATCTATTTCCCATGAGGTGATGGGACCAGATGCCACAATCTTAGTTTTCTGAATGTTGATCTTTAAGCCAACTTTTTCACTCTCCTCTGTCACTTTCATCAAGAGGCTTTTTAGTTCCTCTTCACTTTTTGCCATAAGGGTGGTGTCATCTGCATATCTGAGGTTATTGATATTTCTCCTGGCAATCTTGATTCCAGCTTGTGCTTCTTCCAGCCCAGCGTTTCTCATGATGTACTCTGCATATAAGTTAAATGAGCAGGGTGACAATATACAGCCTTGACTTACTCTTTTTCCTATATAAGTAGTTGTAAATACAATGTAAATGCTATGTAAATAGTTGCTGCAAATTCACGATTTGCTTCTTGGAAATTTCTAGAATTTTTTAAAATATTTTCAATCCATTATTGGTTGAATCCACAGACACTGAACTGAACCCATTGACACAGAGGGCTGACTGAATAACTGAATATACCAATCTTCAACTCTTTTCATTAAAACCCTTCTGTCTATTTATCATTTACATATAGTTTGTCTAGAGTTAGCTATTTGGCAATAGTGGTAAAGACTGCGAATGCAGCAGACATAAGGGACGCAGGTTCGATCCCTGGGTTGGGAAGACCTACTGGAGGAGGGCACCCAGTATTCTTGCCTGGAGAATCCCATTTAATTCCTGGTCAGAGGAGCCAGGTGGGCTGTAGTCCAATGGGTCACAAAGAGTTGGACATGACTGAAGTGACTTAGCATGCACATCTATTCTTTTCCAATCAGGGTAGGTTAAGTATTTTGACATCAGATAATTTTATGTAACATCAAAGTTTTAAGTAAAAATACACGCTTATTATTATACAGAGACATTGTCTTGTAGAAACAAAATTCATACTGAATAAGAATATATACATCTGTTTGAATAGGAAATTACTTCATTGCATGGATTTCAAATATATGGAACAGCCCTCTTTAAATAGAATTAAATAATTGCAGTAAATGCAAACCTGCTATATTACATTCATGTTTCTAACTGTAGAAGCTGAAAACAGGCCCAACAACTTTTAAAAAATCAAAGCATCATATTTATGAAAAAAGTCATTCAGTTTTTATGTCCTTAACCCCTGCATGGACCTCATGCAGGCATTGTTCTGGCATTGTTCTGGACACAGAAGGAGATTAAAAACTTCCTTTTCATTCTACTTTTTCTTATCCATGTAAATCCCTGAGCAAAACTGAAAAAAAATCACTGTCATTACTGTAGTGTTCATTTCTATTCTTTTCTTGAGGACAGCAGGTACAACTCAACAATAGGGAAATTTCAGGCACTAATAATGTGCAGGTGGGCCCGATACGGAAATCAGAGGAGTCTTTGTGAGGACACTGAAATCCGATCTAAAAAACAAGGCCTTTCATTCAAAAATAAAAGTGATATGAGTGCAACAGAGAGAGGCAGGAAACCCATAGCATATGAACACAGACACAGATGCAAGAGACAGGATCTGCTATGCTTGCTTTAAATATGGATCCTGGGAGAGTCCTGGTCGCACTGAATTTAGGAGAATATGAATACATAAAAGGCATTCTGTTCTCCTCAAAATTAAATTCACTGCTTAGCATCTTTTATTGTTCTTATCATTGAAGGTTTTATGTTTATTTTTCATACATGCATGTTTTGTTCTTTTCGGTAAACTATAAACTTTTAAAACCTAGGGTTGTATCTCTGTCATTTTCACATCCTGATTATATAGCCTAATGTCTCTTTCATAATAAATGCTTAATTAATGTGTAAATAAATTAATGAGAGGATAACTGAATGGATTTCTTTAGCAGTGGGGTCACTGGTTTTGTTATACTGAAGTCTGTTTAGCAATTTACGATCTGAGCATAGTAGTTTTGAATGTCAACCCTCACTGTATGGTTATCTTGGTGGTGTCTTTTAAAATGGTGGCCCTGCAAAAATGCCTTCTCCTTCCATAGGAGCTGTCTCCCAAGTAGGAGGCAGGGGCTGGGGAGGAGTGGGGCAGTTCTTCTAATGGGTTTTATTCATCCTTCCTGAGTTTGTGCGGTCACAGAAGATTGAGTAGTCACCTGATTTACTTGATCCCTTCAGATTCTCTCTTCCAGGATGCTTGGTAGATAAAAACCCCAAGATCAAGAGTCCCTGGAGTAAATTCTCAATCACAATAGCATTTTTAGAAAGAAAAACTTACAAACATCTGCTGCTGTAGTTTAGTTCCTTCTTTCAAATATGGGATACTTAGTTATCTTCTTAAATTCCATAAGCTGTTTTTCTGTTCTTCTACTAAGTTTCCTCTTAAATTAGTCAAGGAGTTTTTACGCCTTATTAACTGAAAGAATATAACTGGTAGAGATCTGAGACTCAATCCTTTCTTCATCTCTCCCATCCTTCATAAAAAACTGACTCTTAATGCTTTGTGGGATATCTGTGCCCAATTTTTTAAGTCTGTTTCAGTTTTCAAGCCAAGTTGCTGGTCCATGAATGGCACAGGTGTATTCTTTCTAGAAATTCTAAAATATTGGGAAAGGCTAGAAGGGCAAAGATCTAAAAATAGTATCGAGGACTGTCATTCACCAAGAGATATTCTTTGACAAGGAAGCCTAAGTTTTATTGTTATTTCTATGGTTACCGTTTTCATCCCAGAGATTAAAAAAAGAGACCAGTTCTTTTGCAAATTTTTTTTCACTTTTCCCTCAGGGAGAACAATCTGTTTCCTTCTGAATTTCTGTTACCCTGTTCTTTACCCTTCTCTTATACTGTTCTTTGAAGTTATAAAGTCCTATTTCACTTCCATCAGACCGTTTAGATATAGGTAATGTCGCATAGACATTTAACTTCAAACACAGACATAAGTAGAACAAAAAGATGTAAGTCACAGGCAAAAAAATCAGATATTCTGCTTGAATTAGGAAAAAATCTTGCGTTAGAGAATTTAAAATAAAGGAAAGCTCTTGTTAACAAAATAGCTAATGTTAACCATGCTAACATTAGTTAGCAAAATGACTAATGGCAGATCCAAAATGAGTAAATAGTGTATAATACAAAGATGTTAAATTAATTTTGCATTTTATAACATTTACTGAAGAAATAATGCATCTGGAAATTCAAAAAGACTTTAACCATATTGAAATATTTTAACTAGTCTTTAAATTTCCTGTGAATTGCACATTTAATTTTGACAGGGTGATAATTTAAAAGAAAAAAAGATAAAGAAAAAACTTTAGTGTTAATACACATTGGTAAAATAGCTAGGACTGGTGGTTTTTTCCTTCACAATTTGGTCTATTCACCCTCCTCAAAGTATTTCCAAGTCTCAAACATTAAAAGAGCAACAGGTAACACATGCTTCGGAACTAAAATCAAATAACAATCTACTTTATAATTAGTGCCATGAAAAGTTTACTGCCTAATTCAAACTTCAAATGCCTTCTTCGTTTATCATTCAGAACAGTACAAAGACTGAAGCTAAATTCTTTATACATGTTAAGATAAAAAGTGACTTGAAAATGGCATATTCAGATTCCTTTTGAAATTATTTCTATTGCAAAATATTTCAGATAAAATAATGTTAGACTGTATACATTAGAATATATGTTTGATTACATTCTAACTTTTTCACAATAGGAGACAGGTCAAGCCCATTTTATATTCAGGTTCTTATATTCTGATGGTTTAACAAATTACCCTTCAAATGAAAAAGTAAAAATGGTGATTCCCAAAGTATTTACAGCTTCTTAAAATTTATGAAGTACTTTACACAAACATATAGAAGTAGCTAAGTTTAAGTTAGAAAAAAATAAAACAAAGCAATCTGTTGTTTAATGTTTTTAAACTTTATAGTCATTAATGATCATGGTGTTCATCTATTCAGCCCTGATCAGGATATATTCAAAATGCAACAGTGGCTATGAAGGTGAATGTCTTGTGAATCCTAGACCTGATTCCCACAAACGTACAGCCTAGCAAAAAAGTAATCACAATGTAATATATGGCAGTATAAGGGAAATACCACAGTACTAGTGCCAATACCATGCTCCTGGAGTTGGAGGAAAGGAAAAAAAAATTAATGATATCTTATTTTACCAATTATTAAATTCCTCAACTTTGCTTTCTGTTTAAATCCTTCATCTTGTATTACTTTTGGTTGCTTTACAAAGTCAGGAAAGATTCTTCAGTTAGCTTATGATCAAATGTGAATTCTTATTCTTTGGTAACTTCACTAGCTTCTGTTGGAAACTGCAAGAGTGCTAACCAACATTCTTGCAATTATTATCCTAGCTTCTGTACCTTATTAGCTCTTGCTGTGCTAAATGCAAAGAAGAGAGTTCAGAGTTAAACGTCATTCCGTGGCTCCAGGTTTCTAAGGACTGATAACCTGGAGGTCTGGAGGCACATTACAAGGAAGTCAGTGCCAGAAGAGTGTTGGTTAGATTCACGATGTGTTTCCAGGTACAGTAAGACCCAGGCTGTATTCACAGTCTTTGCCCCCACCATCAGGCTGGCCCTCCCAGGGCAAGGCTTTTAAGACCTATTGATGTAACCCTTTCACAACTCAAGCTGTTGCCTGTTTGTAACTTTACCAACCCGTGGAATCTCTCTCTCTCTCAGCTCACTTGGGAATGGCTGTATTTAGGTCACTCACAAGCTGGATTTATAAAACAGCACATAATATTCTATTTCAACTTCCTAACTGGTCTCATGTACTTCTAAGGTGTGGCTCAGAGACCAAGAACTTCTGATTTTATGTTATGCGTCTTTAACTTTATGTTACGTGCCTTTAACCAATATGCTGTGTAGACTCTCCTCATTTTACTTTACTTTTACTTTTATTTAAAGAGTAAGTATTTTCTGTTCCTCTGCTTTTAATCAGGTAATTATGACATTAAGCAATAATCTTATAAAACACTTAACTACTGTTTATGAGAGATGTAGATAGGATATGTAATATTTCAGAACTACTAACCATCTGCAAATGTGTATGTGTGTTTGTGTCTGTGTATGTGTGTGTTTTATTCTTTGAGTGGTAAGCCAAGTACTTCTCAAAGCCAGTTCTGGCAGTATGTTGATGATGTCTTAGAATGTCCTGATAAAAAAGATTGGGCACATTACATTACATTCATTCATAAAGGGAGCTTTACAAATGTCCACTAAACATATGAAAAATGTCCAATTGTGTTAGTAAGAAAATGTTTTCGATTAAGGCAATGGTATTTTTGTCCACCAAGCATTTTTTTCACACTCATTGGTGGCAAGGGTACAGTGAAACGGCACTCTAGCATATTTCTAATGGGATTGTAAACTAGATCAGTTTTTCTCAAAGACTAGCTGCAGTTTTCTGTCAAAAGCCTTGATGGTCACAGGTTAAATGGAAGAAAATACAAAAAGCATTCCTTTCTGTTTTCTCCTTTGCCATATATAGTTCTTACTTGTCTTCTGTAGTATCTAATTTTCCACTTAATGGAAGAGATTTTACCAGAACATTTCCACAAAATTGGAGGAAAAATGAATGTCACCAATGGTGGAATCAGAGAAGTTAACCCCATGACATGTGGATATGGGAGTATAATATGATACAGTGGTCAGAGCTATGAGTTAGTGGAACTTGAAGCATATACCCTGGCAAAAAAAAAAAAATACTCTGCCACACACATAGGAAAAATTAAGCCTCACATCTGGCAGACTGCAAGACCATGGAGAAGAGATTCAACAATTTCACAACTGAGCCACAAGGTATGATGATGAAAGGGTCTAATAATACATAAGCTCCTTTTCCCGAAACCCAGACATTATACTATTAAGTACATAGTACTTGATGATAACCATTAGTTTAGTAAATATATCAAATCATAGAGGACAGAGGACAGTTTCCAGAGTTGATAACTTAGATAAGCATTTTCTGATATTCTTTTCAGCTGTTTTATGGGTGAGGAATATATTTTAACTCAGTTCAGTCGCTCAGTCGTGTCTGACTGTTTGCGAACCCCTGAACCGCAGCACACCAGGCCTCCCTGTCCATCACCAACTTCTGGAGTTTACCCAAACTCATGTCCATTGAGTCGGTGATGCCATCCAACCATCTCATCCTCTGTCATCCCCTTCTCCTCCCACCTTCAATCTTTCCCAGCATCAAGGTCTTTTCAAATGAGTCAGTTCTTTGCATCAGGTGGCCAAAGTATTGGAGTTTCAGCTTCAGCATCAGTCCTTCCAATGAAGATTCAGGACTGATTTCCTTTAGAATGGACTGGATGGATCTCCTTGCAGTCCAAGGGACTCTCAAGAGTTTTCTCCAACACCACAGTTCAAAAGCATCAATTCTTCTGTGCTCAGCCTTCTGTATAGTCCAAGTCTCACATCCATATATGACTGGAAAAACCATAGCTTTGACTAGACAGACCTTTGTTAGTCAAGTAATGTCTCTGTTTTTTAATATGCTGTCCAGGTTGGTCACAGCTTTTCTTCCAAATAGCAAGCATCTTTTAATTTCATGGTTGCAGTCACCATCTTCAGTGACTTTGGAGCCCCCCAAAATAAACTCTCTCACTGTTTCCATTGTTTCCCCATTTATTTGCCATGAAGTGGTGGGACCAGATGCCATGATCTTTGTTTTCTGAATGTTGAGTTTTAAGCCAAATTTTTCACTCTCCTCTTTCACTTTCATCAAGAGACTTTTTAGTTCTTCTTCCTTTTATGCCATAAGGGTGGTATCATCTGCATGTCTGAGGTTATTTATATTTCTCCTGGCAATCTTGATTCCAGCTTGTGCTTCATCCAGCCCCGCATTTCGCATGATGTACTCTGCATATAAGTTAAAAAAGCAGAGTGACAATATACAGCCTTGACATACTCCTTTCCCAATTTGGAACCAGTCTGTTGTTTCATGTCCAGTTCTAGCTATTGCTTCTTGACCTGCATACAGATTTCTTAGGAGGCAGGTCAGATGGTCTCGTATTCCAATCTCTTACAGAATTTTCCACAATTTGTTGTGATCCACATAGTCAAAGCCTTTGACAGAGTCAATAAAGCAAAAGTAGGTGTTTTTCTGTAACTCTCTTGCTTTTTCAATGATCCAGCAGATGTTGGCAATTTGATCTCTGGTTCCTCTGCCTTTTCTAAATCCAGCTTGAACATCTGGAAGTTCATGGTTCACATACTGTTGAAGCCTGGCTTGGAGAATTTTGAGCATTACTTTGCTAGCCTGTGAGATGACTGCAGTTATGCAGTAGTTTGAATGTTCTTTGGCATTGCCTTTCTTTGGGATTGGAATGAAAACTGACCTTTTCTAGTCCTGTGGCCACTGCTGAGTTTTCCAGATTTGCTGGCATATTGAGTGCGGCATTTTACAGCATCATCAAGGCCAATAAAATATCATATGCTGTGCCTACTGTAAAAAATCTTTGATCATAAAAATAAGTTATTTGGTCTAAAGCAACATTGTGTGGGTACCATGTTAATAGATGAGGCATTTTGCTAAGCCCTGAAGTGGTGAGGGTAGCTGTGGCATTTCAGGAATGGAAGGTACATATTGGTTTACCACTGTAGGATAAGGATCTACCTGGTAAGGTACATGTGTGCTCAGTCGTGTCTGACTGTTTGTGACTCCTTGAGCTGCAGCATGCCAGACTCCTCTGTCCTTGGGATTTCCCAGGCAATTATACTAGAGTTGGTTGCCATTTCCTTCTCCAGGGGATCTTCCCAACCCAGGGATCAAACCTAGGTCTCCCACATTGCAGGTGGGTTCTTTACCAGCTGAACCACCAGGGAAGCCCAAAATCAAGCAAAGATGTATATAAAATAATGAAAAGCAATATAGGGCTATAACACAAATGACCTAATATTTGTGTTTATGGTTGATATTAACTAAATTTGCTAATAAATCAATTTATTTGTATTTCATGAATATGGCATCTCGACACTTTGCTTGCTTACTTATTTCATGTCTAGAGACTTGTAAGTGTTCTAGGTTTATCAGGATAAGGGAAATAAAAAACTGATCCTGGAAAATCAGCAGAAAAATTATTTACATTTTCTTTCCGAATCATGCCCAGGGTATGCAAAATCTTCTATAACAAGGTCCCTGTCCTAAGTATTTAAATACATATTGGTTGAAAAGAAGAAAGGAAAAGATATGACAAATTTTAGCTCTTGATTTTAAGAAGGAAGCATCCTAATATTAAAAATGCCCCTCAAGAGAAACACATGAGACTTAATACAATAGTAGCTAATGTACAGTTATGCAGTATAAGTTAATATGGAATGTTCTCCCTTTATTCCTAGCTGTATTACCAGCATTCATTTTAAAATTACTTGATTGAACAGTAGAACATAATTTCTCAAAGAAATGACTGAACTGCGGTAGCATGCCAGAATGAGGTTTGGCCCTAGAAAGGAGCCATGAGATTTGCTGCTTGGTTACAAAATTTGCAGAGGGCCAAATAGTCTGCAAATCAAACTAACCACAAAGACTTCAGTATATTTTCTGGCTTCAAGATGAGATTAGGCTTGGAGACCTGCTAGAGTTATAAAAATATGTAAGTCCAGAAACATTTTGGCACTGCCAGGATCTCAGAAATTTATAATTATATTTGTTGACAAGTTATAATTGAATAAGACATTTTTATTTATTGATAAAAACATGTAGAAGCCTTCTCTAGAGAGTACTGTAGTGTATACCTTTTAATTTTTATTTGGTCAATGAAAGATTTACTTGCAAATATCATTTCAGCAACATGGTTATTTAATTAAGAACTATATACTTATCAGATACAGAGGAGCCTGGCAGGCTACTGTCCATGGTTGTCACAAAGAGTTGGACATGACTGACCACATACATGCATGAGGACACACACAGGCACACATGCACACATTTATTAGATATAAGTGATCAATAAGGGTATTTACTTTTATAATAATATATAATTTAAATAGAAATATGTAATTTAAGTAGATTAAATATATCTTCATGTGTAATGAACCTAATACTATATAAAATTCACACTCATTAAATCTCTTTTCCTTTTATTTATAAACATAAGCCCTTCCTAATTTGGTATCCTAAAGAGTTTAGAGTCTCAAATGTGGGCTTTTAGCCAGGTACCTATTCTGAATCCACCACTTACAGGTTATGTAAATGGAGAATTTAACTTCTCTGTGCCTCGGTTAATTGATCTATGATATATGATTTATATTAATGTCCTCCTAAGCTTGTTAAAAAGATAAAAAATATCCCAAATGAAAGTGTTTACAATAGTATCTAGAATTAATAAGTCTTGAATAGATTCTAACTTTAATAACACCCAGCTTGATTTAGTGTACATCCTTTCCTTGACAGGACATATGAAAAGAAGATCACAGTCATTGATGATGCAAACTGAGCCATTTTCTGAAGAAAGTATGCTACAAAGTACTGACTTCAACTGTGATTTTACAAGAAATTAATATGAAAAGTAAATATGGAAAATACATATTTGGAAATTAACAACACAGATCTATATTCCTCACGGGCTAAAGAGGAAGTTTCAAGGAAATTTAGAAGCTATTCTGAACTAAATAGAAATAAAAGCACCACATATCAAAATTCTTAGAATGTAGCTTAGTTAACTCAGTACTTAGAGGAAAATAAATGGTATTCTCTGAAATCAAAGTTTATATGTTACTACAGGGATTCCCTGGTAGCTTAGACAGTAAAGAACCTGCATGTGATGCAGGATACCTGTATTCTATCCCTGGGCTGAGAAGATCCCCTGGAGAAGGGAATGGCTACCAACTCTAGTACTCTTGCCTGGGAAATCCCGTGGACAGAGGAGCCTGGCAGGTACAGTCCATTGAGTTGCAAAGAGTTGGACACGACTGAGCAACTAACTTAACTAAACCAGAAAAAGAAGAGTAAATGAAAACAAAATGAAACAGAAAGCAGTAAATAATAAACCTAAGAGCATAAAACAAAAATATTGAAAACAAAACAGCAATTAAAGATCTTTAAAATAATTAAAACCAAAAGTTGATTATTTAAAAAAAATAATAAAATGGACAAATCTCTGGTTAGACTTGGCAAGAAAAATACTTAGCATTATCAGGTATGGAAGAAATGAGATCACTAAAGAACCCACAGCTACTAAAATAATAATAAAGGAATTTCATGAACAAGTTTATGCCCATAAATATTGGTAACACATGAAATGGATAAATTCCCTGAAAGATGCAAAAAACCTAAGGTCACCTAGGAAAACAGATAACCTGAATAGTCTTAAATTTACCAAAGCAACTGAATTTGTAGTTTAAAACCTGCCAAAAAAGAAAACCCTAGATAGGTTCGTTCACTAGATGGCTTCACTGGCAATTTCTACCAAACATTTAAGGAGAAAATAATGCCAATTCAATGCAAAATTTTCTATAAAGTAGATGAGAAGTGAATGTTTCCCAACATATTTTATGAAACCAGCATCAGGCTGAAACAAAATCAAATAGTGCCGGTGCAAGAAAACAAGCCTATAGTTTAATACCCACCATGAACACACATGCAAAAATGTAAAAATTTTAATCCAGCAATATATAAAAATGTTGCTGCATCATGATAAAGCAATTAACAGAGTAAAAATGAGAAAAAAACATGATCACCTCAATCCATGCAGAAAAATTGTTTGACAAAAATATAATAGCTTTTCATAACAAAAATTTTCCGCAAGTTAGGAATAGAGAGAAACTTTTTCAATCTATTAAAGGGCATCTCAAAAAAAAATACAATTTATAGCTAGCATTATGCTTAATGTTGAAAGACCATTAAGTATGAAAAAAAGGCATGAAGTTGGACAGCTCATAATATCTGACTTCAAGAGTTACTTTTACTTTTAAACTGCAATATAAAAATAGTATTATATTGAAGAAAGAATAGAAACATGAATCAATTGTGAAGAACAGAGTCTAGAAATAGACAAACACTTGTACGGTGAATTGATTTGGGGCAAAGTTGCAAAAGCTATGGGAAATAGATGGTCTTTTCACCAAGTGGTGTTGGAACTATTGGACATTCATGACCAAAATAATTAACCTCAAGTATACCTTGTACCCTAAACAAAATTAACAAAAATTAATCATAGACCTAAATGTAAAACCTAAAGCTACAAAAATTCTACATAAAGCATAGGAGAAGATCTTTGTGAACTTGAGTTAGGCAAATGTTTCTTAAATATAACACTGAAAGCATGAATCATGAAAGAAAAAAAGATGATAAAATAGACTTTATTAAAATAAAAAATTTCATTCTTCAAAAAATAATGTTTAAAGACTGAAACGATAAGGCACAGGTGGGAGAATATATAAAACACATCTTCTAAAGGACTTTCATTTAGTGTATAAGAACTCTTAAAACTCAATTATAAAAAAACAGACCAATAAAAATGGATAAAATATTTCAACAGACATTTCACAAGAGATATAAAGTTGGCAAATAAGTGTATTAAAAGATGTTCACTATCATTAGTCATTAAAAAAAGGGAAAGGCAAATAAAAACAAAATGAGGTACCTTGTAAGAAGGATTTTAAAAGGGCTCTTCAATGACTCTGCCTTGCACATGCCCCTCTCCATTAGTGCAGGTGGGACTTGTAACTATGCTGGGCTATCACTCCTATGATTTGGTTACATTATAAGGCAAAGGGGATGGAATTTTGCAGATATAATTAAGATCTCTTATCAGCTGATTTTGAGCTAATCAAAAGGAAGATTATCTTGGTGAGCCTGATGCAAGTAAGTAATCTCTTAAAAGAGGGTTTCGTGGTCAAACACAGAAAATCAAAGAGACATGCTTCATTGGCTTCGAAGAAGAATGAAAGTGTCATGTTGTGAGAGGGCCTATGCCCCAGACCTCCAGGAGTTGTGTGACCCCAGGCCAACAGCCACCGAGAAAATAAGGACCTCAGTCCCACAGTGCCAAAAACTGTGTTCTGCCAATGACCTAAATGAACTTGTAAGAGGACCCAGAGCCTCAGAAGAAGAATTTGCAGTCCAGTCTATACCTTGATTTCAGGCTGGTGAGACCCTAAGTAGAGTTCTTAGCCTTCTGACCCACAGGAACCTGGAGGTAATAAATTTGTGCTGCTTGGAGGTGCTAGGTTTGTGGTAATTTGTTATATAGCAGCAGAAACTAATACAAAATTACTGCTACATACTTCAGCTAAATTATTGATCTGAAAACTAAAATATAGCTCCTGGATTAAAATCCCAATGACTTAATAAAGTTAACTCTTGCTCAGAAAAGTTCCAAAAATGTTTATATCCATGGGCAGTTTTCCATCACGTGTGATTCAGGAAACCAAACTGCTTCTGTCTTTTGCCCGTGTATTCTTCATTACCCAGACCCCAAGTTCTCCAGGCTGGTTTGCCTTGAGTTGGCAAAAAAGAACAATCATGGGCCGGAGGGCTGGACCTGAAAGCCAACAGGAGCATGTCTCTGATTTTCTCTGTCTTTGACCACTAAAAGTGATGCTGCACGTGCATCACATTTACACACATCCATTGTGAGCAAATCCAGTCAGTTTCCTGAAGGGAGGTAGTCAAATTTCGATAAGCAGGTTGTATAGGAAGTATAGGAAAAGTTTTTGTGAACAAATAACCAATTACTTATTATCTTATAATAAGTATAAAAGCATAAATTATTTTTTACTTATAATAAAATTTGGGCCCTATCAAGGAAAAAATTTAAAAAAAAGTGAGAAAAGATCTAACAAATAATAACATCAATAAACAAGGATGTTAGCTAATTTTTGTAGGATCTTAAATTCTCGTGAATATTTCTGCTTGAATAATGTACCATTTAAAATGAATCAATAAAAAACACTCTAGCAGAAAATGGTCACCTATTATGTAATCTTTCAGAGTTTTGTCCAATTTGCGACTTATTTCCTGAGCTGCAGTTCAGATATTTTCCCACTGTGTCACCTGGCCTCTCCAAATTCTAGCTGGAATGGTGTGCACTGGAACAAAGATGATCTCCTGAAGAAAAGCTGCACAAATGATTTTTCTTTTATATGGATAGCCTTTATTTATTTTTTTAAAAAAAGAATCAGGCATTTATTTTCCAAAGAGACCTGCTGATAACGCACAAGAAGAAAAAAATTGCAAAACATTCTCTGCTGTTGCAGGGCAATATGGAATATAGAGGGACCAGAGGTGAGCTTTTTCTTACAGGTAACTTGCCAAGCACAGGGAGAGCAAACTTTTACCTTGATGGTCTTCTAGCAGGCAGAGTGTTTCAGTTGTCTGTGAAATAATTTAGTGCTATCTCAAATTATGGATAACTTTTGAATGATATTTTAGTCTATCTGTCCAGCACTAGTATTTTAATAATATTCCACCCTAAAAATTGTACTTCCCTGATATAAGATATGCAAGGGTAAAATAAAAAATTGTGTTCCTTGCATCAACTTTGGGAAAAGCTTAAAAACTGATGGACTCTTCAAAACAGCATTTAGCAACAGATTGGGAAATCACTCAAAGAAGTTGAGAATAAAAACTAAATATAATTTGGTTTCTTGTAGTATTTTTGTTGCTATGTAATAGATCATATAATAGCACTTATTAAGAATGCTGATTATTTTTCTACAGGTAAACTCTCCTTTCAGAGTTGACGAGTGAGTAGCATTACCAGATTTCACAATCTACAAAGTGATTTAGTTTTAGAGTCATATAATTTCAGCATTGTTTTTGAAATATCAAGGTGTTTTTTTCTCCATCCAGCTTGAATAATCCAACAAATTGCCAGTGATCAATACTAGACATTTTGTAAGCAGTCAGAATTAAACAAAATCATTTTCTCATCCCACAAATATCACCCAACTATTTGTTTTAATGAACTTTTGAAGGAAAAAAACACTATATTTAAAAAGGACATTCTGATTCTCTCTTTAGGATATGAAATAGTAAAGCTGCATAACTGCTTAATGCCTCATTGTAATAAATCATATATGGCATTAGAGAGTCTGGTCATCTGTGTATAAAAGATCTGGTTCTTCTGTATATCTAAATTTCATTACTCAGATTATTTTCTGATCTATAAATGGATTTTCAGTTGCAATCTTATGAACTTCTATCAGTCATCATCTATAGTTATTAATGCAAGGGATGTGGCATGTTTGTGTTAAATTGGCACAGTATGAAGCGTGAATTTTATGATATATTTTAAACCCCATGTTCATGAATTGTTTTCTTCTGAGTGGGTGGATCACAGCTATATAAAGACACGTTATGTTTCAAGGTCTGTTTCAATTGGAAATATATATACTTATTTACAGAGTACAAATAAGAAATAAAATGAGGAAAATTAAATTTGAAGAACTCAATATTTTGAAAGCTTTGAGCATTATTTTAAAAATTAGTTCTAAGGAGATACTCATCAGTGGAACAAAGATTAAAGAAAACTATCAGCCTGATTCTAATGAAAACTAATGGTGTCAAGGACAAATGTGGTCAAGAGAGGAAGAAAACAACCACCAAGCAAGGTCAGGTATTAATAGATGCTTTTTAAGCGGGCCTTTGGTGTTTCAAGGGGTGTCAGTGCTTCTTCAATTTTATGCTGCATGATAAATCTACTTTTAGAAAGTAAAAACCAATTACCAACCAAGTGACTAATTTACTGTTTGACTGGATTCATCTAATTCTTCATCAAATTTGGTCAAAAGAAATCAGATATTTAACATACTGTATATTAACCCTAGATTCTTACTTTAGCATGTGGAAAACATCATACAGTGTAAAACGGGGACTAATATCCAGTTCATAGGTTCAGGAAAACATACTTAATGCACATACATGACGACTTTCTAAAACTATCTCCCTTTTGTTCCAGTCTCTTTCTTTGCACCATGGTCATATTAAATGAAACATAAAATTAATACTCTATTGAAGCTGAAGTATAATAACAACATTGCTACTAAGGGTAAGAGTTTAGTGCTGTCTATTTTATTCATTTATTCATATATATTTATCATACATCTATTATTGCCAGGCCTCATTATACATTGCTGAGAAAAAAATTACGTGGTACCTGCCAGGAGGGAGCTTATGATCTGGAAAAATCTCATCCAAAGAGCTGAACATTGTAAGTGGGATCTGGGTTATGAAGGGTTTTATGGTGATGTGTGAACATAAAGGAGATCACAGAATACCTGGGAGGACAAGTAAGATCTGCATAATGAGATGTGATCTGAAAGATGAGCATGTCTTTCTCATCTGCAGTATTTACTCATACTCCTAGGAGAGGAAAGAGGGTATGGAAATATGTTATGGCAGAAAGGGAGCCGAGATGAGGAGCTGCAGTGGCCTGACAGTTAAGAGTGAGAAGAATATGAGACAAGAGCATGGGGAGGTGTACGCTGACTGAACCTTGCAGGGCCTGGTAGGCCCTGAAGAGGTCTTTTCTCATTTACCCGAAATCAATGAGACGGTCTTGAAGTATTTTAAGTGTGTGTGTGTGTGTGTGTGTGTGTGTGTGTGTGTGCGTGTGTGTGTGTGATTGTGGGGGTTAGAGCACTGTGAGGGGAAGATTTGCATTTCAGAAAGATCCTTCTGACTTGCTGTGAGGAGAACAGACCTGGGAGACAGCAAGAATAGGGAGATGAGGGTGGAAGCTACTGCAGTTGGCTAGGTGAGCAAGACTGGGAGCTAGCAAGCCTAGAGCTTTGCCAATAAATTATCTTCCAAGATTCTGAAACTCTACCCTCTAGTTAAGAAAACTTTCATGGTCTTACTTGTAAGCTACTCAATTTTATTATACTGGAGGTCAAAATCTAGTTTCCCATAAGAAGTTAGAATTACTCACCAAGAAGTGTACACAATTTAGAAAGACAAAAGAGAAATGAATCAAAGGTACAATGGAGGACATGTTACAAGTTAGGAAGGTCTCTGGAAAAAATGAGGGCAGAAGATTAGTTATTAAGTCCATGTATCAATATGATAAATCCAGTCTGTTCCAAGCTATATTATCCATTGCTGTTTAACAAATAATCCCAAAAGATAGTGGCTCAAAACAGCAACATTTATTATCTCACAGTTTCTCTGGGTCATGGTTGTTGGCAGGATTCAGTTGCTTCTGCTCTACTGGGACAGGGTGCCCTGGTTTCTTGCTGACTGTTGGCTGAAAGTTGCCCTCAGTGTCTTAGACACGTGTCACTCCATGAAGCAGCTTTTAACATGGCCGTTTACTTCGCTAGGGGAACCACAGAGACAAGCCAGAGAGAAGGTGGATGTCCACTCATTTATAACCCAGTCTTGGAAGGAACATTCCATTCCCTTTGCCACATTCCATTTGCTGTAAGCAAGACACTAGGTCAAGTCCACACAAGAGGGGAGTGACGACACAAGACCATGAATACCCCAAGGTGGGGATCACTGAAAGTTATTCGAGAAGCAGCTTACACACGCTTTAAAATTCACATTACACACGTACAGTAGGATGAGATAAAGTCATTATTTAGAAGTTGCCTATTAGAGAAAAGCATAAATAAAATGTATTCTTATACATTCTAGGAAATGAGATTGAAAAATAGAATAGAAAATGGGAAGAAAAGAGTAGTTTCAAATTCATATGCTCAGATGGTAAAGCATCTGCCTACAACATGGGAGATCCGGGTTCGATCCCTGGGTCAGGAAGATCCCCTGGAGAAGGAAATGGCAACCTACTCCAGTACTCTTGCCTGGAAAATCCCACAGACGGAGGAGCATGGTACGCTACAGTCCATGGGGTCGCAAAGAGTCAGACACGACTGAGCGACTTCACTTTAATGCTGAAAAGGAGACAAATAACAGGCTCCAGGAAAGCTGGGGTCGTGTACCACATTGCCGTATAATCGCCTGGTTACTTTCCTGCATCTCCCACTAGACTACATGTTCCTGAAGAACAGAGTTGTCTTTTACCTTTACCACCTCAATATCTGGTATAGTATAAGAACATTTCAAGTGCTCTGTAAGTATTACATGAAGGACAAAGAGCTTTGACCTTTTAACCTTGCTTTAGAAAGCTCCATCTTTGCAAGAGTAGGTGGTTATTCCTACAGAAGATCAGACATCAGATGCCAAAGCCTTTTAGTTTCATAATATTTATTTGTAGCACTGATAGTGGTTTAGGAAAAGTAGGTTAAGTGTGAAAATCTGTCCACACATCACCATGAGTAAGGTTCTTTTCCTGTTATTTTCTGTGTATGTATGTGTGTGTGTTTGTGCATGTGTGCTCAGTTCAGTTCAGTTCAGTCGCTCAGTCGTGTCTGACTCTTTGCGACCCCATGAATCGCAGCACGCCAGGCCTCCCTGTCCATCGCAAACTCCCAGAGTTTACTCAAACTCATGTCCATCGAGTCGGTGATGCCATCCAGCCATCTCATCCTCTGTCGTCCCCTTCTCCTCCTGCCCCCAATCCCTCCCAGCATCAGGGTCTTTTCAAGTGAGTTAACACTTTGCATGAGGTGGCCAAAGTATTGGAGTTTCAACTTCAGTCGTGTCCAATTCTTTGCAAACCCATGGACTGTAGCCCACCAGGCTCTCTGTCCATGGGATTTCCCATAATACTGGAGTGGGTTGCCATTTCCTCCTCCAGGGGATCTTCTCAACACAGGGATTGAACTTGTGTCTCTTGCATCTCCTGCATTGGCAGGCAGGTTCTTTAAATGACACTTAGTTGTTAGAACGTTGACCAGGGACAGGAGGAAGTAGCAGCAGGATGGTGACCGTGCTGAGCAGCTGTCCCCTCTGTTCTTAAGATGTTTGCAAGGGCAAAGTCTTCACTCAGAATGGAAGCAATAACAAAGATTTCAAGACAATTTATAACACATATCAGATAAATTATTACAACTTAGTAGCCATGAACTCTTACAGATGAAAACAGTTACTAGAATTGGGATGGTCAGAAAAAGTTTGTAAATGACATGGGAATTCAAAACATGAAATTTTGAAGAGAAGAAGGAATCAGTATGCTAGATAAGCAAGAAGGTATAGCTGAGAGAAGTACAAGCCTATGTGATCACTGCTGGTTTTCTTCTAAAGTTTGTTAGAAATCACATGTGGCTTGTTACCGATTTATGGAAATTAAAATAAGGGAGAATGGTTTGAGAATGAATTTGTCTTCTTGCTTTTAGCTTCAATCAACCTACCTGAGTCTCAATTTCTTCCTTTGTAAAACTGAGAATCATAGCAATTCAATGCCCTGGGATCTGTGAGAATGTAGTCCTATCTGTATTCATGGAACATCAGTTGGCATGCCCATTCAACAATCACTTTTAATAATCTCCTCCCTAGATTTCTTCTGCCACTCAGGATGGACCACATATTTTGTTGTTTTAGCCACCTTCCAATCACAAGAGAAGGCTCTACACATGAACATCAAGAGATGGTCAATACCAAAATCAGATTGATTATATTCTTTGCAGCCAAAGATGGAGAAGCACTATACAGTCAGCAAAAACAAGAACAGGAGCTGACTGTGGCTCCTTATTGTCAAATTCAAACTTAAATTGAAAAAATAGGGAAAACCACTAGACCTTCCAGGTATGACTTTAATTCCTTACAATTATACAGTGGAAGTGACAAATAGATTCAAAGGATTAGATCTGACAGAGTGCTGAAGAGCTATGGATGGAGGTTCATGACACTACAGGGGGCAGTGATCAAGACCATCACCAAGAAAAGAAATGCAAAAAGCAAAATGGTTGTCTGAGGAAGCCTTACAAATAGCTGAGAAAAGAAGAGAAGCTAAATCCAAAGAACAGGAAAGATATACCCATTTGAATGCAGAATTCCAAAGAATAGCAAGGAGAGATAAGAAAGCCTTCCTCAGTGATCAATGCAAAGAAATACAGGAAAACAACAGAGTGGGAAAGACTAGGTCTTTCAAGAAAATTAGAGATAGCAAGGGAACATTTCATGCAAAGATGGGCTCAATAAAGGACAGAAATGGTATGGACCTAAAAGAAGCAGAAGATATTAAGAAGAGGTGGCAAGAATACACAGAAGAACTGTACAAAAAAGATCTTCATGACCCAGATAATCACGATGGTGTGATCACTCACCTAGAGCCACACATCCTAGAATGTGAAGTCAAGTGGGCCTCAGGAAGCATCACTACAAACAAAGCTAGTGGAGGTGTTGGCATTTCAATTGAGCTATTTCAAGTCCTGAAAGATGATGCTGTGAAAGTGCTCCACGCAACATGCCAGCAAATATGAAAACCCAGCAGTGGCCACAGGACTGGAAAAGGTCAGTTTTCATTCCAATCCCAAAGAAAGGCAATGCCAAAGAATGCTCAAACTACTGCACAATTGCACTCATCTCAGAGGCTAGCAAAGCAATGCTCAAAATTCCCCAAGCCAGGCTTCAACAGTACATGAACCGTAAACTTCCAGATGTTCAAGATGGATTTAGGAAAGGCAGAGGAACAAGAGATCAAATTGCCAACACAGGTTGGATCATTGAAAAAGCTAGAGTTCCAGAAAAAATCTACTTCTGCTTTATTGATTATGCCAAAACCTTTGACTGTGACAGCTCAGTTCAGTTGTTCAGTCATGTCTGACTCTTTGCGACCCCATGGACTGCAGCACGCCAAACCTCCCTGTCCATCACCACCTCCTGGAGTTTACCCAAACTCATGTCCATTGAGTCGGTGATGCCATCCAACCATCTCATCGTTTATCATCCCCTTCTCCTCCTCTGCCCTCATCTTTCCTAGCATCAGGGTCTTTTCAAATGAGTCAGCTCTTCACATCAGGTGGCCAAAGTATTGGAGTTTCAGCTCCAACATCAGTCCTTCCAATGAACACCCAGGACTGATCTCCTTTAGGATGGACTGGTTGGATCTCCTTGCTGTCCAAGGAATGCTCAAGAGTCTTCTCCAACACCACAGTTCAAAAGCATCAGTTCTTCAGCACTCAGTGTTCATACAGTCCAACTCTCACATCCATACATGACCACTGGAAAAACCATAGCCTTGACCAGACAGACCTCTGTTGACAAAGCAATGTCTCTGCTTTTTAATATGCTATCTAGGTTGATCATAACTTTCCTTCTAAGGAGTAAATGTAGACCACAACAAACTGTGGAAAATTCTCAAAGAGATGGCAATACCAGACAACCTTACCTGCCTCCTGAGAAATCTGTATGCAGGCCAAAAAGCAACAGTTAGAACTGGACACAGAACAACAGACTGGTTCCAAATTGAGAAAGGAGTATATCAAGGCTGTATATTATCACCTTGCTTATTTAACTTATATGCAGAGTACATCACATGAAATGCTGGGCTGGATGAAGCACAAGCCAGAATCAAGATTGTCAGGAAAAATATCAATAACCTCAGATATGCAGATGACACCACCTTTATGGCAGAAAGTAAAGAAGAACTAAGGAGCATTTCATCTTGATGAAAGTGAAAGAGAAGAGTGAAAAAACTGGCTTAAAACTCAACATTCAAAAAACGAAGATCAAGGCATCCAGTCCCATCACTTCATGGCAGATAGATGGGGAAACAATGGAAATAGTGACAGACTATATTTGGGGGGGGGGGCTCCAAAATCACTGCAGATGGTGACTATAGCCATGAAAATAAAAGATTCTTGCTCCCTGGAAGAAAAGCTATGACCAATCTAGATAGCATATTAAAAAGCAGAGACATTACTTTGCCAACAAAGACCCATCTAGTCAAAGCTATGGTTTTTCCAGCAGTCATGCATGGATGTGAGAGTTGGACTATAAAGAAAGCTGAGTGCTGAAGAATTGATGCTTTTGAACTTTCAGAAGTGGTCTTTCAGAAGACTCTTGAGAGTCCCTTGGACTGCAAGGAGATCCAACCAGTCCATCCTAAAGGAAATCAGGTCTGAGTATTCATTGGAAGTACTGATGCTGAAACTGAAACTCCAATACTTTGGCCACCTGATGCAAAGAACTGACTCATTTGAAAAGACCCTGATGTGGGAAAGATTGAAGGCAGGAGGAGAATTGGATGACAGAGGATGAGATGGTTGGATGGCATCACCAACTCAATGGATATGTGTTTGAGCAAGCTCTGGGAGTTTGTGATGGACATGGAAGCCTGGCATGCTGCAGTTTATGGGGTCGCAAAGAGTTGGACACAACTGATGTCTGAACTGAGCTGAACTGAATCACAGGAGGCTCTTTTCTGAACCTGAGATTTCCGAAAGTTGTCAGGGCATGACTTTCCCTTTCTTTTCAAAAACAAAACCTTAAGACACTTCTAACAACTCTTCAAAACTTTAGCAAAGGCAGCAATGCCCACAAAGATGATAGGTGGTATTTGTGTGCATGGTAATGACAAAACATGAATGATATCACCACTGGAGGATAGTAAGATGATCGATAAACTAAACTGTAACTTTACAGTTACAGAAAGTTACTTTACAGAAAGTTGATGTCAGACCCTATAAGTCTCCTAGTAATGCACAGATTTCCTGGAAACTCATTGGATTTTTCATGGACATGCATAGGGACAGGTGAATTTTAACCTGAGCCTGGTGACCTGCAATGACATTGCCATGATAGGTATATAAAAGGTAATTCTCTGGAGTAGGGACCTGATTTCATAGGAACAGTTATAATATGAAACTGTTTGTAATGACTTGTGACATGAAGTTTTGTGTGTATTTAATATTATTCAGTAATAGAGCATGTCTATAAATTCTTCAGTGCGTTCATGCTAAGTTGCTTCAGTTATGTCCAACTCTGTGATCCCATGTACTGTCACCTGCCAGACTCCTCTGTCTATGGCATTCTCCAGGCAAGAATACTGGAGTGGGTTGCCATGCCCTCCTCCAGGGGATCTTCCAGACTCTGAGATCGAACCCCAGTCTCTTATGTCTCCTGCGTTGGCAGGCAGGTTCTTTATCACTTTTGCCACATGAGAAGACCAATCTCTCAAATTCTAATCCAAAAAATTATGTGATTGTCTCAGTTAGGATCATATAATTGGGAAGAATACAGGAAATTTGAAGAGGTTTCTGCAACGTTTTGGAAGGGACATTTTTGGAGAAAATCTAAGATCACTAGGTGAATATTTCAGAAAATTGTTCAAGTAATACTGTTTTGTGGTCATATTTCTTATTTTATGGCAAATATTCTTGTTTGATGCACATATACATATATGTTTCCAGCACTGGTATATTATTTTAAATATTTAATAACTATGCATTTAATTATTGATTAATTAATGCATACAAATATTAGACTGAGTGAATATCCTTGGTCATTTTGCTATTCCCGGTCAGAAATCTACCCTATTTCCTGCAGCTGACATCAGTACTGTGGCTGCCTCCCGCACACTAATTGTTACACAATTCATACAGCCATTAAAACCTATGAATCAATTCTTATTGGCACTGACATTTTCATCTTTTGATCCCTCATCACTTTGCTATTTCACAGTGTCCAAGAGTTTCAAAGTGTGGACCGAATCATGGTTAAACCTTTATACACAGAGAGCTAGTCTGTGTCCTCAAGGTACCAATCTAGCTCCCTTTTCAGGTCATATTCCATGTTTAACTTACAAAATCCCATAATATTGAGTTTAGGCAGTATCATTTCTTTTTCTTTCCCTAGCTTTTATTAGTACTTTTAGAGGGTTTATTTTTTTAATGAGATATGCCTAAAAATAGACTCATTTTGATAATTTAGTGCTTAATATATGTAAACTATTGTTTACAAATGCATTCTAGTATCTGCACCAACTTTTAAATAAGTACTATGTGCCAGTATGTAGTTTAAATCTTCATTTGTTTTAGTTTACTTTAAACTAATTTATTTCACATAATAGTTTAAGTGGAGTCTGCTAATATTCCCATGTAGCAGATACAGATGGTGAAGGATACAGAAATGAGTAAGTTGACCACGATCCAAGGCTGGTACATGACAGAGCCTCAATTTGAACTCAGAGAACTGGACTCTAAAACCTGTGCTCTCAATCACTTTCCTATTAACAAATATACTGAAAATTAGTTTTACTTTTCAGAGTAGTCCCCTGGGGAGATAATTCTTATTCAGATGATTCTGTGTTTTCCCCGTAACTTTAAGTGGATTCGTCTTTAGAAATAGTCTGCAAACATGGTTTGTTGGTCTCACAGACTTTATAATCTGTAGAATCTACTGTAACACTCATTCTCCTTTCTGATTCTTTCTTTCTGCTCTTGTAAGCTCACTCCTTTCCTTGATTCTAGCTTTTGGTCAACAATAGAAGTCCTTTTTGTGTGACTGCTTTGTAACTTGGATTTAGTAGCCTCTCCACCTCCTAATTCCCCCAGAAGAAGAGAAGATGGGTTACTTTGAGAGCAGGGTCTGGTGATCCTTGAACAGATTCCTGCAGGAAGCAGGTTTTACATCTCTTTTTCTTTCTATGTATGATAAATTGATGACATAGCAGCAACTGACTATTTGTCATTAAATCAAGTCACTTTAAATCAAGAATCTCTTTTTTGTAGAGTCTACGGTTGGTTAAAGTAGGTGAGTCTCTGTGGTGGTACCTGCTCGACATCTTTATTATGGTAAAGACATTAATTTTCTTTAAAGGAACATACTTCGTCCTTATTTTTAATACCTTTGCTAACATGGCTTGACCTGTATAATTCAGGGTTGCACATGTGACCCAGACTAGGCCTGTGAGAGTCAGGCCTGGAACTTTTATTGTATTTTTTATTTAATTGGTGATGGAGAGCAAGGCCTGGCGTGCTGCGGTTCATGGGGTCACAAAGAGTCAGACACAACTGAGCGACTGAAATGAACTGAACTGAACCCACACAGGGCAGTCAAATATTCTCTCAAACCAAAACAGTCGACTAATAATTGATAGCACATATATGCAAACCAGGTAATGTTCACTCAGGCTGATTATCAACCTGGATGAACAGAGCTTAACAAACACACCTTTCCTAAGTATCTGCCAAACACATATCAAGCCTCATGTGTGCAGTAAGGTCACTGGTCTAGTTTTCAGAATAATGTTACAAAGTTTGCAAGTTTGCATTTATTCATTTCAAATATTGATTAGGCATGTACTAGGAGCCTGCCAATGTATTTGGAAGGAGGAAACAATAGTGACCATAATCAAACCCATTTTCTGGCTTAACTGAGGCCACAGACTTGTAGCAAGGCAGACATTAAGTGGATAATCACATAAAGAAGTGTAAAATACCAAGTGTTCAAGGAATACCACATAATGATCTCAAGGCTTATAAAAATAATAGAGGTGTTTGACCTTATCATGGAAGTTAGGAAAGACTTTCTGGATCAATGAGACAAGGACCACTCCTTTTATGGGCCAGACATGAGTTCTATGGGCCTCGAGAAAATTACCTACCACTTTTCTTTCTGTTCCAGGGATCATTATCTTCATGCTCACTTGACAAAACCTCCAACTCCTTCTCCCTTTGGGAAAAGCACTCTGGTGCCCTGAGGAGAAGGGACTTAGAGGATCCTTAGCACAGGCTGGAGGAGATTTCTCAAGTATATTTGTGCAGGACATTACAGGGTCCTGTGGTCCTGAGATGTCATCTAACTGAAGGATTATGAATCCCAACTGAGTTTGTCCCCTGAGCCCACCCAGTGGATTCTGTCTACCTTAGGAGAGAGACAGTGAAGAATGGGTCATAGTGCGTACTTCCAAATCCTAGGGTCCAGAGCCATGCTGATCAAGTCCAACCGCAGAATGCTAGAACAACTTACACGAACTCTGAAGGCAAAGCCTGTCAATGAGACAGAGGAGAGGAAGAGGTGCGTGGGGGCAGAGGATAAGAGAGTGCTACGGACCAACGTTTTAGGAGAAAACATGTTCTTCATCATTAGAAACCTAGCCTGTACTCCAAGTTACATTTTCACATGTTTAAATGTCTTAAATATGAATATGAACAATAAGAAAAATAGCCAATGCCATAAAATGTAGGTGGGCTAAAACTGCTGCATAGTGCAATTTTCACAACAAACTCCTGTCTCAGAGTAACCAAGTCACACAACTATACGCAGAAAGAGATGCACAGCAAATATAATACCATCCCCCAAAAAAGGCTTGCTTTGTTTTTGAAAGAAATTATATACTCTGTATAACTTGCAGGTACCTAATCACTCTGGGACTATTTTAACTGAGTGACAGTCACTGAACATGTCCATAGACTTTATGGTGACAGGAATAATTTACCTGTACTTTTCTTCTTTAATTAAATAGTAATCAGTGAGTGGTAATTTAGACCCCCATATATATGGATGCACAAGAAAGCATGATAGCATGATTTGCTATACTCTGAGTGTTAATCATACTTAAAGCACTGGCTAAATTTCTAGGTTTCAAGGTGCTTAGGCCTCCTGTTGAAAGAATTTATAGCTCTAAGCCATGTATAGATTTGTTAAAAGGATATGTTAAGCCCACAAACAGGTGATTCCCTATGTAGAGTAGTTTTTATTTTAAGTCCTGGGATGTGATCTTTCAGTAATATTTTCTATTTTGGGCTCTGAATGCTGCAATAGTGGCAAGTTGGCTATAAAATAGTTTGCCCTGCTTAACCAATTCTATAAGTTACTGTTATTAAGAATAAACATCTTCCTTTAAAAAATGATTGAGTTCACAGTCTGTAAAATGCTTTAAAAATAACACTTTACAACAAGGCTTTTTCACTATAAACTAGATAGAGCTTTAACCGAATAAGATTTTATCTGATTTTCTTTAGAAAATGTGTATATTCATCAGACATTATCATAGCATCAAGTGTAGTGAATTTTGTCATTTAAATAACTTCAGTTATAATTCCAGTTTCCTCCTCTTATGTAAATAACCTCAAAACTGCTTCAGAGCAGAAGCTCTCCAAATATGGTCTCAGCCTAGAGGTAATTTTTTTTTTTTTAACAGAGAGATTTTTTTTTTTTTTTAAGCTATATTAACTCTCCAATGTAAAAAATCCATGAAACCCAGTGAAAAGAGAATCTGAGAAATTCTTTCACTTTGATAAATCCGAAATGTTGGAACTTTCAAGTTTAAAATTTTCCCTGGGGCACTGTAAGAAAACTGACAGGAGATAAGTTTTAAAAGAATGTTATAACATTTAGAAGTTATAAATAAATTACACAACATAGGTCATTGCATAAATGAGCATTAACTATTTCTATCAGGCTTGAAATTTTCATGACCTACATTTCTTCATATCATATTATGAGGTCTATTTTCATTCCCAGAGTATTTCTTTCTTTCTCTCTTTTTTTTTTTTTTTTGAGAGCTACTAGAGCTGAGTGGAAAAGAGATGAACCAAGAGAAGGGTTAATGAGTCTGAGAGTGAAGGACCATGCTCTTGCCATCTCTCATTCACCAGCCATTGAAGGGCAGAGGCTTCTCCTTAAAGGACTGACAGCCAGGCATCCCGCATCACTCAAAAATGATGCCACATTCAATTAAGTAAGAAAGAGACATTTCAGATATGGCAAAGGAGGCTAAATCCTTTGAAGTGTAAATGTATTTCTCCATCCTAAAGTAACGGCAACAGGAGTGAGGGGGCTTCCAACTACCAACTCACCAAAACCTGCACTGTTTTCTGTCTTTTTTATATAGCTGATATAAAGGATGGTTTTGCAAAAGTGTCTGTGGTATTCTCCTTCAGATTAATCTCTGAATTGATCTTTGTAAGAAATTTCAAATTAAAGCCAGGTAAACATCCTTCCAAACTCAAATTGCCATGTATCCTACACTTAACTAAAACATTCTGGGGCAAGTATGGTTTTAAGACAGGAAAGCTATAAAAATAGTGATTGTATTTATTTTCATCTCTGTGTCCTTCCTTGGAGTGAAAAAGGACAGGAACACTTTAGGTGCCTATTCATTGACTGGACAATGGAATACTCATTGGTCATTTTCTAGAAGAGCAACTAATAAATCCTATGACAAAGAAAAAGTAGAGCCAAAGTATGCAGAGGGTATGTTTTCAAAGTTCCGGAAGATCCATTTACTCAAACTTATCTAGCAAAACTCACAGAGTATATCTTCCCCTGTGTTCTTAACAACTCCCAATTCCATATCATTTGCAAATTCAATTAGCCTGCTCTTTACCCCTGTCATATAACCCATCTGACCTCTTCTGCCTTTCTGCTCCATTTCACCCGTTGATCCCCATTGACTTGCCTAGGAACAGAGGACTACATATTATAAGTCCTATCCCTCTCTACTTTCTTTTTTCTCTCCAGTTACTCAAAGGAGAAGAATTATGAGAATAGTTATGTACATTTCGTAACTGAAGAGAAAAATCTCTGGAATGATTCTGTCCCAGTCATTATTATTACCTAATCTATGTACTAATTCAATAAATTTATACATGAGTAATATGTTTATGTAACATTTCTATGTCCATTTATTACATTGTTATCTACAAATGACATAACACTTATAATTGCCACATGGGGGATTTGATGTCACGTGCCCGTAACATCAAATTCATATTGTGTAGCTCAGTGTGCACAGCAAAAATAAATTTGTCTTGGATACTAAGCTACTTTTGTGGTTACAGGTACAAATATTATCGTTAAATAAAAAAGTATTTATGTGTCGGTGTTGACCTTTTAATTAAATGGAAATGGCCAGAGTCAATCATCTATTGACAGGTATTTACATAGCAAGTAATTATAGGGTAAAGAAATTATTTTGGTTATAAAATCAGAGGGCAAGTCATGAAAACTTTAGAAATAGAGTCACCAAGTAATCTGTAAGAACATGTAATTGCTATGTTTTTAACTGGCCTTTACCAAAGAAAACTAAATTCTTACGGTAAGTAACACTGTAAAGTGACTTGTAATTGAGGTTATTGGTATGGTTTTATTTTCTTAGTGATTAGGAGTCTGAAATCTCTAATAATATTTACAGTCTTACTAATATGTGAAGGAATTTCAGAGCCTCTCACTATAGAACTTTCTGCACAACTGCTCTGCTCTAGGGTTAGAAAGCTAACACATTCATTTCAAGGATGCCTGGGAGACCATCTCAGCTCATCCTGATTTTAGGTCCACCTCTAAGTGCCCTGACCATAGTATTTCTTAATAATTCTGTGTCCAGTATTGACAAAAGGTGGTGACATAAACTATGGAAAATCACTGCAATCGAATTTCTGACAATTTGAAGATTTGGTATTTTTTTAAAAAATTATACCTTAATATAAAGGTATCTGGATTCTTGCTTCAGAGATGGAATCAGATCTGAAGTGAAGAGATGATTCCAGAGATGGAATCAGAAGTGAATATGACTCATCTTCCATCCCTTCCTCCTTTCTCTCAGTTCAGTTCAGTCCCTCAGTCGTGTCCAACTCTTTGCGACCCCATGAATTGCAGCACACCAGACCTCCCTGTCAATCACCAACTCCCGGAGTTTACTCAGACTCATGTCCATTGAGTCAGTGATGCCATCCAGCCATCTCATCCTCTGTTGTCCTCTTCTCCTCCTGCCCCCGATCCTTCCAGTCATCAGGGTCTTTTCCAATGAGTCAACTCCTTGCATGAGTTGGCCAAAGCATTGGAGTTTCAGCTTCAGCATCAGTCCTTCCAATGAACACTCAGGACTGATCTCCTTTAGGATGAACTGGTTGGATCTCCTTGCAGTCCAAGGGACTCTCAAGAGTCTTCTCCAACACCACAGTTCAAAAGCATCAATTCTTCAGCGCTCAGCTTTCTTCACAGTCCAACTGTCACATCCATACATGATCATTGGAAAAACCATAGCCTTGACTAGATTGACCTTTGTTGACAAAGTAATGTCTCTGCTTTTTAAATATGCTATCTAGGTTGATCACAACTTTGCTTCCAAGCAGTAAACGTCTTTTAAATTCATGGCTGCAATCACCATCTGCAGTGATTTTGGAGCCCCCAAAAATAAAGTCTGACAATGTTTCCACTCTTTCCCTATCTATTTCCCATGAAGTGATGGGACCAGATGCCATGATCTTAGTTTTCTGAATGTTGATCTTTAAGCCAACTTTTCACTCTCCTCTTTCACTTTCATCAAGAGGCTTTTTAGTTCCTCTTCACTTTCTGCCATAAAGGTAGTGTCATCTGCATATCTGAGGTTATTGATATTTTTCCTGGCAATCTTGATTCCAGCTTGTGCTTCTTCCAGCCCAGCATTTCTCATGATGTACTCTGCATATAAGTTAAATAAGCAGGGTGACAATATACACTTGACATACTCCTTTCTCTATTTGGAATCAGTCTGTTGTTCCATGTCCAATTCTGTTGCTTCCTGACCTGCATATAGGTTTCTCAAGAGGCAGGTCAGATGGTCTGGTATTCCCATTTCTTTCAGAATTTTCCAGTTTATTGTGATCCACACAGTCAAAGGCTTTGGGATAGTCAATAAAGCAGAAATAGATGTTTTTATGAAACTCTCTTACTTTTTTTGATGATCCACCACATGGTGGCTATTTGATCTCTGCTTCCTCTGCCTTTTCTAAAATCAGCTTGAACATCTGGAAGTTCATGGTTCATGTATTGCTGAAGCCTGGCTTGGAGGATTTTGAACATTACTTTACTAGCATGTGAGATGAGTGTAATTGTGCGGTAGTTTGAGCATTCTTTGGCACTGCCTTTCTTAGACACTGGAATGAAAACTGACCTTTTCCAGTCCTGTGGCCACTGCTGAGTTTTCCAAATTTGCTGGCACATTGAGTGCAGCACTTTCACAGCATCATCTTTCAGGATTTGAAATAGCTCAACTGGAATTCCATCACATCCACTAGCTTTGTTTGTAGTGATGCTTCCTAAGGCCCACTTGACTTCACATTCCAGGATGTCTGGCTCTAGGTGAGTGATCACACCACTGTGATTATCTGGGTCGTGAAGATCTTTCTTGTACACTTCTTCTGTGTATTCTTGCCACCTCTTCTCAATATCTTCTGCTTCTGTTAGGTCCATACCATTTCTGTCCTTTATCAAACACATCTTTGCATGAAATGTTTCCTTGGTGTCTCTAATTTTCTTGAAGAGATCTCTAGTCTTTCCCATTCTGTTGTTTTCCTTTCCTAGAGTCACCTAAATAGTTACCAATTACTATTCAGTTTTCCTTGACTCTGGTATGCTCCATGAGACACCAATTAGTTCTTTTCTTTTTAAAGAATTTATTTTTTGATGTGGACCATTTATAAAGTCTTCATTGAATTTGTTACAATATTGCTTCTGTTTTAGGTTTTGGATTTTCGTCCATGAGGCGTGTGGGATCACAGCTCTCTGACCAGGGACTGAACCTGCATCCCACACATTGGAAGGTGAAGTTTTTACTACTGGACCCCAACTAGTTCTCATTGCTATAGATGTGGTGCTTTTTTGAAAAGTGAACAACACATTTGCTGAAGCTATATACTCAAGTTACTCCTTGGTTATTTATATAATAATGAATGGCCTGTTTCCAGTGTCCCATTGTTAACTCCAGATTTTCAGTGGACTGTGAATGCAGTCTACAAAACAGAGGGTTTATGGAGCTCCAGTGAAGACAAATGCTCCAGATTAACTTCCTGATCACACACAGTAGTTTATATGTCTTTGGGGGCTTAGATAGTGCTGAAATTTAAAGAGGAGTGTCAACAGATTTGAGTATCAAATGAGGAAGCCATACTCAACTCTATGAGCAGAATGGAGAGAGAAGAACAGTACAAGTGGAAATGAAAAGTTACCTTCAAACCTAAAAAGTATCTTTTTAAGCTATTGCTAGATGCTTGTTAAAGTGGGAGTGTATATAGTTGCTTAAGTAAGGCCAACCTCTACCCCTTATTTAGAGAGGTAGAAGAGTCTTTAGTTACCGTAAGAAAAACAAATTCAAATAATTTTAGCTCAGGGAAAGCATGGGCAATGAGAATTCTAAGGAGAAAACTTACTACAATCAGATTTTCCTAGTCTATGGATACTTCCCAGGATTAAAGAATAATCAACAGGGAAGATGGAATGAACACCTCTGAGCACGTGCTGTGAAGCCAGGCAAATTCAGAAAGCTTTACATCTTTTAACTTGTTAATTAACCCCTATATACAAACAATAAAACTAAAACAAAGAGATTGCATTCTCAGTTCCTTGTGCTGACCTTCCCCTGGGCTCCTGCTTCTAGCAGTACCAGCTTCACAGAGACCCATAGCTTTGGCTCTTGTTCTAGTTTTTCCTTTCTTCATTATATTTACGATATGAAGCCGATTTGCAGGAAATACAGTTTGGTATTAATCTGGCTTCATACACTCAGGATAGACTAAGAGAAAATATGCCTCTGACTATAAAAATACACACACACAATACATTGTTAAGTAACACTGCCCTCCCTTTTTTCCATCTTCTTTCCTTAAACCCTTCTCATAAAAAACGGTATTTCTTGGCAACAGAAACCATTTTTCCTTTATGTCAGAGTCACTGTTAAGTTCACATTTGTGTTTGCACGTTCTGTTTCCAACTTTCCACTCTGGTTCTATCCCCCACAGCAAGAAGAAAATCACGGAATTTGCATATCGTGCTTATGAAGTAGCGTAGCTGTCTCCACCGAGGGGTTACAAATCATGAACACACACACGCGTTGTCGCAGAATCCTAATCCAACATATTTGTCTTCTACTTTTATATATTTCTCTGCTTTCAATTAAGACGCCTTATTAAATAGCATTCAAACATGTGAAAGCAAAGACAGAGCCTGACAGAATTTCAACAGGTTCTGTGCATTCATACTGTATGTCACCTCTTAATTAGCAACCAAAATGCAATGAACAGATTGTACAGTTTACCATCCTAGCCCAGCTCCTACACTTGCTATTTGTGCGTATACAGCATATTTAAAGAGACCCCCATCCAGAGGGATTTTCATACTCGCTCCATCCCTGGAACAGAACCACCATCAACTAAATGCCACTTCATGGATGCCTTAGCCTGCAGCAGCAGCTGGCATTACCAAGCAGTTGAAAGGACATTTTAATCTCCTGTTTAATGCATTTTTCTCCACCTGGGATAAGAAGCCAAAATTGCTGTTAGCAAAAAATGCCTTAGTCATTAACTGAAAGTGCCTTTTTTAAAAGTGTTCCATTACTCCCCTACTGGGAAATTTCAGACTTTATTAGCATTTTTTGAATTTGTATTAGTGGTACCTGAGTGGTAAAAAGCTAGTGGATGAACGCTTAGCTATTTTCCACAGATTTTGCTTTTGGGCTCTCCTTGTACAGGAGCAAAAAAAGAGAAAAAGGGTCAATAGACTGCAGTCCTCACCTAGCTCTCTGGGATTGAAAGTCCATAGTCAGAGGAATCATCTTAATTTTCTATTCTTCTATCACTGCAGAAGCACAAAAGACTGGATTGGGGGACTCTCTTTTACCTAAGGGCATCTAAGAGAATATTAAATGTTCCTGAAATGCAAGTCTTGTGTATTTAAATCACATGCATGCTGGGCTGGTATTACCTTGCTTTGGTGATCAGACTGCATTGAATTCAGGCTGTAAGAAAATAGAAATTCTCCTATTGAAACACATGCTATTAGTGAAAGGGCTGCTCTGTCATTTTGGCACAAGAGTCCTGACATTAAGAAATAAGAACCGTCCAAGCAATGATTTCAGTCAAACATTATTTAGATTGAGATTCTTTCACATTTTTGTTTGTTTTTCTGTCTGCTAAACACCCACTTATATTTTGTGAATCTTTTGAAATATGAGATAAGCCTGATACAGTTGGGATTTAGTTTTGTTTGGTTTCTGGAAAGACTGTGTTAGTCATCAGCTAAAATACACACACACACACACACACACACACACACACACACACACACACACATATATGTAAGATAGCCACTTGGGTCCCAGATTGAAAACATATTGATACCTTCCACCAAAATATTTGACTGTCTAGTAAAAACTAAAAGGGACAAACAGAAGGTCAAAACATATTTTGAAGTAATGTAGCTAAATTTATGCCTTGCTTTATTATCATATTCAACCAATTGAACAATATATTGTCATCTTATATAACTGCCTCTGAGATCTTCTTTCTGTCTCAAGTTTTACTTCTGCCATTCCCTGGCTTGGTAACAGAATAAGCAAGCCTACTTTGATATGCAGAAACTATGGTTTCCTTAAGATAGAAGTGGAAATGCAGTCTTTTCCAGTAAATGATGGAGGCAGCAGGGATAAAGAAAGAATACTGAATTTAACAGGGATTATGGCTAACAAGGCAGAAATCCCCAAGGATGTACATTTTCTGGAAAACTATGGCACAGTAAGGCAAAGGGCCTGAGTTAGTGAACATGGTAGGAAATATAATGGGAAGAAAAATGATTAGGAATTTTCTAAAACTGCTCTTTATTATTTGAATACTCAGAAATCATAATTAAAGTAACACTGAAAGTCACAAAATAGTGTCCTTTCAGTGGCTTAGGATAAACATTCCATAGCAATCAGCTGTATCAGCCATCAGCTGTAACCTGTCTCTAAGCCTTGCCACAAATATATGCATCTCAAATGTGGTGAGTAGCTGCAAATGGCCAGTTTGGATGGTTTATTAGAACCTAGAGGTATATATGCAGATGGATGGATGGGTGGATGGATGGATGGGTGGGAGAATAGAGAGAGAGAGAGACAGAGAGAGACAGAGAGAGATTCATAGTCTATTGAAGTTTTAATCTTCCTAAAGCAATCCCCTGAGTGAATCATCAGCAAATCTAATGGCATCTGTTATGAAATATGGCTTCATTGTGCATTATTCAAAAATTTAATAGAAAATTTCAGAATACCAACTGTGAATTTTCTTTTATAGTCTAATTGATAACTCTGTATAGTCAGAAGACTAGAAACACATTGTTGCCTTTGGAGTGGAAGTCAAGAGAGTATTTCTGCACAGAATCCAAATGTACCCTCAAATTCTATCTTCAACAACATGAGGTTTTTCTACATCTTTAACTCAAATTTCTTTCTCAGAAGCTCATAATTTTGAGGAGCTTGCTTGCTATTTAAAAAAAAAATCCCTTTACAATTGTATATGTATGTGGAACGTGACAAAAATGTTATTTTAAAAAGATTAAAGAAATTTATACTAGCATGTTAGAAAAGATTATAAAACTGATTGTCATACTTTGATAAATTTTATAGCGTAGAAAGACAAAATTCAACCTTTGCCACTTAACAAGTCATTCATAGCATTTAATTTACTTGAACTTAATTGTGTTATGAAAAAATAACATGTCTTGATTTTGAACAAATTTGTAAAGTAACACATCATATTCAAATTGAGAGACTGTCTATTAGAGAGACTGTAAATTGAAGTATAACTTTTTTTCAAAACAGACAAGGATTCTTAGCTGAATTAAATTTTTTATATTTTTTATTAAATACTTTTGAAAATATAATTTTTGTGTTATTTTTCCCTCTGTATGATGGGATTTTAGGCTGTTTGCAAGAACATCCCACAAATGACACATAATATATACTTAGAGTCATTATCTTAGTAGATAAAAATACAAATTGGATATATTCATCACCGTTTTTTTTTTTCTTTTGACATTAGCTTCTGCCGTACTAGACACATCTTGATACTGCTCAAGGTGAAGGTAACTTAGAAGTCCGATCATATGGAAGTAAATAAAGATCATCTTTAGGAATTCTCCTTACTCATCTTTGTTTCATTTTTTGTTATGTGTTCTGTCTTTTATCAGTATCACATTATAGCTAAACAAATGATATATGACTAAGAATAAAAATTTGGAATTGTGTATGGTTAACCATCAAGGTTCCTATGGGTGTTTGGTTAATTAACAAATTAAGTGACTATGTCATGACACCACTCACCACTTAGTTGTTACACTCTAGGATTTGCTCAGACTACTTAATTTCAGAGACAGAAAATATTTAAATAACAGTTTTATGAATTTAAAACTTAAAATGAAAACATGCATCGCTATCACTGTAAAAAATGTGACCCCGTATTTGTGTCACGCTAAATTCCCGCTAACAAGGTAACGCTCAAAATTCTTTAAGCTAGGTTTCAGCAGTACGTGAGTGAACCAAGAGCTTCCAGAGGTACAGCTGAATTTAGAAAAGGCAAAGGAACCAGAAATCATATTGCCAACATCTGTTGGATCATAGAAAAAGCAAGGGGATTCCAGGAAAACATCTACTTCTGCTTCATTGACTATGCTAAATTCTTTGACTGTGGATCAGAACAAACTGTGGAAAATTCTTTAAGTGATGCGCATACCAGACCACCTTTCCTGCCTCCTGAGAAACCTGTATGTGGGACAAGAATCAAGTTAGAACCAGACATGGAACAATGGACTGGCTCAAAATTGGGAAAAGAGTATGGCAAGGCCATAAATTCTCACCCTGCTTATTTAACTTTTATTCAGAGTACATAATGCAAATGGCTTGGCTGGATGAATCACAAGCTGGAATCAAGAGTTCTGGAAGAAATATCAACAACCTCAGATATGCAGATGATACCATTCTAAGGACATAAAGCAAAGAGGAACTGAAGAGCCTCTTGATGAACGTGAAAGAGGAGAGTGAAAAAGCTGGCTTAAAACTCAACATTCAAAAAACGAAGATCATAGCAACCGGTCCCATCATCACTTCATGGCAAATAGATGGGGAAAAAGTGGAAACAGTGACAGACTTTATGTTTTTGGGGGCTCCAAAATCACTGCAGATGGTGACTGCAGCCACGAAATTAAAAGACACTTGCTCCTTGGCAGAAAAGCTATGACAAACCTAGACAGTATATAAAAAGCAGAGACATCATTTTGCTGACAAAGGTCCATCTAATCAAAGCTATGGTTTTTCCAGTAGTCATGTACAAATGTGAGAGTGGACCACAAAGAATGCTGAGTGTTGAAGAACTGATGCTTTCAAACTGTGGTGCTGGAGAAGACTCTTGAGAGTCCCTTGGACTGCAAGGAGGTCAAACCAGTCCATCCCAAAGGAAATCAATCCTGAATATTCATTGGAAGGACTGATGCTGAAGCTAGAGTTCCAACACTTTGGTCACCTGATGCTAAGAGCCAACTCACTGGAAAAGACTCTGTTGCTGGGAACAATTAAGGGCAGGAGGAGAAGGGGTGACAGAGGATGAGTTGTTTGGATAGGATCACCGACTCAGTAGACATGAGTTTGAGCAAACTCCAAGAGATAGTAAAGGATAGGGCAGCCTGGCATTTTGCAGTCCATGGAATTTCAAAGAGTCAGACATGACTTAGCAATTGAAAAACAACAAATGTCCCATTTAAAAACTTTTAATTCACTTGTGTAAATAACTACTGGCATTTGGCTTCTAGATGCCCATGCACATAGAGAGGACACTGACACAGGAATGTCCATGTTATCCTGTATTGAGCAGAACACTTTGACATTGAGGAACATTGTTTTATAGAAAATCTTAAACTACGAGGCAAGGTCATAATCAAGTATTTAAAACATTAGGGTTTTTTCCCTTGTAGGGCTTTTTATTGTGTTAGCTCAATGTCAGGAATTGTTAGGTCCATTTCATGCAGCACGTCCAATCTCCATTACTCAAGGAGTTATACCCATATTTAAGACGAGAAAGCTAAGTGTCAGGGAAGTTACACAAAATTTCCAAGAGTTCTCTCTCCCCTGCTATTCCTTTGGATGAGATCTTGATCCACAATATTGTCTTTTTTCTTCTTGATTATAAACCCTGATTTTCCCCACCTAGGTAGCAGCCTCTGTCCTCCCGGGCCCCTGATTTTGACATAACAACTTGATTGTTATTTTGCATTTCACTTTGGACAACACATCTGATTCTGATCCTCTAGATCCTAACCTCAGTACTGTCTTTGCTACTAATGCTAAATCTTAATCTCTCTGTTCACCATCCAAGAATAACTAGACCCCAATTTGAATCTCCAGGTCACAGAAGCTTATTTCTATGAAGGTCACTGATGTAGAGAAAAGGCCTGGGTCTAATAGTCAAAATAAAATAGTGACACATTTTTTTTTTAGAAAATGGAATAAAGAGATTATTTAACACTGTATGGATTTATTCCCCTGGAGGAGGAAATGGCAACCCACTCTAGTATTCTTGCCTGGAAAATCCCATGGATTGAGGAGCCTGGTAGGCTACAGTCCACGGGGTCACAAAGAGTCAGATACAACTGAACGACTTCATTTTCACTTTCATGGACTTATTTTCCATTCTACATCAGGATTACCTAAAGAGATGTGAGAGAGATGGGGAAGGAAGGAGAGAGAGAAGAGGAGGAGGAGTCACAGGAGGAAAAGGAAGAAGAGAAAAAGGAAGTGTTTTATAGCTGAGTAGAGAGCATTGGCATGGAGTAAGGCAAGACCCAGTTTGAGTTCTGGTTCTTGCCTAGTCACTCTGGGACCTTGGGAAAGTTACAGAGCCTCTCAAAGACATGATTTCCTTTAACATAGGATTAATAACATATGCTCACATGGTTACTGCAAGGATTACATGAGTTAATGTGTGAAAAGCTCGTAGCCAAGGTAATAGTCCAATAGACTAAGGGTATAGAGAAAGACAAAGTAGGTTCTAAGAGTAAAGTAAACTTCTCTTGATTTTATGCTTTAGCTCTTTCATTTTAGAGTAACACTTGTTATTACCAATAGAAATTTTAGTACGTGTAGCTCGCTGCTCTTCCCAGGTCTTCCTCCTCCCTTTAGATTTAAACTTAAAACCATTAAGAAGCATAGGCATAAAATACTACTGTTAAAAAATATTATATCTATATAATTCAGAGCGTCCCTGGTTGTTCAGTGGTGAAGAATCCACCTGCCACTGCAGGACACATGGGTTTGCTACCTCGGTCAGGAAGATCCCCTGGAGAAGGAAATGGCAACCCACTCCAGTATTCTTGCCAGTGATAATCCCATGGACAGAGGAGCCTGGCAGGCCGTTGTTCACAGCGTCACAAAGAGTAGCAACTAAACAACAACAACAATGTGTAATTCAAAGACAATGGCTAGAGCTGTCCAAATGGAAGGAGCTGATTTAATCTTTGAAACACTTTGCTTTCAAGCCCTATATGCTAAGTAATAAGTCATTGTTGAAGACAGAATAAAATACTACTAGATTAAAACGCATGAAAGAACATTAGAGAAAGATCAAAGTGATCCTCACAGTAGTTCTGCAGAAGTTAGGGCTTAGAATCTGAATCCATAGAAAGCAAAACATTCTAGTGGCCAAAGTGGAAAGTATAGAAATGCTGTGTAGTAGAATTTTAAGTGATATAGAAATGCTTATTGAATGCAGAATATATACCAAACACACTTACTCAGTACCAATTGCTGTGCCAAAACTACAGAATTAATTTAACTTGGTAAAATATTATGGATGATCAGAACTGAGAAATTATTACCCCTGTGCTACAGATAAAGAATCTGACATAGGTGACTTGTCTACAGCTATGCAGATAGGAAGTGGTGGAGTTCCTGATGCAGCTGAGTCTAAACCCAAGCACGTGCCATCTAAGATCTGACCTGCAGAGTTATGCTCCTTCAGTGAATTTGGCCAAATAACTACCAAGCTTCTCTAAGATAAACACATTAGAAGTTAAGTCTCAAGTAAACTTTTCATCAGAATGATCTGAATTGAACATTAAGACAAATTTTGTATTTTTCTTCTTCCTTTGAAAAATTGTTTACCCTTATGTTAGCCTTTCAGCACTGATAAGCATTTTATCTATAGACAAACCACACCCATTTCCACTGGTTAGTTGCTGGAAAGAAATTCTTACTAAGACTTCAAGATGCATGTTTTTGAAATGCTAGCAATACATAATGTAAGATGTATTTTCTAAAAGCAATTAATGATGGTTTTTAAAATAAAAATTAGATGAGGAAATGCATAATATAAAGCATTTACAAAAAACATTTGTATTAAAAATCTTGGTAACAAATAACTTATTCCAATACTAGGATATTTGCTGTTCAGTTTTATTCTCTTGATTTTCTAATCTTCTGAAAAATAAAACATGTTTTGCTATTTAATGATTAGTATAGTTAGAGATGATAAAGAAGAATTATTTAGTTTACATTTTAAAATTTCATTTACTTAGTTTTATTTATTTAATAATAAAGCTCTGATTTGGAAAAAGAGGTATCGTTAGACAAACTGCTCTATCTTTTAAAAGGTCAAAAGGAAATTAAAATTCGAGATTAAAATCTAATCTAAATAGAAGAACTGTACAGTTAATAGCTACATTTTAGTACTAGAAATCATGTTTATGTAAATGTACCGACTTCAATAATTTTAAAGAGCAAACACAAATCTTATTTTTCTTATGCCCTGACTACAAAGTTGTTATATTATATACAAAGCTGTTTCCTCTCATTTTCTATATACTTCTACCACAGCAAAAGTGTTTTTATTCATCATCCTAAATACTGCGTGCAAGGCAATAGTACGATGTGGTAGCCTTTTTCACTAGAGACTGCATTGTTTTTGAAGAAATCCCCTTTAATGTTTCAGTCACAGGATTACAAGGCATGGGACAAAGACCAACTAAATGAAGGGTTCAAAACAATGCCCCTGTCCAGCTTTCGTGGAACCCATTACCACTTCCCAAGATGACAGAGTATTTTTGCAGGTACAGTAGGGAAGGACAAGTCCTGGCTGTCCTGACTCTTGACAGAGGAAATAAATCACCCTTACACACTGGAGGATACCTTTCCAGACTGCATGCTGGGAACTTCATTCCACAAGCTGTGCCACATATTACTATGCATATTGCTGCTGACTGGACATCGACGCATATCCACAGCTTATTTCTGCCATTGTCTTATGGGGAAGATACACGTTTTCCCTCTATAGACAGATGCAGGCTTGAAAAGGACATGAAGAAAATGATATTGTGAACCCAAAGATCTCCATCTTTAGCAAAATATGCTCTTGACTAATGATGTTTCTAACTTGCCCTAACCTTATTTCTTGGTGCATAAAGCAGGATATTATTACAGATAATCTCCCATGATCTGAATGTGATTGTTATCAAACATCAGTCCTGTTGCCCCTCATTGCAGCCTCGTTAAGAAGAGGGTAACATATTTCTCCATACAAGACATTTTAGTGCCTTTTTCAACTGGTCACCTGTTTGGTTCATTCATAAAACACAAACATGATTTACTTAGTTTTGCTCATGTGCCATGAATGTAGTTTAATCTAATTTGGACCTGAGTGATAATGAAAAACTTGCAAAGGAAGTCTTATAATCTTCAGGCTGGAAGCACACTGTCATTTTCACAGTCAACAACATAAAATTAATGAACCAAAGGAGATAAAATTAATGAATATAACTATTAGCAAGTTTCCTATAGTTTGAGAACACTAGTGTGATTTTAGTTGAAGATTCCTCATAATTTAGCCTCTTCTTAGGGAATTTTCTGTGGTGAAACGCTTCTGTCATTTCTGCTTTGGTTGAAAAATTCTGCCCATTGAAAAGTACACGTGATGTTCTTGTTGCTAGATGTGACATGTTAAGCATTGTAAAAGTAGAATAAAAAAGACATTACCTTTAACCTTAAGTCAGATCACTTTTCTTATTAATAGTAAAATAAAATTATAACCTCAGTGTTCAAAATTAACCAACACAGAAAAGAAAACAAAACAACTACAACAAAAAACCAGTAAGGCTTTGAAACACCAACTGCCAGCTCTTAAAAGTTGCTTGTGGGCAAAAGATAGAAATAACTTAGATTTTACATTCCTTGGCTTCTGGATTGTTCTAACATGCCATTTTAGGTTGTGTTTATGGTGTTAAAAGAGATGGTTGCCATTAGACAATGTTTCCACTTCAACTAACACAACTAATGCTCATCAGAGAAATGCTTCCAAAATTCTGTGAGATTCTAAAGATTAGCTTCAGTGGCAGCTATCACGTGATGCATTAGACACTCAAGTTACTCCTATCAGACTTAATTTTTTTAGTTAGAAATATGTTCATCATTTTTTTAGCAACCTTATTTTCTGTTAACTGACATGTAGAGTCTGAGTTTCCTAGTTTTGGTCTGCTTTTTAGGTGAACCAATTCTCCTTAATACCCATAAGAAAAAAAAATAAACATAATTCCATCTGACTTTCTAATTTTAGGCCCATGGGTCACACTATGTGATCTCAAAATGCTAAGGGAAAGTCTCCAACAAATTTCTTAGTGGAGAAAAAGAACAAAACAGAGTGGGGGACCTCAAAGTGTCCCATCCACGAATAGATCCCCAGATCCTACCTCTCATCTGTGCCTTGAAAAATTATTCCTGTTATTTTTTCCAGCTTTATTGAGATATAATCGACACATAACATTGTATAGCTTTAAGGTATATAATGAGTTGAGACATATATATTGTGAAATGACTACCACAATAAGGTTAGTTAACATATTCAACACCTCACATAAGTGCAATTAACTTTCTGTAGTATGAACATTCAATATTTACTTCCTCAGCAACTTTCAAATATGTAATTGTTGTTGTTGCTTAGTCGCTAAGTCATGTTTGACTCTTTTGTGACCCCTTGGACTGAGCTGCCAGGTTCCTCTGGCCATGGAATTCTCCAGGCAAGAATACTGGAGTGGGTTGCCATTTCCTTCTTCAGGAGATCTTTCTGACCCAAGTATCAAATCTGTGTCTCCTGCATTGGCAGGCAGATTCTTTACCACTGAGCCACTTGGGAAGCCCCAAGAGTATAATACAGTATTGTTTAACCATACTTATATACTCGATAGCTGGCTCACAGAAATTATTCATCTTTTAACTGGAAGTTTGTATTCTTTGACCATTGAAACTTCAGACAGATTTGGATAGTACGGATGTTTAGCGATGTTAATTCTTCATATCCAGGGATATCTTTGCTTTATTTGTGACTTCTATCTCTTCCATCAACGTCTTATATTTTTAGTATACAAATCTTTCACTATCTTGTTTAATAAACTTATCCCTAAGTATTTTTATTGTTTTAAAGTTGTCATAAATGGGATTGCTTTATTGCTCTTTCAGATATTTTGTTGTTAGTGTATAGAAATGTGACTAATTTTGAATATTGGTTTTATATTCTGTAACTTTACTGAGTTCACTTATTAGTTCTAATAGGTTTTTATTTTCCATTTATTTTTATTATCTAATAGGTTTTATAGGTAGGATTCTAAAGTGTTTTCTATATATTCCATGTCACTATTTCCTGCTTAGATCCCAAAGCTCCCATGAAGGCACTTTTGTCTGTGGACTGATGCAAAATCACTGTTATTGAGGCGGACCACACCAGGGATTATATACTCAGGATTATATACTCAGTCATTTTGCTGATGTCATTCATCTTTCCACTTTTTACTTTATATCAATGGAAATAAATATTTCTAATCACAAATATCAAGTCAGGACTTATACACATACAAATCTTTTATAATGTCTGTAACTAACGCAAGAATTTGGATTTGCTTTGTATTTCCCATACGTATTATCTAAGATTATATTTTGGCTAACAGTTTGTAGTAGTAATTCTTGCTTAAACATTTTTAAGGCTGTTTCTTTCAATGGTAAAACCAATGTGGAAAAAAAAACCTGATTTTTTGTTAGTATATATAAGTTAACTTTTATATTTATTTGCTCTCCATTTACTCAAATAATTTATTAAAGGTAGAATTTTTGAAGAGCTGACATTAATGAAGAAATATATAAATATTTGTTTGGCTAAATCCTTTTAATCCCTAGACAAACATCAGCATTAAAACATTTTTTTTCTGTTGTTCCTGTTTATTTCTGTACGTTTTCTAAATGAAATAGGTAGTAGTAGAATAAGATCAACAAAGAGTCAAAGGTAATAGACTGATATGTGGCTTAATGACACAAAGAAAGATGCTAGATCTGCCAGGAAGAAACAGGTCAGCAAAGGACCCAGTCTTTGCTTTGACATCTTTATTCACCGGATAATCACGATCTGCTGTGATGCAGGTATGACTCAAGGTATTTCCATGATGAACAATGGCTGACTCTTTCAGGTGACAGCATGGATGAAGACAAAAAAAGAACCATTTCCTCATATTTTGTAAGAAGGTTTCCAAATAAATAATTTTTAGAAAGAATCACTAAAACCCAAGTTCAAGTGACCTTTTCAAAGGCTATTTTACCCACTCAGAATGTATCAACTTAAGTCTTAAAATGTAAGATGATGTCACATTGGTTCCTTTGTGTTCAGGTCTTCAATAGCATTGTCAGTATTTAGTAGAAATGTCTCCTAATTTAAGTATTGTATGCTCTTTCAGATGCTTGCATAGGTTTTCAGAACCTATGTCCTCTTCTTTTGGGAACAGGCAAATATTCTTTGCCTACGGTCCTCAGGTCATTAATTGACTTCCTCTATGAAGGCTGTAAGAACAGCCGGCACTGTTCTAACTGTGTATACAACTGCTGGAAGTGGTGATGGAGGAATAATAATAGCAGCACATTTTCCAAAGGAGCTGTGAAATGTCCCTTGCTCTTAGACAAGACATGATCTATTCATCTTTGATAAAAATATGGAAAGTTACATAATTATCTTAGTCTGATCAGTTTGTCAAAATAAAAAATCACAGCCTGAGTGACTTTAACATCAGAAATTTACTAATTTTCTTAAAATTCTGCAGGTTGAAAGTCTGAGATCAAGATGCCAGCATGACTGGGTTCTGGCAAGGATGCCGTTTCTGGTTTACAGGTGGTCCTCTTCTCTCTGTGCTCTCACCTGGCAAAGGAAAGCAAACTCTCTGATGACTCTTCTTCAGTTCAATTCAGTCCCTCAGTCGTGTCCAACTCTTTGCGACCCCATAGACTGCAGCACACCAGGCCTGCCTGTCCATCACCAATTCCCAGAGTATACTCAAACTTATGTCCATTGAGTCAGTGATGCCACCCAACCATCTCATCATCTGTTATCCTCTTCTCCTCCTGCCTTCAATCTTTCCCAGCAGCAGGGTCTTTTCAAATGAGTCAGTTCTTCGCATCAGGTAGTCAAAGTATTGGAGTTTCAGCTTCAGCATCGATCTTTCCAATGAATATGCAAGACTGATTTCCTTTAGGATGGACTGGTTGGATCTCCTCGCAGTCCAAGGGACTTTCAAGAGTCTTCTCCAACACCACAGTTCAAAAGCCTCAGTTCTTCGGTGCTCAGCTTTCTTTGTAGTCCAATTCTCACATCCATACATGACTACTGGAAAAACCAAAGCTTTGACTAGATGGACATTTTTTAGTAAAGTAATGTCTCTGCTTTTTAATATGCTGTCCAGGTTGGTCATAGCTTTTCTTCCAAGGAGCAGGCATCTTTTAATTTCATGGCTGCAGTCACCATCTGCAGTGATTATGGAACCCCAAAAAATATAGTCTGTCACTGTTTCCATTGTTTCCCCATCTATTTGCCATGAAGGGATGGGACCAGATGCCATGATCTTAGTTTTCTGGATGTTGAGTTTTAAGCCAACTTTTTCACTCTCCTCTTTCATTTTCATCAAGAGGCTCTTTAGTTCTTCTTCACTTTCTGCCATAAGGGTGGTATAATCTGCATATCTGAAGTTATTGATATTTCTCCCCAGCAATCTTGATTCCAGCTTGTGCTTTATCCAGTCCATCATTTTACATGATGTACTCTGCATATAAGTTAAATAAGCAGGGTGACAATATACAGCCTTGACATACTCCTTTCCCGATATGGAACCAGTCTGTTGTTCCACGTCCATTTCTAACTATTGCTTCTTGACCTGAATACAGATTTCTCAGGAGGCAAGTCAGGTGGTCTGGTATTCCCATCTCTTTAAGAATTTTCCACAGCTTGTGATCCACACGCTCAAAGGCTTTTGCACAGACAATAAAGCAGAAGTAGATGATGTTCTGGAACTCTCTTGCTTTTTCAATGATCCATTGGATGTTGGCAATTTGATCTCTGGTTCTTTTACCTTTTCTAAATCTAGCTTGAACATTTGGAAGTTCACGGTTCATGTACTGTTGAAGCTTGGCTTGGAGAATTTTGAGCATTACATTGCGAGCATGTGAGATGAGTGCAATTGTGCGGTAGTTTGAGCATTCTTTAGCATTGCCTTTCTTATTGACTTATTGACTCTTCTTATTAGGCTACTAATCCCATCATGAGAGCCTAAACCTCATGACCTCATCTGAACCGAACACCATGAAACTGACAGTGAGAGCTCATCATCTGAATTTTGGGAGAACACAGTTCAGTCCATAGCAATAAGAATCTTCTTTTTGGTGTCAAGCAACCTCGTTACAGTCAACTCCTTGTGAAGGAAGATAAGATTCATTCAGGCATTCTCAGGGTTTATGCAAGCAGCATAAAGGAAAGCCTGAGAATTTTAACATTAATTTAAGACTATCTCCCAATACATTGCAGTGACATAGCTTATTATGTAGAAGACGCTAAAAGGAATCAATCTCCATGTAAAGAGTGGTGTGGAGACTAGTCTGAGAATGTCAATTGATGAAAAAGATAGGGGTGAAGACTACTGGATTATTTCTGCTGGTAGTGAAAGATAGGAATTAGTGCCTCCCCATTCCTGCCTTTATGAGAACTCTCTTCTGAAGCACATGGAATGGGAGAAACCCCCAATACCTGCTCAGGGTTCACCAGAGCAGAGTGCTCTGATAAAGCTGCATGGCAACATTTAGACATTGCTAGACTGCCTTTTGGTTACTGTGGAAAATCTTCACATTAGATATACTGTAATTTAGTCAGCATGGTTTATTAAGTAGAAAAACATATAAAATGAAAACAAAACTGTCGAATTGCTCATTAGACATGGCTGATTTCTGAAGGCTGTGATTCTGAAATCTATTCAATTTTATTAAAAAATTTAATACTTAACTAGAGAGATTTTAGGGATACCACCATACATGGAACTTTTTCCAAAGTAACCATAAGGATTTTTTAAAGTAATATATCAATATTTTTTACTATGTGATTCAATATTGTTGACGACATTAACTGTGTACTACCAAAAACCATCTTTCGTGCTTTCACTGGTATCCTCTCTATATTCTATGAATCGCCAATCTAGGTGGTCAAAAAACATTTAAGATGTCGGATACATCCATTTGAAGCTTATTTGGGAGCCACAAAAAAAGACCAGTATAACCACAACTACAGTATATGATGCATAATGAAAAAGATAAGCAATCCAAGGGAAGTACAGAATGTTACAAAAGATCAAATGTAAGAAGTCACAGATGATCACTTCTGATTTTGAATACAAAGTCAATTCAATGAAAGATGTGCTATTTGATGTAGCACTTAAAGAATTAATAAATATCATCAATTTCCAATGGTTAAAAATCATCCAAGTAGAAATCACAGAAAAAAACAATGTACAAAAGCAGGAAGACATCTAGCACATTCAGGAAATGGTGTACACACCAATTAAGATGTCAGGTTAAGAGTTTAAGAATAGGGTAAGAACATGCTACAGAGGGGAGGAAGAATGCAGAGGATTATATCAAGACACACAGTTTGGCTTTTGGGGTACAGAGAGTCACCTGGAAAGCATTATGGAGTCAAAAGTTAATCTCATGATATTGCATAGGATAATTCATGATGAGAGAGACTGAAGGTGGATAGCTCACTGCTGTGATTCAGAAAAGAAGCAGTAGAGAATTGACTAGAGCAACGACAGCCATCATGTACTGAGGCCTTCTGAAGCAGGCAGTGTATCCAGTCCCTTATGTGTACACAATCATCAATACTTGTAATCACTTATGGAGATGCTATTATTTTCATTCTGCTTTTACAAATGAGGTACTGACCTAAAACCAAATGCCAGAATTGGACTTTACACACAGATTACTTAATTCTAGAGAACAAATTTCTAACTAATGTAATATCACAACATATAGGAATGTACAGAAGGAAATTCATTTAGAGTTATTATGGTGTCAAACAAGATGACTAGTGACTTACTGCATATGAGGATTAAGGAATAAATCAAGAATGATATTTAAATTTTGAGCATAGGCAAATGAACTGATATTGGGGGGAAAAAAGGAAATTAAGAAGCAGGCAGTACTAGTGGGACACCCAGGAAGTGAGACAAAAAAAAAAAAACAAAAACAAACAAACAATGGAAGTGCTATACAATTTGGAGAGAAAGCAAGGTATCGACTTAAGTGAATCTGAGAGGTACCCTGTCAAATTTCTGAAAATAAGACAAGGTTTGATCTAAAGTTTTCTCTATTTCGATCATCAAATAGCTAGAAAGAGAGAACATGATTTCACTAATTCTTTTTCTTTCCTACCATGATTTTAAGTACATTTCTTCATACAGAGATGTTCTTCTATTTTATCTTTTAGGAAAAAGAACTGTATTATTTTATTAGTAAGCTCACTGCTTTTCTAACATTCATTATACTTTACAATAGCAATTATACCCTCTAGTCCCCTGCTTACTTTAATTAATGTCTAGTTTGTTAAAGAAAGAAGTGCCTTAAGCTTTACTCTAGGGTAAGGAACAAACTAGCTACAAACTACTGATGATGGATCAGCCTGGGGACTAATCATTAGGTGTATCTCAGCAGTGTGTAAGACTAATTTGCCTTAGATTATTTCAATGAAAATTGTATTTGTTGCTCTGTCTCTCTTTTAGTTCAAACCCTAAGTTCCCCTAGATGCAGTCAAGAAATCACCTAGTCAAGAGTAGGGATGATAGTTACTGATACAAGAAGAGTTCCGATTCAGGCCATTGGGATGTGCATCAAAGCTAACATCTTTAATGTGCCAGACATTGTTCTAAGTTCTTTGCATACTTTAATGCCTGTAATCCTCCAATACTGTTATCGCTTGCTTTATATACCCTTGGAAAATTTGAAGCACCAAAGTATCGTCAAACTAAGTGGTGGAGGTGTTTTAAATCAGTCACTACAACTGCAAAACCTGTGGTCTACTGTCTTTTAGATTTAGATCTGTTAAATAGCAGCACCTCATCTTAAAAGTATAAGAGGTTACTGAAAGGAAACAAATAATAAAACAGGTTTAAGTACCTATAAAACTCAGGCTTAAGGAATAGGAAACTGCTGCTGAAGGAAAGATAATGTTTTATTATGAATTGTTCATTTATTTCCATTCAACCCAATTTATTAAACACCTATTATTTTAAGTCATCCAAATAAATGATCAGCATTTACAGAATCTATCAGATAGTTGGTTAAAACTTTGTCATTTTTACACATCAAAATCACCAGTTTAATTACCATGAAATATTGAGCTAAATAAAATTTTAAATGAATATACTTGTTCTCAGTCTTATGAAGAGGAAAGTTTGAGTGGCAATTAATAGCAACCAATCTTCATAAAATCTCCTGCATATAGTCTTGATCTACTGCTTTGAGAAATGAGTTTTGATAACACAATCATCTCCCTGTAGACCTTTATGCTCTGTTTTGAACTTGGTTTAAAGGGAAAAGCAGAAGGAGATCACACATCGAGTCATTGAACACCTCCAAAAATCTATACGTATCTATACTTATTCAAGTGTGTCTGTCTCCCAAGTGGTAAGATTCTGCCTGTTGAAACCCCGAGACACCCTCCTTCTACTAATGGACACATGTAGAATAGCAGCTGTGAGAGGTAAGAGAGGGACTCTTTCTCTCTCACCCTGCATAAAGCACTGTCCTTTTATTTCTGGTTTTGGGGAACTACATTTCCTCTGTCTCCTATACTTTATGCTCCATCATTCAGTTGTGTCCCACTCTTTGTGACCTCACAGACTATAGTCCCCCAGGCTCCTCTGTCCATGGGATTCTCCAGGCAAGAATACTGGAGTGCATCTTCCCAACCCAGTGATTGAACCCGCATTTTTACATCTGCCTACATTGGCAGGCAGCTCTTTACCACTAGCAATAAGCAATCCTTTGGACTAGATGAAATTTCAGATGACATAATGTGTGTCTGTATTTTTCTCACGTTCCCTTCTAAATGGGATAGGCATTCTAGGTTATGTGTTATGAAGGAGATACCAGATTTTACCCTAGACTTGATATACTTCAGTTATGGATGAGATCTTGGGAAGCTGGAGAAGCCTTTGGCAATTGTTAAATATAAGTAAAACTTTATCAATAAACATACTACAATTTCACAAAGACAGCTACTGATTACTTTTCGGAAGTTCCAATAAGAGCATGAATTGGTACATACACGCTCTGAAATTTTCTAGATATATCCTTCCACTGATGATACTTTCAAGTTATATTTTTGTTCTCATAAAGGAAGAAAAAGCTCAATTTCATTCAAACAGTAATTTGTTGTATCAAGTAGTCACTTTCAACTCTTTTTTTTTTTTTTTAGATTCTCCAGAGGCCCTTTAATCACCACAAGTACTATTACAAAATGTAAAATAGAATTTCAAAAGAAAATAAAATCAATTTAAGTCAACTTAATTTTACAATAACCATTTGTACAAGCACCTAAGTAATAAAATAGTTGATTAAGGCAGTTCTAAGAGATTGGGTAAATGTTTCAAAGTCTAATTTACCCAGATGTTAAATAAATGTTCTCTTACATCTTCCTACTATTTGTTTTGTGTTCATTATTTATTAACATGTTGATATTAATGGATATATGTGTAAATGAAGTCCATAACACCAACAGCTGAAAAAAAGTCAGGAGTTATGTTAACAAAAGAGATTAAGCTTAAAATGCTGCAAAGGGCTGAATTGTCTCCAAGATGCCTGTATTAAAGATTTAATGTCCAGTACCTCAGAATGTGGCTGAATTTGGAGACAGACCCTTTTAAAAAGTAATGAAGTTAAAATTTGGTCCATAGCATGGGACCTAACCCAATCTGACTGGTGTCTTTATAAGAAGAGGAGATTAGGACATAGACACACAGACAGGAAAAGACCATGTACAGACACATGGAGAACTTTCCAGCCACCAAGAAAGGACTTGGATAAACCTTGATATCTTGATCTTGAGCTTCCAGCTTGCAGAACTGTGATAGAATAACTGTGCTGTTTAAACTACCCTCTATGTGGTATTTTGTCACGACAGCCCTAGCACACTAATACAGACACCAATTAACATCAAATGCTTTCAATCCGGAGTCAGATTCAAAAGAACTATATTTTAGATTTAGAGTGAACTGGTTATTTTATTTCACTGTAACTGATTAACCAATTAGCTAGTTAATTGTCTGACTAATGGCTAGATTATAAAGATATTTTATGTGGTCACTCACCAAACTCCAACCAAAAATGTCAATGCTCTGGAATGATTCTGAATATGCGTCTTTGTCACAAAAAATCATTTAGTCCAAAATAAACAACAGATTTTAAACTGGTCTTTCACAAATGCTGATGATTCGTTCTTATATATAGACACTCATCTGATGAGTTAAAGCTACAATTGCTAGCACCCTTTTAATACCATTGTGAAGATACAGCAGAGATAAACAATATTTAATGGAAATAGTCACTCTTTTTCCCTTTTGTTAATAAGCGTGTTCTTTGTTCCAAACCTTGTTTTCTCAGATTATTCATCTGGGAAGAAGAGAAGTTACTGGGGAAAAAGAAGTGCTTTGCTACAGTTTGCAAAGCAGATGGAAATTCAGGGAGTATCAATACCAGCAAATCTCACATTTGCTACATCAACTAGCTTGAAAAGTAGCAGTTAGGTGGTTTACAATGGTCTAAATCGCCCTATTTGTGTCATCAACACATCATGACCTCTTTCACACTGCAATTGCTCTTGCTTAAGCATGCTACACAAGTTAAAGTGTTGAAAGACAACAATGATGAACACAGTCTTATCAATATTAGTCCTCCCTATAACTATTGGTTTCTTTTTTGTGTGTGGACCCTTGCCAAAATAGTTATTAGATTTTCAGCCCTTTTCATTTTTAAGGGAGGCTTAATGTGTATATTTCTTACATTATTATTTTCCCCAATATAATTAATTTTGTGGACATTTCCTATCAGAGCTTGTTACTTAAGATAGAGTTGCTGAGGTTGTTATGACCCATAGTATAATCCAGCAGGAGGTGGCTCAACCTTTCGTGTGAGATAGTAATTAGAGATTGTTATTAACAACTTAAGCACACAAATAAACGATTGGAATTTCTTTTAGAAAGTAGATAACTCCCTTCACTTCTCCAGAGGAAGATTTATGGGGCTAATATTACAGGGGTTACTATGTTTAATTTCAGCTTGTGCATTAGGCTCTGCCCCATGAAATTTTTCTATTTAGTCTATCAGAGATAAATTCTTATTTAAAACCTCTTATCATTTGGAAAGTTTCTTTTTTTTTTTTTTTTTCATCTTTGATAGCTCAGTTGGTAAAGAATCCGCTTGCAATGCAGGAGACCCTGGTTTGATTCCTGGGTTGGGAAGATCCACTGTAGAAGGGATAGGCTACCCCCCCACCCCCCGCCCCAGTATCCTTGGGCTTCCCTTGTGGTTCAGCTGGTAAAGAATCTGCCTGCAATGTGGGGAACCTGAGTTCAATCCCTGGGTTGGGAAGATCTCCTGGAGAAGGGAATGGCTATCCACTCCAGTATTCTGGCCTAGAGAATTCTATAGACTGTATAGTCCTTGGGGTCGCAAAGACGGAACATGACTGAGCAACTTTCACTTACTTACTTGCCATGTTAACAAAGCAGCCTAAAGCTTTTCTCCATTTTACTTGAGATGAAGAAAGAAATAACAGTTTACATTACTGAACAAGCTAAAACTATTTCAATAAGCTATATACAAATATGGACTAGAAGATTCATCCCTTAGTGATTGATGCCAAATCAGTATTAAAGGTACTCTAGCAATTAATCCAAACTGATCATCTCATTGTAGAAAGTCACTTTTCTTTTCAAACAAATAGTTCAGGAATAATTTGCCTTTGTATATCAACACAACACTACCTTTCCAGAAAGCTATGAAAATAATTGTGTGCTCAGTTATTCAGTCATGCCTGGCTCTTTGTGACCCTAGGGACTGTAGCTGGCAAGGTTCCTCTATGTATGAAAATCTCCAGGCAAGAATACTGGAGTGGGGTGCCGTTATTCCTGGCCAGTGGCTTGAACCAGAATGTCTTTTGTCTCCTGCATTGGCAGGTGGATTCTTTACCACTAGCGCCACCTGGGAAACCCAAGAAAATAATTATACTTTATTTGTTTCAAATGTGGAATATAAACTGTATCCTGTTGTTTATTATATATTGATTTAAAGATACCTGAAATACCTTCTTGGAAAATATTCTACACACTGATAAGAATAAGCAGCAAGTACCTATGTTCAAGGAAAGGAAAAGTATTGATAACTAGAACCTATTCGAAGGGAGCAAAACTCATTGGTTTCTTCAAAGTTTATGTAATTAATCAGCTTGAATATCCCCCAGCACCCCAGGGAGTAACATTTCCCAGACCCAGAAAAGAGTGTTTGCTTTGAACCCCACTCCTAGTTTGCCTGTTTATCTGAGCTCCATCCTGATTAAATATTGAGAGGGATTTCAGGGATTTAGTAGCAGCCTTAATGAAAAGTAAGATAAGCAAGGTGACACCTTGGAGAAAACTGGGATAAAGTGCTCTCCAGCCTTCCTTGACTATGTCTGGCACTTATGTCTTCTGCATTCCAGAGAACTCATTAACCTGAGAGAGAGAGAGAGAGTATAACCCTTTCCATGTACACTAATATATACTAAAGAAAGAAGAACAAGTCAGGAAAGATAACTTTATTCCTGCTGTGTGAAGCATCCAGACTTATGGGTTTATGAAACTAAAGTAATGTTACCTAGGTCCTTGAAATTGGAATTTTCCATCCATAAGTATCCTTTCACACTGCATCAAATGTTCGTGCCTTAGAGAAAGCTTGTAGGTTTGGCTTCTGATGTAAGGAAAATGTAAGAGTTGAATATTCTGGCAAGAGTAAGACAAACCCTCCCCCTTACATTCTCTTCAAAGATATTCTTTAGAGCCTCCTTTATGGCTGAAGGTTGCTTCAGTATTTTACAATTAATGATCTGGCAGGGCTAGTTTGGATGTAGAGAGAGTATTTGTTAGCCAAGAGTTAAGCTAAAGCACAGACTTTAGAGACTTGCAGATTTCAGGAAAAGAGATCCTTTCTCTTAGGTTTTTCTGCCTTTCCATTCTCCAAGTTGTATTTTTTTTTTTCCTTTTGGATGCCTTTGATAGGTGCATGAAGCCAAAATCATACAAAGGGTAGGTAAATGAAAGCATTTTGACATTTAATCTGAGGAGTTCTCTGATCTCAGAAAGAATATAAACTATTTTTTATAAGAGAATAGAGACTCAAAGCCAAGTTTCTTGGTGCAAGAGAATTTAGCCTGAAAGACTACAAAAGGAAGATTATTTCCCTACGCAGATAATCAACTACAGCTAATCCGTCCCCTTGGCCATATTAGTGTTAGTGATAGATTGCCCATCAGTCAATGTGACAGAGGTAATCAGGACCGATGGTGGTGTTGGTAGGAATACGTGAGTTAGCAAGGCCATTGCTGATTAGATAGCTTGGGCTAAGTGTTGGGTGGCTCCAAGCTCGCTTAGACACAGTCTGCAGTCAGGGGTACAGGATCTCCTGTGCACAATCTCTGACTGATAGAGCCTCTTCTTTGCCTCTTTGGGATTATCTGTGTCTTTTCCTTCAGTGTCTAGTTGCAAAGGCTCAGGAACACTGGAGGTAGGGAGGTCTGTATGTCCTTTGATTATTGAGTGCTGTCAGATGACTAGCCACGGGCATGTGTTTCTTTAGTGAACACCATTCTTCCTTCTGCAGCTCATGAGGGAAGAAGAGCCTATCCCACATGTAACTGAGAGGACGACTGCCCTCGCACTCATTCAGAAATACAGCGAACAATGAACAGTCAGTGAATTCTCTCATTCTTATTACCATGGAACCAGAAGAAAAAGTCGTGGCTCTTTTCCAGGAAATGTTTTCAGTGCCATTGGCTTAATCAAAGGGAACACTGGCTCGGTCAGAGGGAATGTTTATTAATGTCACCACTGAGACTGGGAGTGTCCACTTCTGACTCCCTTTCCTACTCCCTCATTCCCTAAGACTTTCCACCATTTTTATGTTCAGAGGGTTTGTGCTCCGGGTGCCTGTAGGTCTGCTTCCAATGTAGTAATAAAAAAATCTCTTATTTTCCGCATTTCATTGGAATATTGAGGAATACTGCACTGAAATAAAGGGCTTACTATTTCTGTCCTCCTAATAGTTCCCCTAGTAAAATATGACCATGTTCTTTGTGGGGATGAAGATAGCTCATTAACCAAATGTTGGTACAAGAAATAGCATTTCAGTTTGGATGCATGGGATCCAAGACTGAATCTAGCCTTCAAGTTCCTATAGATTATTCAGGAGCACTATGATCTTCTCATTATATAAATCTACTACCGAGTAGAGCCCATCACCCAGAGAAAATTCCAGGCAAATTTATTTCCCATAGACTAATGGAATAAAATACTAGGTAAATATTTCTATCATTACCTTTGAAATGTTGGATTGTAACTGTCCTCTATTTCCCCTCTGACCTCCTTGAAAACAGAAACTAAACCTTGATTTTTATATTTTTGTATCTGGATATACGCAGTGGGGGTTTCCGTGGTGGCTCAGACAGTAAAGAATCTGCCTACAATGGGGATACCCGGGTTTGATCCTTGGGTGGAGAAGATCCCCTGGAGAAGAGAATGGCAAACCTCTCCACTATCCTTCCCTGGAGAATTTCATGGACAGAGGAGCCTAGCAGGCTACAGTCCATGGGATCACAAAGAGCTGGACGCCCCTGAGCGACTAACATTTTCACCTTCACATGCACAGTAGGAGCTTCCTTGATGGTTCAGATGGTAAAGAATTTGCCTGCAGTGCAGGAGACTCAGGTTCAATCCCTGGGTTGGCAAGATCCCCTGGAGAAGGGAATGGCAACCCACCCCAGTTTTCTTGCCTGGGGAATTCTATGGACAGAGAAGCCTGGTGGGCTACAGGCCATGGGTTTGCAAAGAGTTGGACATAACTGAGCAACTAACACTCAAACTCATACACAGTAGATATTCATTAGTTGAAAATCTGTAGATGTAAAGCAAACATTGGTCCTAGAACATTGTTCTATTATATGAAATATCTCCTAATGGTTCAAATTGCCCTTTCTAAAAAAGTTTATCTTTGGCTGTGTTGTATCTTTGTTGCTGCGTGGGCTTCTCTCTAGGTGCAGAGAGCAGGGGACACTCTCTAGTTGTGTGTGGGCTTCTCATCTAGTGGGGGCTTCTCTTGTTGCACAGGTTCTGGGGCGCACAGGTTTCAGTAGTTGCAGCACACAGACTCAGTAGTTATGGCTCCAGGGCTTCAGAGCACAGGCTTGGTTGCTCCTCAGCGTTGGGATCTTCTTGGATCAGGGATCAAACCCAGATCTCTCTCATTGGCAGGTAATTCTTTACCACTGAACCACCAGGGAAGCCCTTAAATCATCTTAATAAAGTTTTTATTGACCTTTAATTTCTACTTTGCTCTTAAAAGATTATTTACAAATGATACATTTTGATCATTTAGACCATACGCCTTACTAGCCTTGGTTTTCTCCTCCTAAATAATTAATAGAAATAATAATAACAAAAACAATAATTAGCTATTACATTTACATAGTATTGTTACATTATCTGTGAGAGGGTAGGAGCCTACTTTCATGAGCAACAATTAGCAAACACAAATGGTCTAATCACTTTTACCAAACTCCCCCTAGCTTCCCCCCAGTTCTTTTTTCACCAACTCACTTCAGGACTGAAAAATTCTCCCACCTTTCACTTGAGTCCAGTCTCTCTCCCCTATTGCCACAGTCTTAAGTAAAGTGTTCCTTGTCTATTTCACTCTGTACAGTGTAATTTGTCTTTGACACTTTCTGAACTTATCTTCAGCTTCCCACAGCATTTTTTTTGCAATCTCTCTTCTCCTCTTTGATTCTCATAACCAAGTATTTGCCTTCCTGACAGGTATATCTTCCAAGAAGTTATACAGGTATTCTTATCATTTTCCTTTTTATCCATTCCAAGAGGGCAATTCTAGCCCTTTTTCATTTATTCTTATTATCCCAACACTCTTTCTCACATTTTTGTTTCAAAATCACCTCGACCAACTTCATAGAATACAATAATAGACAGTTTCCTCAGTCTTTATTTCTCTTCTTCTTTCCCTCTTAGAATATAAGTCTTACCATGACTGGTTATGTTATATATGTTATCTGTAGCCTCAGCCACATAAACTATGTTTTTGTTCTGAAACTGTCAAAGTGAAATAGATAAAAAGGAACAGAAAAGAGTCTATGTAAAATTAAAAATTTTCTAAAGCTTTAGATTGCATAAAAATCCAAGACATAGATTGCATTTATTTTACAATTGCAGAGTAATTTTTGAGGGTAAAATCTTCTGAAATATTCATGGATAAAAGAGATTGAGGGGGAGAAAAAAGAGAGATTGAGGGAGCTAACCTGATCTTCAACAAGTGGGAGAGGGATGGGAAAGGCCCACAAGATGCTCATGATGAGGACAGAGGCCTTTCCCATAAGGACAGGGGGAAGACATCTGCACACCCTTTTTTCCCATGATGGATGTGGCCTACCCTTATCTCGTATTCCTAAGAGAATTTCTGGTATTCACAAGTTTGTTAATAATAAAAATAATAATAGATGTAAGAAACCAATGAGTCCCCTGTCTCTCCCACGTGAGAACAAAGCAGTCCTAATTATCTAGCCCTAGGAAGTGGGTGCCAGTGTGGATTTATGTTCCCTTCCAAACTAGAATATAGCATCACAATTGATTTTCTTTTTCCAATTCTAATTTTCCAGACCTATTAAAATGACTCTAAACCAAACTGCTTTGAAAGAAATAATATTGGCTTTCTCCCATTATCCCTTTCTTTTCTCCCTTGTCTCCCTTCCACTAAATCAAATTAATCTGCTTTAAAAATAGAAAAGATAAGTGATTATATAATCTTCGAAGGGAGGCAGGAAGCTGTGGGACATAAGGCACAGATGAAACGCTCGCACATCGGGCATATTTAGACAATATGCGTGTCAATCCAAGTCTTTTGTGGCCTGGTGCTGTGAGGATGCAGCAAATGGAGGTGGGGAGGTTCTCTCCCTCCTGGGGCCCCCAGTGATGTGCAGTGCTTTCTGAGGGGAAGGAACTGCTTCCACAAGCCCAGAGAAAATGTTAAGATGCCTCTCTGAGCTCTTGTCGCTCAGAATTGCAGCCTAGAGGCAGTGAAGAGCCCCCTGTGACTTAATCTTGACACAGGAGAGGAAGGGGGACTTTTTTTTTTTTTTATCAGCCCAGCTGGTTCTGTCACTGTGCCTTTAAAAACCTTATTTTAGACTTGCATTTAATTTATAATGGGAAAAAAAAAAACACCTCTTACAACTCAATGGGAGAGCAATTTAATCTTCTCAGGTAAATAGTAAAACTTCACTGTAACAGAAGCAGGGGCTCCTTAGCCCATAACTTCCTTCTCTAAAAAAGCTGAGGTTTTTGTCCTGCCCATCCCTGAAGAGACCGGACTTTGTCTAAAGAAAAGTCAGTTGAGGGGAAGGATGGTATTCTGGCTGAACAGAGTTATTTTCAGAAGCCACCAGCATTTGCATTTCTAAACTATTAGGGGATAAAATGAAGGGAAAAATTGTAAATGCATATACATATATACATGTTTTAAAATCTAATTTGAGGTCACAGCTGTAATTGCAAATGCTTTGGATTGTGTGTCATGCTGGAATAATGTCGTGTTAGGGAATGTAGAGCATTCAGCATTGCTTTACGCCTCATTGCATCCTAAGTGTGATGCTATTTCAATACAACACCTACCATTTTTAGGTCTTTATGCTTAACTATATCTTGCTGGATGAAATCAAGCTACAAATTGGATAAAATTGGGTCCTCCCAGTTGATTCTACTGCTAGAAGTTCCAAAACTAAATTGTTTTCTAAATCCAATTCCATGAATTCAGAATCCAAATTATCATGATTTCTTGCCCTGAAAAATAAATACAAAAGCTCAATTTGTTGCAGAGATGAAAAGTATTTTTTTCCTCCATAAAAGTTAAAGTTAACCTCTTTTCACATAGTCCTTAAAAATGGCTTAGAAATGGAGCAAGAAATACTAGAGAAAACAACCTACAGGAATGTGAGACATAGTGTATCCATTGCTCAGGCAAAAAAGGTCCTTCATTCAAACAATTCCATCCAAAATATTTCAGAGAAAAACTGCTCTGTCTTCAGTGCTCTTTCATCCTTGTTTGGTAACTCAAGTCATTCCATTGCCACCTAAATTTGTGGTTGCAACATTTGCCTAGTTTTAAAGGCAATATTCAGATCACAATGTCCTTCCATGTGGCAATTAAAGATGCATTTGAAGAGATAACCGTGGATAGAGTTCACCCTCAAAGCATTTATATTTCACTAAATTGTACAAAGTGTGGTAAGATGGAAAATGGATTTTCAGTGTGGCAGAAACAACTAAAATTGAAACTACCTGGAACTGAACCCGGATACACAATAGCAATTTCAAAGATCCTTATATTAATTTTCCATAATCTCTTTCATTGTCAAAACAAAAGTCGCTTCAAAACAGTAGTATTTTGGTTGGAAATATTTTGGGTGGACAAATCTAATAAAGCAGTCTGCTAAAAACAGTCAGAAATTCTTATTCCACACACATTTCAATTATGCTAAATGAAGGCTGTGTTTCTAAGAGAAAAAATAGCTAACTAAAGAAAAATATTGGATTATCCATGGGTGGCTGTTGTAATAATTTATACAAATTTATGCTCGATGTTAGTTATCCAAATAATTAAAATTACCAATAGCTAGCTACCTTGAAGGAAAAAATGGTTGAAAAAATGGCATTACAAGCAGATGTGTTTGTATTTGCTTTCAATGAAAGAGGAAGTATATGGATGGGCTTTAGTGGGCTAAAAGCATTTTGGTAAACAAGAGGTACATTATGAAAGTGAAAGTTGCTCAGCCGTATCCAACTCTTGGCAACCCCATGGACTTCTCCAGGCCAGAATACTGGAGTGGGTAGCCTTTCCATTCTCCAGAGGATCTTCCCAACCCAGGGTTCGAACCCAGGTCTCCTGAATTGCAGGTGGATTCTTAACCAACTGAGCCCCCAGGGAAGCCCAAGGATACTGAAGTGGGTAGACTATCACTTCTCTAGCAGGTCTTCCCAGCCCAGGGATCTTCCCAACCTGGCGGGCTACAGTCCATGGGGTTGCAAAGAATCAGACATGACTGAAGCAATTTAACACAGAGACATTATGGAGAGGTGATCTGATTCCAGGTGGGGTACTAGGATTCTCTAACATAGGTCTTAGCCCTCTTGCGCTGTGCTTAGTCACTCAGTTGTGTCCCACTCTTTGTGACCCCATAGACTGTAGTCCTCCAGGCTCCTCTGTCCACGGGGACTCTCCAGCCAAGAATACTGGAGTGGGTTGCCATGCCCTCCTCCAGGTTAGCCTTCTTAGGAGAACTTACTAATTCAGGCCATGTGACCTTGGTAGAATTCAGACTGAATTAGACTGGGTTAGAGGAAAGAAGCATTGTCCTCAACACTAGGTAAAAACAATTCATAAATAACACCACCACCAACCACTGTGAGTCACTGAAGAAGTACAGTGGTAAGGAGAGCCACAGGCACAATTATTTCCGAGGCCAGGAAGTAAGCACTGATCAAATGCAGCCCTCCTCTATGCACACTCCCAGAGCAATCCCAGTTGATGTTTGAGATCATGGAGTAGTTTGGGATTCCTATGTGATTCTGATTTCTGTTCACAGACTGTACTGAGGCATCTGGCTTCTCCCCTTCTCTTTCCTCCCTGTCATGACCACATTCTCATTTCGATTGCTAATCTGATCATCTCTGGTCAGTGGTCCCCCGGCTAGTTCCAAGACTACCTTAACTTCTCTGTCTTATGTTTCCCTACCTCAAGTCACTGCTGTCAAGTCCTTAACCTAGCGATCTCCACAGTTAAATAGGGTCATCTGCCTTGATGACTTTTTATTGACATAATTGATGTACTAGTCACTTTATCCAACATGATCTGTTGGCTTCCGCTGCCCAACCCTCAACACTCATCCCCAGAAATAACTTGGAGAAATTACAGGTATGAAAAAGAATCATAATTCCAGGGGGTATGAGAAGGCAGAGAGAGAGAGGGAAAAAAAATGTATTTCTATGGACAATTTGTACAAACAGTCACCCCTCACTATTTGTTTATGGATTCTATGTCTACAAATTTCCCTACATGCTAAAATTTATTTGTAATCCTCCAAATCAATACTTGCAGCATGCTCATAGTCATTTGCGGTCATGTGTCAAGTGGTGAAAAGTGTGTGTTTACTGATGGGCTGAGGCCCCATAAGGCAGTGTTCTGCCTTCTTGTTCTAGCTTCCACACTGTAAACAACTGCCCTGTTGTATTTTTGTGCTTTTTGTTGGTGATTTCACTTTTTAAAATGACCCCCAAGTATAGTCCTGAAGTGCTGTCTCGTGTTCCTAAGTGCCGGAAGGCTGTGATCTGCTTACGGAAACAAGCTTTATTCAGGCATGAGGTACCATGCTATTTACAATTAAATGATAATAAAAAGAGCACATGTCAAAATGTGTGAAACACAGCCAAAAGAAAAAATAAAAAAGAACACTGATTAAAAAACATAGCTTTGAATACAAGTATTTAGAAATTAGATTGAAACTAGCATTTAATTATTATTTCAAAGAAAATTTAAAACAAGGATATAAATATGGTATGGATAAGTAGAGAGGAATTTTATTTTCTGGAATAGTATTAAATTTAACTTTATAAAAATATCAATTCCTCCAAATTAATGGATAAATTTAATGGCTATCCCATTCCTATTTTCAGCTAGATGTTGTGACAAATATACTTAAAATTTACATAGGGAATAAAGACTACTATATATGTCTGACAAATACAAAAAATAAGATGAGGGGAGACTTTACAAATACAAAGAAAAAACTACAAGGTAATTGTAATAAAAGTCATGCATTTGTACAAGAACAGACAAATGGACCAATGGATCAAAAGAGAGTTCTCAGAGATAAACAAATGCTTATCTAGGGAGTAAATAAATGATTTAACTCAATACAGAAAGGATGGTTTGTTCTTAAATTGTGTGGGGGAAAGTGGCTCATTCTGTGAAGCAAAATAAAATTGAATAACAGCACACACAAAGTTGGACCTTATTAAATAAAAAATCTGTTAAGTTAATGTGGAAAATGTAGGGAAACTTTGTGAATAATAGAGATAAAGAAATTTTAAACAAAATTTAAAAAACAAATTATAAGGTAAATAATTCAGTTCAGTCTCTCAGTTGTGTCTGACTCTTTGTGACCCCATGGACAGCAGCATGCCAGGCTTCCCTGTCCATCACCAGCTCCCAGAGCTTACTCAAACTCATGTCCATTGAGTCGGTGATGCCATACAACCATCTCATCCTCTGTTGTCCCCTTCTCCTCTTGCCTTCAATCTTTCCCAGCATCAGGGTCTTTTCAAATGAGTTAGCTCTTTGCATCAGGTGGCCACAGTTTTGAAGTTTCAGTTTCAGCATCAGTCCTTCCAATGAATATTCAGGACTGATTTCCTTTAGGGTGGACTGGTTGGATCTCCTTGCTGTCTAAGGGACTCTCAAGAGTCTTTTCCAACATCACAGTTCAAAAACATAAGTTCTTTGGTGCTCAGCTTTCTCTATAGTCCAACTCTCACATCCATATATGACTACTGGAAAAACCACAGCTTTATGAATGGACAAAAATAAAAGATGTACGCTAATGCTGAGGGAAGATATTTGCAATGTTTAAAAACAGTCATTATTCAAAGTATTTTAAGGCTTCCTCTAAGCTATCAAAAAAAGTGATGCCAATGGAAAAATAAATACAAAGGATATGAAAAAGCAGTTGACAGAAGAGGAAATTAAAAAACAAACAAACAAGCTAATGAACATAGGAAGATGCTCAAATTCTTTAGTAAATAGAAAAAGAAAATTAACACCAGTGAGTATCAGCAAGCTCTCTCTTTAAGCTGGCAAAGGTTAGAAACTTGGAAAAAAGCAAATGTTGGTGAGAATGTGGGGTTATAGAGACCCTCAGGAAGATGAAGGTAGAATCTTGTAGTCATTCTGAGGAGCAATCTGGCATTATTTACTCCAAATTAGCATATTTAGACCCTTTGGTCCAGCAATTCTCAGGTGCTTACACAGCACTGAGGAAGTTCTTCACACTGTTGCTTGTGCCTGAGTCCTAGAGACAGTCACACATCTATCACTGGGAGAGCAGGCAGGATAATTCAGATGAATGCACAACCCAAAATTCGAGAAGTAGTTAGGAGCTACAAACTAAATGTCCACCTATCCACCTAGTTACCCTAAAACAAGTTCAGTATTGAGTAAAAAAAACAAATGGTGGGGGAATACATATACAATACCACATACAGATATTAAAAGTACTTGCAGACAGAATAGTACATACTTGTAATGATAAGGTCCTATGAACTGGAGGGGTTACTTCATTTAATCCCATGCAACTGACTTACAAAGTATTAATTTAAAAGTTGAATTAGAAACAATGATATCATCCAGATCTCCATTGTCTGAAAATATGGCATTTTAGTGAGCCAGATAGTTCTTTATATAAAGGATGTTTGGTCAGACAAAAATCATTCCTTGTGTTTCTCACGGATCAGAATCCATCAAAAGTATTCATTCCAGCTTTGAGGCTGTTACTTTAAGGATAACCTTGATGAATGGGAAGCACTCTTTGTGTAGAGAGCTTGGTGGGTGACTGGTTGAAATCACCTAACATGAAGAGCAGGGAGGCAAAATTTAGCTGGAAGCATATAGAGAGTATGTGTATCTCTCTTCAATTAATTCATGAGCTCTCATTTAAAAGAGACACAAGACACTGTGTATTGCTTGAGGCGGGGAGTGGCTAAAAACAAGAGGGGGACTCTACAGTCAAGTAGATTTAGGATAAGAACAAAAGGGAAATTTCTAATAGTTAGAAAAATCCCAATGGGCGTAGGTATAGGATGAGTTCTTCGCCTGGCATTTTTCACTCAAGGCAGCCAATATTTGTCAGGTTTAAAGATATTCCTGTCTTTGAAGTGAGGGTCAGGGGATTGGCCTGTAATGCCCCTTCTACTTCCTAAAATTTTGTAAACCTAGACTTTAAAATGCTTAATGTAAAGAAAATTTAAATTTTAAGCAATTTGCTTTCTTTTCCTTTCCTCAAATTTGGACAAAGCAATGAGTGAAGTAGTTTAAAAAAAAAATCCATTGAATTGGAAAAACAACAGCAATAGCTAAGAATAATTTGAGGATTTTCTTTTGCTCTGGACTATTCGTAATGCCAGTATGTCATCTTTATTCCCACCGAAGTCAGTGAGGAGACACATTGACGGTTCCAGGTATTTATTCAGACATCAATCTGTTCTTATACCTATGATTAGAACCTTTCCACAGTCGTGATCATGTACCACAGGCATCTCTGTTTTTCTCCAATGGTTTGGGAAGAACATCCCTAGGGTGTGAAATACTCAGAGGTGGAAACTCCCCATATGATTATGTGATTCAAATTTCTATGATAAAATTGACCATCAGTCTTATAGCATGAGTTCTCTCAGAAACTATATTACAACCAGCATCACTAGCATCTGAAGTATTCCAATGGAATATTAGCACATAATGCCTAATAGACAAGTTTAATTCATTCTTTTTGCTTCTTTCTAAGTCTTACTCCTATTTTCCCATTCCTCAATCAAATTCAAACTTCACCTTAAACCACCTAAAGACACACTTAGAAGCAATTATAACAGAACTGGAATGGCAAAATTTTAAAACCTCTTTTTCTAAATATTAATAGAATGAGTAATGGTAACTTTATATCTCAATTTTGTACACTCTCTAGAAGATATGGTAATCTATTCTTATTTTATGTTAATGTGATTATATAGTGAAAATATAACTCAAGGCTGCAGAGACACTTTTCCTTCTCCATTTACTGGTCACTCAAAAACATTCAAATATACTTAGCTCTTTTTCACTCCAGGTATAACATTCTTATTCACATCACCTCACTTCCCATTTTACTAAACTTAATGAAAGGATCAGAAACCCATCTGTTAAGGATTAAGAAAGGAACAAAATAATGCGATCACTAACATGAGATATATGACATTAGATACCTAACCTGTGTGTACATTGGTGAACTCAAACTTATTCCAGGAGATAACCGGCAGAAAACTTTGCTGATGATCAGGGGTCGGCAAACAATACACTTCAGGTAAAATTCAATATACCACGTGTTTTAACAAACAGATATTGCTGGAACACAGTTATATTAATTTACATTTGTCTATGGTTGTCAGAAAGAAAGGGAAGGGAATGGTCTTTCTCAAAGGAAAGCAGGGTGTTTGCTTTGATGTCCCAACTGCATCAGTAACAGAAGTACAGGAAACGTTGCATGATTCCTGGTGCTGGCAGTTTTCTGTGGCCACGGAGCAACTGAGCTAGAAGGACCACGGGAAGGATATCGCAACTTCCAAGGACAGCGGGAAGGCAATCCAGGCTTCAGGGGACAGCACAAGGGAAACCGAGGTGTCTGGGGACAGCCGGAAAGAAGTAGCAGCTTCAGAGGACAGCGATCAGGAGGTGGCAACAAAGATAACACATTCCAAAACCAAGGCCAGAAGTGGAGTTTTAATAAAGAATTCCGACCGTAATTTGAAGTAGAGATGTATTTGGCAAAAACAGAACTATGTTCAGCAATGTGGAACTGAACATTATTTTTTGTAAAAAGTTAAAAGCATATTGTATTTCCTTCCTGACCAGTTGCCCAGTCCCTATCTCTTTGAGAGAGATACGCTTCATCTAAATTATTTCATCTGACTGTCATTTATAACTTTATTGCTACTTCTGTCTTCGCATTCCTTTGGAAAAGATGTATAGATTCATTACATATTCTAATGTACTGTCTAGATGATAAGATAAAGTCAAGCATGTATCTGCTGATACTTTTTAAGTTGACCTGTCTTTATACTTAGAACTGTCTCTTAATAGTGGTCTTCCTGGTGGCTCAGATAGTAGAGAATCTGCCTGCAATGGGGGAGACCTATGTTTGATCCCTGGCTCAGAAACATCCCCTGGAGAAGGAAATGGCAACCCACTCCAGTATTCTTGCCTAGAGAATTACATGGACAGAGGAGTCTGGCAGGCTACAGTCCATGGGGTTGCAAAGAGTTGGGCAGGACTGAGTGACTATCACTCACTCATGGTTGTCTGAAAGTAGTAGTAGTGAAAGTGTTAGTCATTCAGCTGGGTCCGATTCTTTGCTATCCCATTGACTGTAGCCTGCTAGGCCCCTTGTCTATGATTTTTTTCATGCTATAAAGTTGTTGAATAGTTGTACCTGAGCACATATGGCCTGTAAAACTAAAATATTTAATATCTTGGCCTTGCAAAAAAAAAAAAAAAAAAAGTCTGCTGACCTCTGCCTTAAATATTCTGAAGTCCTAGCGATCCTTCACAGAAAACTAACCAAACTGATCACTGCTGCTACTGCTACTGCTAAGTCACTTCTGTCGTGTCTGACTCTGTTCGACCCATCCCTGGGATTTTCCAGGCAAGAACACTGGAGTGGGCCTACCAGGTTCCTCTCTCCATGGGATTTTCCAGGCAAGAGTACTGGAGTGGGGTGCCATTGCCTTCTCCGAAACTGATCACAGGCTTGTCTAACTCAATGAAACTATAAGCCTTGTAGGGACACCCAAGACGTATGCTGGAGAGTTCTGACAAAACGTGGGCCACTGGAGAATGGAATTGCAAACCATTTCAGTATTCTTGCCTTGAGAACCCCATGAACAGTATGAGAAGGCAAAAAAATTAACTTTTTTATAAAAGATAAACTCTCAAGGTCAGTAGGTTCCCAATATGCTACTGGAAAAGAATGGGGAAATAGCCCCAGAAAGAATGAAGAGACGGAGCCACAGTGAAAACAACACCCAGCTGTGGATGTGACTGGTGATGGAAGTGACATCCGATGCCATAAAGAGCAATATTGCATAGAAACCTGGAATGCTAGGTCCATGAATCAAGGTAAATTGGAAATGGTCAAACAGCAGATGGCAAGAGTGAATATTGATATTTTAAGAATCAGTGAACTAAAACGGCAGAATCAACTAATTTAATTCAGATGACCATTATATACTACTATGGGCAACAATCCCTTAGAAGAAATGGAGTAGCCCTCATAGTCAACAAGAGTCCAAAATGTAGTACTTAGGGGCAATCTCAAAAATGACAGAATGATCACTGTTCATTTCAAGGCAAACCATTCAATATCACAGTAATCCAAGTCTACGCCCCAACCACTAATGCCGAAGAAGCTGAACAGTTCTGTGAAGATCTACATTACCTTCTAGAACTAACACCAAAAAAATGATGTCTTTTTCATCATAGGGGACAAGAATGCAAAAGTAGGAAGTCAAGAGATAGCTGGAGTAACAGCCAAGTTTGGCCTTGGAGTACAAAATGAAGCAGGGCAAAGCCTAATAGAGTTTTGCCAAGAGAACGCACTGTCATAGCAATCACCCTCTTCTGACTACACAAGAGACGACCCTACACATGGACATCACCAGATGGTCAACACCGAAATCAGACTAATTATATTCTTTGCAACAGAGGATGGAGAAACTCTATACAGTCAGCAAAAATAAGACTGGGAGCTGACTGTGGCTCAGGTTATGAATTCCTTATTGAGAGATTCAAACTTAAACTGAAGACAATATGGAAAACCACTAGACCATTCAGGTATGACCTAAATCAAATCCCTTACGATTATATAGTGAAAGTGACAAATAGATACAATGGATTAGATCTGATGGACACAGTGCCTGAAGAACTATGGATGGAGGTTCATAACACTGTACAGGAGGCAGCGATCAAAACCACCCCCCAAAAGAAGAAATGCAAAAAAGGCAAAATGGTTGTCTGAGGAAGCCTTCCAAATAGCTGAGAAAAGAAGAGGCATGAACGGTAAAGAAGAAAAGGAAATATATATCCATCTGAATGCAGAGTTCCAAAGATAGCAAGGAGAGATAGGAAAGCCATCCTCAGGGATCAATGCAAAAAATAGAGGAAAACAACAGACTGGAAAGACTAAACGTCTTCAAGAAAATTAGAGATACCAAGGGAACATTTCATGCAAAGTTGGGCACAATTAAGGACAGAATCAGTATGGACCTAATAGAGGCAGAAGATATTAAGAAGATGTGGCAAGAATACACAGATACTATGCAAAAATGATCTTAATGACCCAGATGACCATGATATTGTGATCACTTACATAAAGCCAGACATTGGAATGCAAAGTCAAGTGTGCCTTCGGAAGCATCATTATGAACAATGCTAGTGGAGGTGATGGAATTCCTGCTCTGCTATTTCAAATCCTAAAAGATGATGCTGTTAAAATGCTGCACACAATATGCCAGTAAATTTGGAAAACTCAGCAGTGGCCACAGGACTGAAAAATGTCAGTTTTCATTCCACTCCCATAAAAAGGCAATGCCAAAGAATGTTCAAACTACTGCAAAATTGCACTCATCTCACACGCTAGCAAAGTAATGCTCAAAATCCTCCAAGCTAGGCTTCAACATTACGTGAACTGAGAACTTCAGATGTTCAAGCCTGCTTTAGAAAAGGCAGAGGATTCTTTTACAAGTGGTTGACCAGTTTTCCCAGCACCACTTGTTAAAGAGGTTGTCGTTTTTCCATTGTATATCCTTGCCTCCTTTCTAACACCATACACAAAAATAAACTCAAAATGGATTAAAGATCTAAATGTAAGACCAGAAACTATAAAACTCCTAGAGGAGAACATAGGCAAAACACTCTCCGACATAAATCACAGCAAGATCCTCTATGACCCACCTCCCAGAATATTGGAAATAAAAGCAAAACTAAACAAATGGGACCTAATGAAACTTAAAAGCTTTTGCACTACAAAGGAAACTATAAGTAAGGTGAAAGACAGCCCTCAGATTGGGAGAAAATAATAGCAAATGAAGAAACAGACAAAGGATTAATCTCAAAAATATACAAGCAACTCCTGCAGCTCAATTCCAGAAAAATAAATGACCCAATCAAAAAATGGGCCAAAGAACTAAACAGACATTTCTCCAAAGAAGACATACAGATGGCTAACAAACACATGAAAAGATGCTCAACATCACTCATTATTAGAGAAAATGCAAATCAAAACCACAATGAGGTACCATTACACGCCAGTCAGGATGGCTGCTATCCAAAAGTCTACAAGCAATAAATGCTGGAGAGGGTGTGGAGAAAAGGGAACCCTCTTACACTGTTGGTGGGAATGCAAACTAGTACAGCCACTATGGAAAACAGTGTGGAGATTTCTTAAAAAACTGGAAATAGAACTGCCATATGACCCAGCAATCCCACTTCTGGGCATACACACTGAGGAAACCAGATCTGAAAGAGACACGTGCACCCCAATGTTCATCGCAGCACTGTTTATAATAGCCAGGACATGGAAGCAACCTAGATGCCCATCAGCAGATGAATGGATAAGGAAGCTGTGGTACATATACACCATGGAATATTACTCAGCCATTAAAAAGAATTCATTTGAATCAGTTCTAATGAGATGGATGAAACTGGAGCCCATTATACAGAGTGAAGTAAGCCAGAAAGATAAAGACCATTACAGCATACTAACACATATATATGGAATTTAGAAAGATGGTAACGATAACCCTATATGCAAAACAGAAAAAGAGACACAGAATACAGAACAGACTATTGAACTCTGTGGGAGAATGTGAGGGTGGGATATTTCAAAAGAACAGCATGTATACTATCTATGGTGAAACAGATCCCCAGCCCAGGTGGGATGCATGAGACAAGTGCTTGGGCCTGGTGCACTGGGAAGACACAGAGGAATCGGGTGGAGAGGGAGGTGGGAGGGGGAATCGGGATGGGGAATACGTGTAAATCTATGGCTGATTCATATCAATGTATGACAAAACCCACTGAAATGTTGTGAAGTAATTAGCCTCCAACTAATAAAAAATTTAATAAAAAAAAAAAAAAAAAGAAAAGGCAGAGGAATCAGAGATCAAATTGCCATTAACCACTGGATCGGACAAAAAGCAATGGAATTCCAGAAAACATCTACTTTGCTTCATTGACCACACTAAAGCTTTAACTGTGTGGATTACAACAAACTATGGAAAATTCTGAAAGAAATGGAATACCATACCACCTTACCTGCCTCCTGAGAAATCTGTAAGCAGGTCAGGAAGCAACAGTTAGAACCAGACATGGAACAACCAACTACATCCAAACTGGGAAAGGAGTATGTCAAGGCTGTATATTGCCACTCTGCTTATTTAACTTATATTCAGAGTACATCATGCGAAATACCAGACTGGATGAAGCACACGCTGGAATCAAGATTGCCAGAAGAAGTATCAATAACCTCAGATATGCAGATAACGACACCCTTATGGCAGAAAGTTAAGAGAAACTAAAGAGCCTCTTCATGAAAGTGAAAGAGGAGGGTGAAACGACTGGCGTAAAACTCAACATTCAAAAAATGAAGATCATAGCATCCAGTCACATCATTTCATGGAAAATAGATGGGGAAACAAAGGAAACAGTGAGAGACTTTATTTTTGGGGCTTCAGAACTACAGCATATGATGATTGCAGCCTTGAAACTAAAAGATGCTTGCCTGCTCCTTGGAAGAAAAGCTATGACCAACCTAGACAACATATTAAAAAGCAGGGATATTTACACTGCTAACAAAGGTCCATCTAGTCAAGGCTATGGTTTTTCAGTAGTCATGTATGGATGTGAGAGTTGGACTTATAAAGAAAGCTGAGTGCTGAAGAATTGATGTTTTTGAAATGTGTTAGAGAAGACTCTTGAGTCCCTTGGACTGCAAGGAGATCAAACCAGTGAATTCCAAAGGAAATCAGTCCTGAATATTCATTGGAAGGCCTGATGTTGTAAATGAAGCTCCAATACTTTGGCTACCTGATGCAAAGAACTGCCTCATTGGAAAAGACCCTGATTTTGGGACAGATTGAAGGCAGGAGGAGAAGGAGATGACAGAGGATGAGATGGTTGGATCGCATCACTGAGCTCGATGGTCATGAGTTGGAGCAAGCTCCAGGAGTTGGTGTGGAGAGGGAAGCCTGGCATGCTACAGTCCATGGGATCACAAAGAATCAGATAGCACTGAGCGACTGAACTGAATTGAGAGATCCTTAGTTAATCCTCACATGATAACCTTTAATAAATATGGGTAAGTAAACGATGCCACAGTTCTTGGTGGAGAGGAGAGAGACTACAGCAGGAAAGGGCAGTCACCTAAAAGAAAAGTATTAGTGAGGATTTTCTTAATTCATTCATTAGACATATCAACAGCCGAGTATGTGTCTGTGTCCCTGCCAGCCCTAGGGGACACAATTGAAAACAAAGATGTAATTCCTTTCTTCCCAGAACCTACTATAGAATTTGCATATTAAATCAATTCCAAAATACATATAAAACTGTAGACTGTAGTGAATACTATTACTTAACACAGGGTGTTATGAGAAATAAAAGCCTGCAAGCTGAAGATGGACACCTTCCTTATTTTTTCTGAAGTGATCTCTCCCTTCTGGTAATAGTAATCCTCTTTCTTTGGGGAACTATGTCTACCCCATTTAAACCTGCATTTCTGGAAAGGCTTGCAAGACAACCCTTTCTCTGCCCACACGGTTGGAAACATGACACCATCTAGGTTAACTGGAGTCGTCCCTGTTTCCAGTTACAGTGATTGGTGCAGGAATACTTCCATGACTCAAGCCTAACCAATCACAAGCCTCCTTAGAATTCATTTTTAGTGATGAAGGGAAGTTCTCTTTCTTCTTGCCTTTTTGGTTGTGGTGCAGTAGTAATGTCAGCTCAAAGCTCTAGGAGTCTTACTCTCCTTCATGTGAATTTGGAGAGAGACATGGACAGACAGAAACAGAGACCTATATCTAAAGAGAGACAGAGACAAAAAAGAGACAGAGGGTAAGCTCATGGCATTTGAGATCCTGGATTCAACTGTCCCTATAACCAAAGATAAACAAGAAATGGTCAGAAAAAAATGGGCTTCCACCTAACATCTCACCATTGTTGTTGTTGTTTAGTTGCTCAGCTATATCCAACTCTTTGTGATCCCATGGACTGTAGCCCTCTAGGCTCCTCTGTCCATGGGATTTTCCAGGTGAGGATACTGGAATGGGTTGCCATTCCTTCTCCAGGGGATCTTCCCAACCCAGGGATTGAACTTGTGTCTCCTGCATTGGCAGGAGGATTCTTTACCTCTGAGCCATTAGGGAAGACCAAGATCTCTCCCTCCAATAAGCATCCCCAAACACTCAAAAGAAAAAATGGGGTAGCTGTTTTTGAGATTCAGCTTACTTTGAAATCAGGAAAAGGATTAAGAGTTGCTGAGGGTGTTTGCCAAGTGTAATTGGGCACAAGGAGTGAGTGAATGTGTGTGAGAATAGGTGTGTAGGAGAAGGAGAAAAGAACATGGCTTAAGTCAGAAATCTAGGAATCATTCTGTTTACTAATCCTTCCTTCATTTCCAACATTAAATTTATTACAAATCCCATGAATTTAAAATAGTGGTTCTTAAAGTGTAGTCCCTTGGCCAGGAACATAAATATCGCCTGGAAACTCATTAGAAATGTAACTTCTCAGTCTCCACTCTAGACCTTCTAAATCGGAAATTGACTTGAGGGTTCTGCCATCTATAAATCACGCTGAAGTTTGAGAACTCCTGATTTAAACTTTTAAACAACTCTGGAAGTGTTAACCTTGCTCAATCTCTACTGCCTTCCACCTAGTTAAAGTGCCACCATCCCTAGCCAGGACTCTGTAGTAGACTCCTAACTTATCTCCCCAAATAGAAACACTCCCTCCAACACATTTTATTTTCCACAGAGAAAATTGTCTCAGCCACTTACATTTTCTTTCTTTATTAAATACCTGATCCATTCTCTGTTACCTGGCATATGTGAAGACCTGTTCCAAAATGATGCCCCTTATGTTGAAGCCAGCCTGAAACTCTCCAATGTCTGGAATCCCCTCTTCCAAATATTGGCACAAGTTTCTTAAGACAATTCCCTGGTGTCCAAAGGAATTCAGTAGCCTGTTTCAGGTGCTATTGGTTAGTTTAGCAGGGAGCACACACAAATTTATTCATTTCTTAAACAAATATCTATTTAGCACCCACTATATGACTCACATGGTGTTCAGTCCAGGGAGTCCAGAGGTAATTCAGATCTGGAGCTTGCCTACCCAAGTTTCTAATATAATCAGAGGGTCAGTAAATTGGTCTAAGAGCTAAGTGGTAAGTGATGTGTGGATAAGTGTTCTCAAGGGAACAAACCACTTGTATAAAGAATAATGGGGGTGCATCTCTATACAGAACAATGAGGAAAGGCCTCAGAAAGAAGGAACGGCTATATCACCAGCAAAGAAATAAAAATAGAGAGGAAACCATGCTCAAATGCCCTGAGGCAGGTAAAATATGACAGTAATGATGAACCATTGAAAAGGTCTGTCGGAATGGTCAGAAGCAAATGGGGATGAGATGAGGCTGGAGAGTATAGAAGGGGCAGAGTGTAGGCCCTAAGTGAACGAGAGAAGTTTGGATTTTATTATAAAGACAACAGCTAAATTACACTAGCTGCTCTTCAAGAGAACAAACATGAAGAAGGTGAGAAGGTTATGGATGGCCCTTTTGAAATCAGAGCTCTGGACAAAGAAAACACTGTTTTATTCTATTGGGTTAGTACATCAGTTCAAGTATATTAAGAATCAAGGAGGCTTTTCTAGGCTAACCTGGAGAAGTCACCATAATTTCTAGTTTCTATAATAAAGTACATTCTAAAATCTAAAAACATTAAGGTGGGGGGGACTTCAGAAACACAGTCTATAATAAAGTTTGGACTTATCCCAACAGGTTCAATCATATTTAAAATTAAGTTACTTGACATCAATATTTTTACCTCTGAAGTTAAAAGTTAAATATTTCTTTAAGTGTTTTCTAAACCTATGATACTCCATCATCCAAAGAATCAATTACTGATGGTTTTCAACTCAACTTTTGGCTCAGACATCCCAACTACATATTGTTTTAATTTATATTTTATTTTAAGGTTTATTTAGGTCTTCCCTTGTTCTCTTTCATTTATTTAAATATGAATATGCTCAGCAGGTGGGTGGTTATATTTGTCAAGCTTTCCCCGGTCTTCTAAAATAAATAAATAAATAAATGTGATGGAAAAACAAATTGTATAAATTAATTCAATTCAATATTTTCCTCCTACAAAATATCTTTTTCCAGATTTTCTGCCTACTTTTTGGCTACATTCTTTGCAGCCTAGAAAGGGAACAGAGAGGTGTAAACAATAGGTACACTTCAGAACTCATGTAATTAACAGATCCCCAGGTTATTGTTTGGTACAAGCCCTCCTGCTTCACTGAAAGGGCTGAAAAGAACCAGATGAGATACCTAAGGACATGCCCACACAAGGAAGCAGAACTCCAGCTTCAATTCACTACAACTCACTGGCAAAGTGATCGTGGAGTGCCATCTTCTACAAAAAAGCACGCTTAATAGCCATTTTCTAACTTGCTTGCAGCTATTTCAGCTGTAGCGTTATTTCCAATTCAGGAAACGTTTTCCAATGCAAGAGAAAAAAAAAAGATATTTTTAACAACTCTGCAAAAAGAAACCTTGCTTTTAAACTTTGTTCTGCTCTTGATGTCAAAGCAGATTGCCCAGCTAATTAGGGCCTTAAGTTCTCAGTTCAGAGCCCAAAGCTTTCCTGAAACATTTGCCTTGACCTTGTTCACAACCAGCCCAAACTATGAAGATATTTCAATTATCAGCTAAGATAATTCCCAGCCTAAGTTCTTTTCTCCTATCCAAATGGTCTCTTCTTAATGGTCATCATTTCAGTTCAGTTCAGCCACTCAGTCGTGTCTGACTCTTTGCAACCCCATGAATCGCAGCTCACCAGGCCACCCTGTCTATCACCAACTCCCAGAGTCCACCCAAACCCATGTCCATTGTGACGATGATGCCATCCAACCATCTCATCCTCTGTCGTCCCCTTCTCCTCCTGCCCTCAATCTTTCCCAGCATCAGGGTCTTTTCAAATATCGTAGGTTATCAGTAATCCAAAGAGGATAAGATTTGGGGATATGAGAGGCATATGCAAGGGTTTGATTCATGGCTCTGTGTAACTTTAGGCAAGTTGCTTAGCCTTTTCTGGGCTAGAATGCCAGATAAAATACAGCATGTCAAGTTAAATGTGAATTTCAAATAATCAATGAATATTTTTTAGTGTTAAGTAAATCCCATGGTATACTTGGCCACCCTCAATCTTGCATCCCTACTCCAGGCTTTTGTTTCCTTAAAGTGTACAATGAATATAACAATGGGGAGTCATGGAGATTAAAAAATTAAACCAGTTGAAGCATTTATTATGGTGCCTGGAGCATGGTGAGTTCCAATTCTTAACTGTTGTGGTGCTGTCTTTAATTTTCTCCAAGAAATAAAGGAATTCAATACAAGAATGTCTGGATAGAGTTTCCTACATGCTGGGTAAAAGGGGATTTGTTAGGTGAGAGACACTCATGCTTTCAACACATATTTTTTTAGATACAACCATGTGTCAGGGGCTACATACTATTATTTAGTCTTATAATCCTATGTGCTCTGGTAGCTGTTTTCAGTCCCACTTTGCAGAGAAAAAAAGTCAGACTCTGAGAAGTAACTCCCTATTTAACATGGGTAGTAACTGATACAGCACAGTTTGTTTTGTGTGATTTCAATACACAGGTCCTTTTTCCTATTCTGACCATTGTCCCAAAACAAAAGAAAAATTTGGTAATACTCAATAAAGATTCAAAAAAATTAACTTATAGATAAAAAGAATATGGATTCCTTTTTCCGGTGACTATCATCAACATGATAAAAAGAACCAAAAATAACTTTATAACATTCTTACACAAAGTCCCAAAGCACCGTCAGCTTAGTTTGTGACTTATTTCACAATGACCCCATAAAGGTGGCATTTCCACTTACTCTCTTTTCAGAAATAAGGCAGAGAAATTCAGGAACTAGATGTCTCCCCACAGTGTGCAGTTATAAATATAAAATCCAGGACTAAGACCCAGCTGGGTTTTGGATCTTGGGTTTCCTTGGGCTACCATAACCAACTGCTACAGACTGAACAGACTTTTCGTTGCTCAGTCGTTCAGTCGTGTCTGATGTTTGCAAACTCATGGACTGCAGCACGCCAGGCTTCCCTGTGCTTCAACATCTCCCAGAGCTTGCTCAGACTCATGTCCATTGAGTCAGTGATGCCATCCAACCATCTCATCCTTTGTTGTCCCCTCTGAACAGTATGAAAAGGCAAAAAGAGGCTTAAACAACAGAAAGTTATTTTCTCACAGTTCTGGAGGCTGCAAGTCCAAGATCAAGGTAATAGCTAGTTTGGTTTATTCTAAAGTCTCTTTCCTTGGCTGGCAGATGGATGCTATTTAGCTGTGTCTTCACATGACCTTTTCTCTGTGTATGTGCATCCCTAGTGTGTCTTCCTTTTCTTATAAGGACGCTGGTCATATCTGATCAAGGACCAATGTCATTTAACCTTTATCACTTCTTTAAAGACCCTGTTTCTAAATACAGTCAAATTTGGGGTCAGGGCTTCAACATAGGAATTTGGGAAGAACACACTTCCGTCTGTTAACACCAGGCTCTCGCATCTCTGGCCCAATCAGTATTGTTAGCCATGCTGCTCTTCCAGGATTACTTTGAATGACAAATCTGTTAATTTTGATGGTGAAAGAAAATGTAAAGCATTATAACTAAATATTCATGAAGGTCACTAAGAACTCTTTAAATATAAGAATTCTTCAAATGTAATACCATAAACATACACACTTGAGGTCTGATCTACTGTAATATCTTAATAGGACCTTATGACCAACCTAGATAGCATATTTAAAAGCAGAGACATTACTTTGCCAACAAAGGTCTGTCTAGTCAAGGAATAGTTTTTCCAGTGGTCATGTATGGATGTGAGAGTTGGACTGTGAAGAAAGCTGAGCACCAAAAAATTGATGCTTTTGAACTGTGGTGTTGGAGAAGACTCTTGAGAGTCCCTTGGACTGCAAGGAGATCCAACTAGTCCATCCTAAAGGAGATCAGTCCTGGGTGTTCATTGGCAGGACTGATGCTGAAGTTGAAACTCCAATACTTTGGCCACCTCATGTGAAGAGTTGACTCATTGGAAAAGACCCTGATGCTGGGAATGATTGGGGGCAGGAGGAAAAGGGGACAACAGAGGATGAGATGGTTGGATGGCATCACCGACTCGATGGACATAGGTTTGGGTGGACTCCGGGAGTTGGTGATGGACAGGGAGGCCTGGCGTGCTGCAGTTCATGGGGTCGCAAAGAGTCAGACACAACTGAGTGACTGAAATGAACTGAGGACTAAGAGAATAACAATGAATCTGTGAGAATAAGTTTGATCACAGAGGATGTAATAGCTAACCTCACAAGTAAAGAAGTATTAGGAATCTAAAATCCATTCCGTACGCATATGAAGAAGAGACACTGATGAGATATGCACTATCTAACCTAATTCCTGCAAATTTGAAACTTTCTAGAGTGTGGAAGTGTGGGCAGCACTCTATGGGTCAAAGTAACCTCCACATGTACCTACAAATGCCAGGTTAGACTAATAGCCACTTATGGTGAATGAGTCAATGGGTGATTCACAGGACTACTGCTTACTCCTGGAATCAGGTGGATTCTGTGCCACATTCTGATTTGTTTGCATTTAGCAACAGTGAAGATCAAGTAAGGAAAGCTATTATGGTAGCAGCTGGAGGAGAAATCTGGAGGAAAAATGTAAAAAAAATCTTTCAACACTTAGTGAATGTAGGTAGAGAGCAGTTAATATGGACACCACTATAAATGATTTGAGCTTCAATATTGGTTTTTAAAAACACAGTCTGCACAGTGATATTTTTATAGTCAGTGTCAAGCACAGTCATTTTTAGTTACAGCTTGCCTAGCAGTTCAAGATAAATCAAAGTGAACCATTCTGAAGAAAAAAAAAAAAGTATCACAGATTTGCTAATACTATAATCATTGCTTTGGCCAAAGGCTACTTTGCACTGTGTCTATATAACACTCATTCAACAAATATTTATTAAGTGTTGATTATTTGCCAAATACTGTCTTAGGTGCTGGGAGTGTATCAATGAATAAAACACAGTCCCAGCTTGCAGCATCTCCTGGGGGAAGAAGCAATGGCAATACAGGGTGCTAAATGCTAAATGACTTCAGAACTGTGTTGCTCTGGAGAAAGTGGCAACATCTACTCTATACTGGCTGAGGGAAATCGGGATAAGCTTCCTGGAAGAGGTGATATCTAAACTCAAATCAAGGGCCGAGGAAAAGTGAGACAAGGAGTTGACAAGAGGAGCCCTCAGAGACAAAGGCTAAATATGTTAGCATACTGAAGGTCAGAGGAAGCACAGTATGGGAAGCCATTCATCATGACCAGAAAAAAGAGTGGGAAGCAGGGGGTGTTACATGATGAAGCTGAGAAAGTTCTCAAGAGGATGTGCACACACTGAAGAGGAGTTTGGATTGTCTTCCAAGTCATGCTGGGGGTATCATGCAAAAATGGGTCTGGTGGGAAAATCAGATAGGGGCTGATAAAGATTATGGTAGCCTGAACAAAAACATAAAGTGGACCAATTTGACAAGATTGAAAGAGATAAAACTGACACAATTAGAGACTGGCTGAATGTTGAAAGTGAAGGGAAGAAAGAACTAAATATGTTCCCAGATTTCCAGACTAGGCACCTTGTAAATCATGTTGTTATTAACAACTAAGACTAGGGAACAGGGTTGGAGGAAAAATAGTCAGTGATCCACGTGGAATAGTCTTTCATTTTATTTGCTTAAACAGTCTAGGGGCTTCCTTAAGTGGCTCAGTGGTAAAGAAGCCACCTGTTGATGCAGAAGACACGGGTTTGATCCCTGATCCGGGAGGATCCCACATTCTCTGGGGCAACTAAGTCCAAGCATCACACCTAGAGCCTGGGCTCTAGATTCTGGAAGCCACAATTACTGAGTTGACATGCCACGACTCCTGAAGCCCATGCCCTAGAGCCTGTGCCCCGCAACAGCGGAATCCACTACTCTGAGAAGTCTGCTTCCTGCAACTAGGGAAAAGCCCATGCAGCAGTGAAGACCCAGCACAGTCAAAAATAAAATAAAATAAAAGTCTTTATTGAACGCTTCTTCTGCTCGGCAGTGTGGTAAAGACTGGATATAGTGTGAGCAATATAGATAAATCCCTGAAATTCACATTCTATTGATTTTCATAGCTAGGTGGAAAAATCTAAGAGACAAGTGGCTCAGTCAAAGGTCTGGTTGTTATCACTACATGAGTGATAGAAGACTCCATCAGAGAGGATAGATAATCTATAGAAAGTGTTGAGCAAAAGAAGAAAAGAGATCAACAATTTTTAAGGTACACAGTATATGGCAGGCAGATGATAAGAAGCCTTCAGTGAAATAAAAGCAGCCAGGGACATAGAAGGAAGATGAGAAAAGGATATTGGCTGCATGACAGACTAGTCATTACCCAGTTGCTTGGATCTCTGTAGAGAGTGAATCCAGGCTACTATGGTGCAACAGCATAGCATTTCTCTCTGAATTATCAGATGGCTATCCACTTTGAATTGAGTCTCAAAAAGAACATTTAACATTGGGTGGCAAGAATGGAGATATGTAAAAACATTACCTTGAAGGAGTCCTTTGCATAGTCTAGAAAGATGAATAACCTTCTATCCAGAGGAAAACCAAACTCTAGTCCCACATATGATTATATAAGTGATTGCAAAAAGAAGTCCACAAAACTGATCATTTCTCTAATATTATATTTTAGGTTTTTCTCATTTCTGCCACATTTTTGGAAAAAAACTTCTTCTAGCCTATTCTGATAATGATGACAGTGACAATGACAACGTTTTATTAAGTTCTATGTGCCAGAGAGTATGCATTTGCTTAATTCAATCACCAGAACAATCTTTTGAGGTTGCAGGTTAGGAAGCTGAAGTTTGAGGCAGTTGAGTAACTTGCCCAAGATCACATGACAATTTTATTGGTGGAGGTGGGATCTGAACCAAGATATGCCTTATTCCAAGCAGATTTGTTCTGTGATAACACCTCCATGATGATGAAAACGGGCTTGGGGTTTGCCTTTCAACAGGGAAGATTTATATTATGTTCAGAATCAATTTTAATCTTGTTATGAAACCAAGGAATGTATTGTTACATTTCATTCATTAAAATTACATAATGCCCTCATCTCGATAAACAGATAACCCACATAAAAGTGAAAACAACTCTATACAGTATTTTTCTCCTATGAATTTTTTAAATAACTAACTTATTCATGAGCCGAAATGAATAAAAGTTCCTCCTCGCCAGTAAGGTCGTGTTGTTAACATGAATCGCTTTTGCCTGACAGAGCTAAATAGTATCCACTGGGATTATGTTTTCTACCATACATAAGTGCCAATCACAGAGGAAAATATATCTGTTTACAGAACAGTCTTTGGTCACTGGGTGTCATTTCTTTCTTCACTCCCCTTAAAGCATTTAGATTTCTCCCCCAGAATCTTAATTATCCTATCCCCACCCTGTGGAGCAAAGAACCCTATAAAACTTCCTCCTAGAAAGTACTAGCTTTTGGCATTTCTCATGGGTTGAATCGAATCCCCCAAAATAAAACATGCTGAAGCCCTAACCCCCAGTACCTCAAAATATGACCTTATTTGGAAATGTGGTTGATGTAGCTGTAACTAGTTAAAATGAGGTCATATTGGAGTAGGGTGGTCTCCTAATATAAGATGCCTGGTGTCCTTGTAAGAAGACAGTCATGTGAAAACACAGGGAGAATACCATATGAGGAGACGTGTGGAATTACGCAGCTTCAAGCCAAGGAATACCAAGGTTGCTAGCCAAACAACAGAAGTTAAGAGAGAGGCATGGAACACATTCTTTCTGGATGCTTCAGAGTGAGCATGGACCTGCTGACACCCCTTGATTATGGAATTTTACCTTTCAGAATTGGGAGATAATAAATTTCTGTAGTTTTAACCCACCCAGTTTGGGGTACTTTGTTATGACTGCTCTAGGAAACTCAAATAACTTTCTTTCTTTGTTTTTTTTGTTTCTGTTAACCATCACAGTCAACTTTGCAGTGTGGAATACTTTTGGAAGTATTAAAATTAATAGAGTTATACAAAGTGCTGAGGGGTGAAAGGGGCATTTCAGGTAATGTGGTCCAATCTCCTATCCCTGATTTGTTTCTTTTTAGAAGCGTTCTTGACAGATGACTGTATGGTCTCTGCTTAAATTACTGATAAGCCAATATGCCAGGATAGGCATGCTGGGAAACACAGGAGATATAAACCATTTCGTGTTCTCATAAAATTTAAAATTCATACTGGATAAAATATTTGTAAGTAGTTACCAGAAAATTCAAATAGGAAAAGGATTTCGGAGGTGCATGTGTCAAAAAAAAAAAACCACCAAAAAACCCCACAAATTTGACACATTAGTTTAAGCATAGAGAAAATTAATTTACATAATAGATTAGTCTATGGACAGGTCCAGTTTTGGAAGGAGCTTGATCTGTTCAGCTCAGTTCAGTCGCTTAGTCGTGTCTGACTCTTTGAGACCCCATGTCCTTCCTGGAGCTTGCTCAAACTCATATCCATTGAGTCAGTGATGCCATCCAACCATCTCATCCTCTGTCATCCTCTTCTCCTCCTGCCTTCAATCTTTCTCAGCATCAGGATCTTCTCCAGTGAATCAGTTCTTTGCATCAGATGGCCAAAGTATTGGAGTTTCAGCTTCAACATCAGTCCTTCCAATGAACACCCAGGACTGATCTCCTTTAGGATGGACTGGTTGGATCTCCTTGCAGTCCAAGGGATTCTCAAGAGTCTTCTCCAACACCATAGTTCAAAAGCATCAATTCTTTGGCACTCAGCTTTCTTTATAGTCCAACTCTCACATCCATACATGACTACTGGAAAAACCATAGCTTTGCCTAGACGGACCTTTGTTGACAAAGTAATGTCTCTGCTTTTTAACATACTGTCTAGGTTGGTCATAGTTTTTCTTCTAAGGAGCAAGTGCCTTTTAATTTTATGGCTGCAGTCACAATCTGCAGTGATTTTGGAGTCCAAGAAAAGAAAGTCTCCCATTGTTTCTCCTTCAATTTGCCATATATTGATGGGACTGGATGCCATGATCTTTGTTTTTTGAATGTTGAGTTTTAAGCCAACTTTTTCACTCTCTTTCACTTTCAACAAGAGACTCTTAGTTCCTCTTCACTTTCTGCCATAAGGGGGGTGTCATCTGCATATGTGAGGTTATTGATACTCCTGGCAATCTTGATTCCAGCTTATGCTTCATCCACAAGCCCAGCAATCTTGATTCCAGTTTGTGCTTTATCAAGCAGCTTGATAAAGACTCTAAATATATCACTAAAACAAATCTCTCCTGTCTCCTTACTTGAGTTTAACTCTCACCACAGACTTGATCCCCTTATGGTGGAAAACAGATAAAACCATGTCAGGCATTTTCATGGCAAACAAATGAGAAAGGGCAAACCTGGGTGCTCTCGCCAGTGTAAGGGGAACGTTATTACTGGGGAGGCAGGCAACCAATATCTACTAGACAACAATTCTACCATGTCATATAGGTACATTTACATAAGAAACCAATATTTATTGCTTCCATGCTAGTTGAGAAAATTTCATAAGAATTTTTTCCCCCTAGGTCTGAAATGTTTGAAAAGATAGAAGCAAAGATATGCAACTATATAAAATGATAGAGTATCCTAAATCAATGCAAAGAAGCTAAATGAAGCTGTAGTTTTAGGGTGTGGTTAGCACATGCTAGTAGGAAGCAAGGATGAAGAGAGAGATGTAGACTGGGTTGTAAGAAGCCAGGAATGCCACTGGAAGCTGCCTTTACAGTAAGAGTCCTCAAAAGCTGCAGTAGAAGTGGCTAAGATTTGCTCTTGAAGGGTGACTTAGGGAATAGCTTAAGGAGAAGGACTGAAGATCACAAGAATCACCTCAAAGAAAATATGAAGACCTGAATTAGCACTAAGAAAGAGCAAACAGAAAACACAGCACCAATTTGGTAGTCAATTGTATTTGGTGGCAGTTGAGGGAAGAGAATGCGGAGAAAGTACCTCTGAAATTTCTTGAGTAGTCATTGCAAGAAGACAATGGCTTTAACCAAGGCAGGAGCTGATTTAAGGAATGAGAGAACAGTGATGAAGAGATAATGAGTTCAGTTTTGGATATATTGATTTTATGGAATTTAAATATACTCATGTAAAGATAAAAAAAATGGCATTTAGATTGTTTAATATTTGTAAGTCAAGAGATTAAATTGCTGGAGTTCTTTCATGGGCCAGCACTGAGCTTGCAGTAAGAGCAATCCAAAAGGCAAACTTTGTATGAAATCTTAATTCCTCCTTTACTACAAACCATAAAAATCCTTTACTGAATTCATTTCACTTAAAATTTCCCCCAACTCAGTATGTGCCCTACATTTTTGTTTTTTGTGCCAATCTTTGTTTTTAGGCCCCCCAGCTCCTTGGGGTAAGGACTTTGTCATTAATTTAGCACAGCTGAATATATTACATGGTGCCATGTGTATTTATAGAAGTTTGCTAAGTAATGATGATTCAGATTTGGTAATCAGCACTTGTGATGATCATACGGTTATGCAGATCAACACTTACTATGCAGAAATCATTTCCTATAGGGGCAGATGTGCTGGTCTCTCCCTTAGTAACTTTTGAGATCAGTAAATTTCTTGCAGTGTGTAAGTCAATTTAGATTTATGCCTTTGATTGTCTTCTTGTTGCCTAAGGGAACCAAGAGTGCAGTACCCTTCCATGAGGCTAAGCTGCCTGAAAGTAAGTAATGTTGACTGCTTTAACATCAATTCTAACCATTTAAATCATATAAAATGCCCTTTATTGATCTAACAATATAGTGATTTCACTTCTTCAAGTCGAAAATCATGGTTAAAACACTTTAAAATATTTAGAATATAGTCATACAAATGTGGCTCCTATATTAAGGCAGACTGAGATTCCACTGGAAACTAGAAATAAGAGTTTTCATTAGTTTTGGAAGATGGCAAATGCTCCCAGATTTCAGATTTAAGATCTTTTTTTAAAAAAAGAGAGAAGGCATTTTCATAATGTCTTTGATTTCTTATAAAATTCCAAAACCATCTGAATTGTTATTTTGAAAATATCACTAAGTATTCTATATTAATTTACTAATACGGTATTAGTGATTCTATCAACCTAAGATAGGTGAATACTAATCCAAGTTAGCAAGAAAAGGGAAAAGGGAGAAGGTAGTAAAGAAAAAAAGTGAAAAGGGGAGGGAGAAAGATGTTTGGAGAATTGAAGTTTTATTTCCACAATATCAGAACTCAACTGTGATGAAATAAAGTATTTTAGAAGGAAGCCTCCTGTTTATTGCAAGGCAGTTGTCATGCTTCCTTCTCCCAACATACCGTGAAGTGAAATGTTGCTATAATTTCCTACCTGGCCTCTCAGAAGTCCTTAGCCATTGCTCCTTATTTATCATAACCATTAGCGTCAGCTGATTGAAATCTTAGTGATATCTGATTTGAAATTGATAGACAGCTCGAACCCTATTTTTAATATCTAGCAATTAAGTGACATTATATCACACATCCCCAAAAACAACCTCAATAACAACATGAATATGTTCAAGTATCCAATTATACTCTGGGGTGAACATAAAAATAAACATCACAACAACAGAAAGTTTTAACAGAAACGATGACAGTTCCACTGTAATAGCGGTTGCTCCAGGCAGCGCTGAACTCTGTGTTTTTATGATCTTCCTCCTCCCTCCCCACCTTGGGAAGTGGTGGGTGGGAAAGAATGCACTCACTTGTGTACATGTTTGTGTGTATAAATCTCTCTTTTTTAACTTTTATCTTTGGAATCAACTAAATGCTGTAAAACATCTTTTTAATACTAGAGTGGTTCTCTTCTTCCTTTTGCTGTTACAAATATTGTTCTGTAAAGTTCATGTGAAGGAACAGCTTGCTATTTATGTGTTTTTGGAGCGCTTAGCTGGAAACTGTAGGTATATCCATTCCTGATGGGGATAAGTGACTAAAAAGCAATGTGAAAATACAGAATACCTGTTCCCCTGTGCCAGTGTTATAAAGACTAAATCATCAATAGAGATACTCAGAAAATGAGGTTTGCTGGCATCCAATGTGTTTCTTCTCACCCCCCGCCCCCCAAACAGATCAGATGGAAGGTTATGAAAAAGGGACGTATTCAAGATCAAAAGACACAACCTGACTCCATGTAGGTGATGCCACAGTAGCATTAAATAGTAGAGCTAAGCTACAAAACACCAGAAAATCTAGAGTGCGATGCTGAAGCAAAGGGAAAGAAACCGGCAACTTTCTGATTGCCTCCCCTATCCCTGAGTGTTCCATTCTATTTACCAGACTATTTCTACACCATGGGTGAAGGAGGAATAGGACACATTTCTCATGTGGGTGCACTTTCCTGAAGGGAACTATGTGGGTAATGTCCTTTGTGCCTGAGCAGATTTAAGTGTGTGAATGCATCAAATGTTTTTTTTAAATTTCATAACCATTATAGTAAATAGCAGGTAAGTCAGAATCTGTTCTTTCTAGTGGCTAGAAGGTGGTCATACAAGCTGGATGGGAAAGAAGACTTAACAGTACTTCAGAAGTGAAAATTTTGAAATAATGAAGAAGCAGCAATTATTTATTCAAGCTCACAGATGAACAACTTTTTGGAATTGTTCAAAAGCCTCATCATAATAGTTGTAAATTTACACAAATCAGGGTCATTCATAACCTGCATTATTTAAAAATATGTGATCTATAATCTTTAATAGGTTTACTTCAGAACAAACACCCCAAATCAATATTATATGAAAATGTACCTATTTTCTCAGATTCTCAGAAACGTAAAAATGCAACGTCATCTGTAACAGTCGACCTTCTGGAAATTAAAAGATCTTGGGTTTTGTGCATTTTCATTTGCTCATTATCATACAGAAGAGGTAAAATTAAGTGGAACTGATCTAGTTTAAAAACATCTTTGTATTTAGTTTGATATCCCCTCAACTTCCATTCTTGGTTTACAAATTTTTGGGTTAAATATCCTTGAATTCTTAAACACAAGAAAACCAGATCTGGTTGTTTATGAGCAACGCTGTTCCCCCACTCAGTCTTCTTCATTACAGATTTCACTAAAGAAAAAGTCACTCCTCTTTTTCAACTGTGAAATTAAATAGTTAATCAATACGTAGAAAATCATCTCTGTTTATATAATCTGCTTTTAATTCTATGCTTCATTTATTAATTATTGATTGCTATCCCACACATACAGGAATGGTAAAGACTGAAGCAAACTGTTTTAATTCCTTTAGATTCTTTCTCAAAAGGGATCAACTAACCCAAGCCCCTCAGGGATAGTCACTATTCATCAATGCAGGTTCAGGATTGCTAGATATCTTGATTTTCAGAGGAGTCATACCTTTTTATTTTGATAACTCTAAGAGTATTTAAGCAACATACTTGGAATTAATTCTACCTCTATATCCCTTGTATACAGGTGATCAGCAAACAACAACTTGTCAAGTCTATAAGCTTAGATCCAATGATCACATCAGAATGCCATGTTATAGAAAGAGGATTTTCTTAATCTGTTGAGGAACTCATCCCCTTTCATCCTTGACATACCCATTCCTGCTGCATACCTTCTTTCCTTCCTGTCTCTTCCTATACCTTCCCTTCTACCCTCTTCAGTTTCTCAACATATCACTCAATCTTTCTTCTTTTGCTTTCTTCTTTCAATGCATATAAATCATAACTCTAATCAAAAATGTCTTCTTAGATGCTCTTCTCTCACATTTTTAAAATTAATTATTCCCTCCTTTTCCAGTATCTTCAATCTTTTCCTAACCAAGATGACCTATTTAAAAATAAAAAACAAATATTCCTCTACACTATAAGATATACTGTAAGAATTTCCCCCTCACCTTTGCTTTTCCTTTGAACTCTGATTCTCTCATCACCAAATTTCTTGAAAACAGTCCATGTTCACTGCTTTTATCTCTACATTATTCACACATTTATTTTTAAATGAAACAAATCCAGCCTTTGACAATACTCTCCCTAAGATTTGTCTCTCTCCTAATTTCTCTGAGATCTATTTTGCATGTGATACGTTGGCCTTCCCGCTTTTCCCACAATCAGTTTCCTGTCTTCAGTTTCTACGACAGCCCATTATCCTCTGGTGTGCTTAGTCACTCAGTCACTCAGTCGTGTCCGACTCTTTGAGACCCCATGGACTGCAGCCCACCAAGGTCCTCTGTCCATGGGGATTCTCCAGGCAAGGATACATGCCCTCTTGCAGGGAATCGTCCCAACACAGGGATCGAACCCAGGTCTCCCACATTGCAGGCAGATTCTTTACCATCTGACCCACCAGAGAAGCCCAAGAAAACTGGAGGAGGCAGCCTATCCCTTCTCCAGGGGATCTTCCTGACCCAGGAATCGAACTGGGGTCTCATGCATTACAGGCGGATTCTTTACCAGCTGAGCTACCAGGGACTCCTCCTACATATATTTAAATTTAATTTGCAAAATGTTTTGTGCATTTTTTATGACATTTAGTGTTTTCAATCATAAAACTAAAACATGTTAATTGAAAGTTGAAAAATGCATGGAATCTTTTCAACAAATGGCACTGAGACAACTGAACATCCACATACAAGAGAGTAAAGGTGAACAACTACATCACACCATATACAAAAATTAAGTCATAATTTACAGTAGGTTTAAAAGTAAGAGCTAAAACTATAAAGCTTTTAAAAAAATTATAGGTATAAATCTTCGTGATCTTGTATTAGACGATAGCATCCTGAGTATGACACCAAAAGCATGTGACAGAAGAAAAAAATAGATAAATTGAGTTCATCAAAATTAAAAACATTTGTGTTGCAAAGGATGTCACCAAAAAGGGAAAAAAAAAAACCCCACAGAATCTGAAAAAATATTTTTTTTGAACTTTTTATTTTGCATTGGGGTATAGCCAATTAACAATGTTATAGTTTCAGGTGAATAGTGAAGGGACTCAGCCATACTTATATATGTAAAAATATTTTTAAATAATACATCTGATAAAGGACTTGTATATATAATATATAAAGGACTCTTATAATTCAATAACAAAAGACAAATAACTCATTTAAAATGAGCAATGAATTTGAACAGACATTTTTCCAAAGAAGATATTCAGCTACTCAGTATATAAATGTTAGTTATTAGAGAAATACAAAAACTGCTTTCTGAGTGCGTCTGCTCGTTCCTCATAGTGCTTGGGATGTGGAGCTCCTGGGCCCCCACCACCATCATGCTGACTCAACCTCTTGCATGTGGTACCTCCTCCCCTATCTCAGCACTCCCCTTATAGCTCCTCCCCCATCTCCCCCCACGTGTCAATAGGAGCATTCCCACTTGAACCTTCCATGGTTCCCCAGTGCCTTCAGGATAAACCTTGAACACAGACCTGCAGGGATCAGCCTCTCTCACACCCTGTCCCCTCCCCTGCACCCCAGACCAAACCCCAGCTGGACCCTGAACTCTTCCATCCCTGCTGGCTCCTGTGGACACATATCTTTTCCAAAACATTCCCCTGCAGCCCTGTGAGGTGGGTGGTGGTGTACCCATTTCACAGAGGATAACACTGAGGCTCCAGAGAGGCCACATAAGGATTGTTAAAGTAGAAAAAGACAGGCAAAAAGACGTTTTAGTAAAGATGTAAAGAACTTGGAATCTTCATACATTGCTGGTGAGATTATAAAATGGTGCAACCACTTTGAAAAACAGTGTTTTTTTAAAATCTTAAATACAGAGTTACCACATGATTAAGCAATTCTACTTCTAGCTATATATTCAAGAGAAATACAAATACATATTTACACAAAAACATATGCAAACGTTCAAAAGAACATTACTCTTAATCTAAAAAGTATAAACCATTCAACTGATTAATGTGTTAAAAAATGTGATATATCCATACAATGGACTATTATTATCATCAACAAAAAGGAATGAAGTATTAATAGGTGCTGTGTCATGGATGACTTTTGAAAATTCTCTATTAAGTTAAAGAAACTAATCACAAAAGACCATTCTTTCACATGATTCCATTTATATAAAATATCCAGAAGAGGTAAATTCATTATTTTTCCGTCATGAATAGGATTGAAGATTAGTAGTTTCCAGATGATGGGAAGAGTAGGGATTAGGATGTTGCTGTTAATGTGATTTGCTTTGGAGTGCTGAAACGTTCTAAAATTAGATAACAGTGGTGGTGTACAACCCTGTGAATACATTGAACTGAATACTTTAAATTTGTTGGTATATGAATGTGTCTCAATAAAGCTATTTAAAAAAACCACATGAGAATACAAAGAAGAAAATAAAAATCACTTGTGAACTCAGCAACCAAAGATGATCACTCTGAACTTAGATTTTAGAATCACCCAGACCTGCATTCAAATCCTGTCTTTTTCATATATAAAGCATTTGTGGCTAAATGATTTAACCTCTCTGACTTTTTTTTCTGATCAGAAAATGGATGTATTAACAAGGATATGATAAAATGACATTACAAATAAACTCTGAAATCTAGTATATCAAATATAGTGGGTTTCTTTCTTCCCCTGGGCTCATATAAAAGTCCAGAAAGTTTGGGCCTTCTCAGTACTTTGGGGACCTGTGTTCCTTCAAGATTTTGACTTCGTTATCTCCTAGGGAAGAGGTTGATAAACTTTTTTGTTAAGGACCACACAGTAAATATTTCAGGCTTTGCATGCCATAGGTCACTGTTGCAGTTAAACTTCATTATTATAGCACACCAGAGAGTCAGTACCAAAATCAGATTGATTATATAGTTTGTAGCCAAAGATGGAGAAGCTCTACACAGTCAGCAAAAACAAGACCAGGAGCTGACTTTGTTTCAGATCATGAACACCTTATTGCAAAATTCAGACTTAAATTGAAGAAAGTAGAGAAAACCACTAGGCCATTCAGGTATGACCTAGATCAAATCCCTGAGGATTATACAGTGAAAGTGACAAATAGATTCAAGGGATTAGATCTGATAGACAGAGTGCCTGAAGAACTATGGATGGAGGTTTGTAACATTGTACAGGAGGCAGTAATCAAAACCATCCCCAAGAAGAAGAAATGCAAAGAGGCACAATGGTTTTCTGAGGAGGCCAAATGAAAGGCAAACAGAAAATAAAAGATATACTCATCAGAATGCAGAGTTTCAAAGAAGAGCATGGAGAGATAAGAAAGCCTTCCTCAGTGATCAATGCAAAGAAATAGAGGAAAACAATAGAACGGGAAAGACTAGAGATCTCTTCAAGAAAATTAGATACCAAGAGAACATTTCATGCAAAGAAGGGCACAATAAAGACAGAAATGGTATGAACCTAACAGAAGCAGAAGATATTAAGAAGAGGTGGCAAAAATACACAGAAGAACTATATCAGAAAGATCTTCATAACCCAGATAACCATGATGGTGTGATCACTCACCTAGACCCAGACATCCTGGAATGTGAAGTCAAGTGGGCCTTAGGAAGCATCACTAAGAACAAAGCTAGTGGAGGTGATGGAATTCCAGTTGAGCTATTTCAAATTCTAAAAGATGATGCTGTGAAAGTGCTACACTCAATGTGCCAGCAAATTTGGAAAACTCAGCAGTGGCTACAGGACTGGAAAATGTTAGTTTTCATTCCAATCCCAAAGAAAGGCAATGCCAAAGAATGCTCAAACTACCACACAATTGCACTCATCTCACATGTTAGCAAAGTAACACTCACAATTCTCCAAACTAGGTTTCAACAGTACATGAGCTTAGAACTCCTAGATGTTCAAGCTGGTTTTAGAAAAGGCAGAGGAACCAGAGATCAAACTGCCACCATCTGCTGGATCATCAAAAAAGCAAGAGAGTTCCAGAAAAACATCTACTTCTGCTTCGTTGACTATGCTAAAACTTTTGATGGTGTGAATCACAAGAAACTGTGGAAAATTCTTAAAGAGATGGGATTACCAGACCACCTTACTTGCCTCCTGAAAAAACTGCATGCAGGTAAAGAAACAACAGTTAGAACCAGACATGGAACCATGGACTGGTTCCAAACTGGGAAAGCAGTACATCAAGGCTGTATATTGTCACTCTGCTTATTTAACTTATCTGCAGAGTAGACCATGAGAAATGCTTGGCTGAATGAAGCACAAGCTGGAATCAAGATTTCCAGCAGAAATATCAATGACCTCATATATGCAGATGACACCACCCTTATGGCAGAATGTGAAGAGGAACTAAAAAGTCTCTTGATGAAGGTGAAAGAGGAGAGTGAAAAAGCTGGTTTAAAACTCAACATTTAAAATATGAAGATCATGGCATCCGGTCCCATTACTTCGTGGTGAATAGATGGGGAAACAATGGAAAATCGTGACAGACTTTATTTCCTTGGGTTCCAAAATTACTGCAGATGGTGAATGCAGCCATGAAATTAAAAGACGCTTGTTTCCTGGGAGAAAAGCCATGGCCAACCTAGACAGTATATTAAAAAGCAGAGACATTACTTTGCCAACAAAGGTCCGTCTAGTCAAAGCTATTGTTTTTCCACTAGTCATGTATGGATGTGAGAGTAGGACTATAAAGAAATATGAGTGCCAAAGAACTAATGCTTTTGAACTGTGGTGTTGGAGAAGACTCTTCAGAGTCCCTTGGACGTCAAGGATATCATGCCAGTCAATCCTAAAGGAAATTAACCCTTTATGTCCATTGCAAAGACTGATAATAAAGCTAAAGCTCCAATACTTTGGCTACCTGATGTGAAGAGTCAACTCCTTAGAAATGACCCTGATGCTTGGAACGGTTGAAGGCAGGAGTAGAAGGGGACGACAGAGAATGAGATGGTTGGATGGTATCACTGACTTAATGGCCGTGAGTTTCAGCAAGCTCCAGAAGATGGTGAAGGACAGGGAAGCCTGGCATGCTGCAGTCCATGGGTTGCAAAGATTGGACAGGACTGAGTGACTGAACAAGAATGACAACTGTAGCACAAAGCAGCTAGGAGCAATGTGCAAAGAATGGGTGTGGCTGTATTCCAATAAAACTCTGTACACAACAGGCTACAGGGCAGATTTGGTCTATGGGTTGCAATTTGCCAACTCAAGCACCAGAGTCTTATAGTCCCTCAGCATCCAGCTAGCAAAACATGAAACAAGGTGAGGAGAATGTATACAGTTGGCCCTCTTTATCTATAGGTTCTGAATTTGTGAATTCAACAAACTGTGGGTCAAAAACATTTGATAAAAAATTTTAAAACATAGGTATAACACTTTTTGACATAAATCATAGAAACAATTATTTTAGCTCTGTCACTTAAAGCAAAAGGAATAAAAGCAAAAATAAACAAATGAGGCCTAGTTAAACCTGAAATCTTTTACATAGTAAAGGAAACCATCAACAACAAAAAAAGGCAACTTACAGAAGAAAATATTTGCAAATGATATGACTAATAAGGGATTAACATCTAAAATATGTAAACAGATCATACAACTCAAAAAAAATTTTTTTTTAATGAGTAAAAGACATGGATAGATATTTTTTTCAAAGAAGACATAGAGATGGCCAACAGGCACGTGAAAAGATGTTCTACATCACTAGTCATCAGAGAAGTGCAAATCAAGACCAGGATGAGAAATCACCTCACACTTGCCAGAATGGCTGTTGTCAGAAGAATACAAATAAATGTTGATGAGGATGTGGTAGGGCTTCCCTGGTGGCTCAGAGGGTAAAGCTGCTGCTGCTGCTAAGTCACTTCAGTTGTGTCCGACTCTGTGCGACCCCGTAGACGGCAGCCCACCAGGCTCCACCATCCCTGGGATTCTCCAGGCAAGAACACTGGAGTGGGCTGCCATTTCCTTCTCCAATAGAGGGTAAAGAATCTGCCTCAAATACAGGAGACCCAGGTTCACCACACCTTGTTTATAACCTTCATTACACCATTCTGTTACTCAAAAGTGTTAACACCATGGACTTGTTTTATTTCTTTGAATGTCCCATCCCACAGAGATTAACATTGCTCTGATCCTAAGATACATTCAACAATCATTTACTGCATACATTTCCAAAGGCAAGGCATTTGATAAGAAACTATCAGTCCTTAAAAAAAAAAAAAAAACCTCTAAATAATAAAAGAAAGTCTGAGGAAATACAGTCAAAGAGGGCAATAAGAAAGTAAGTATATAGGGCAAAGTTGAAATCATTAATATTCTTCTTTATGAGTCATACCAACAATGTTTCGATTATATAAGAAACATACAATATTTAAAAGTTGGCTACTGAAGGTGAAAAAAATCTGTCTTGCGCTCTAAAGTAAATAAAATTTCCCTTAAATAACAACATGGCACTGAGGAATCTTGGTATTTTCATGTTTTTAACCCAACAACAATCTGCTTTCATACATACACGACACACAATACCAATTATTCATCATGTTTTTCTCTAAAAAGACTTGCACAGAAGGCTAAGTAGTATTCAGCTTATTCCTTTTTAATGTATGATATTTTGAAATACAATTATTAAACTTCAGAGTTGAAAGAAAAAATAGTGATCATTCAATATCCTTTTATCGATAAGAGGATGTTACTCTGGAATAATTGTATGATTGAGATCATGTTGCCCATTGGTTCCCAAACTGAGAACAGAAGCCCAGACTCCGGTCAGGTGCTCCTTCTCCTTCCCCACACATCCCTGCAGTCAGTTCGGAGATAACAGGAAAGAAACCCATGGATGATCTCCAGAAATGAGAGCTGTGTATGAAAGTCCTCCCATACCTACACAGCAGTTGTGGAGTGCCCACCTTGCAAACAGAGCTGTCCTGCACATGAAACATTAATATTCCTTGAAATATTGCTTGCAAAGCCGCTAAGAAATCTGTGAATATATTAAGGTTGGCATTAAATTCTCAGAGATAGTCAATACAGAAAAACATAAATTGGGAAAAAGATTAAAATCTTTCCTTATGTCATACCCTAGATACAATGTTTCTTAAATTTCATTGTGCGTATAAATCACCTGGGAATTTCGTAATGGAGACTGTGATTCAGTAGATGCAGGGCAGGGTCCAGGAGCTGGCATTTCTAAGGAGCTCCAAGGTGATGTTGTCCTATGGTCCAAGGACACACTGTGAATAGCAAGCTCAAGAATGTAAGTAGATTCTAATGTCTCTGGGGTCCAGGGAGTGCTCAGACACACAGGCACCACACCCTCCTCTCAAGGACCATCATGTTTGTTATCTCCAGTGCTGCTCTGGCCTATAGTTCTATTCTGCTTTAATAGATACAGGTTCTTCCATACAATTAGAAAAATATTTTTGAGAGAAGGGATCATGTGTCATATTTCCTGACTCTCCAATGTCTAACAAATATTGCTTCTATGGCAAATAGATGGAGAAACAGTGGAAACAGTGGCTGATTATTTTGGGGGGCTCCAAAATCACTGCAGATAGTGACTACAGCCATGAAAGGAGATGCTTACTCCTTGGAAGGAAAGTTATGACCAACCCAGACAGTATATTAAAAAGCAGAGACATTACTTTGTCAACAAAGGTCTGTCTAGTCAAGGCTATGGTTTTTTCCAGTGGTCATGTATGAATGTGAGAGTTGGACTATAAAGAAAGCTGAGTGCCAAAGAATTGATGCTTTTGAACTCTGGTGTTAGAGAAGACTCCTGAGAGTCCCTTGGACTGCAAGGAGATCCAACTAGTCCATCCTAAAGGAGATCAGTCCTGGGTGTTCATTGGAAGGACTGATGTTGAAGCTGAAACACCAATACTTTGGCCACCTGATGCAAAAGAGCTGACTCATTGGAACAGACCCTGATGCTGGGAAAGATTGTGGGCAGGAGGAGAAGGGGATGACAGAGGATGAGATGGTTGGATGGCATCACTGACTCAGTGGACATGAGTTTGGGTGGACTCTGGGAGTTGGTGATGGACTGGGAGGCCTGGCGTACTGTGGTTCATGGAGTTGCAAAGAGTCGGACATGACCAAGCGACTGAACTGAACTGAACTAAGACTTGTTTATGACTGATTATAAAGTTAAAGGGAAAAAAATATTTGGATGAAAACCTGGACTTAAAGAAGGAAGTACTTTTCAAACACTGGTTCTTGGCCATAATTTGAATCATCTTGTAAGCTAGCCATGTTATATCTGCTACGACATTAGAATCATGTCATATTGTAAAATATGTGAGTTGGCTCATCACATGCATTAATCTATGGCATAATAGTGCTTTACTTATTTTGAAAGAGAAATACTTAGTAATTCCATTTGCAATTTCATTCCTATCTAAAACTGGAAATGTAGATCATGATTGACTACATGCAAAAAATGTTTTGCATGTGATAATAATTCGTAGGGGAAAAAAAGCTAAAAGTTAATTCACTTCAAACTATTAACAATATTCTGGAAATTTATACCAAGAGGCAAAAATATACAGTTTTTAAAAATTTTATCTCTAAATTATTAATAAATCAGTGTTTGTGGATAATATACACTAAATTTAGAAAAAACAGGGGTTTCTTTTTGGAAGGAGGTAGGTTTTTCCAGTGAAACTATTTAAGGCAGGGAGAACACCTTCATATTTCTCTGACACAGCCTGAAACAAGGAGAATGAAACTTGAAAAATATATTTTAGTGATTCATCAGGTTTCCCCACGTCTCATTTTCTAATACCCAAATATTCTCTTTTGGAATGCATAAAATATCCTCATTCATGGAAATTTTGTCTTCTGCAATTTGTAAATGGCCTAATTCTTCTGTGTGCTGATCTGTCAGTGTTTTTGCTTATGATTCTAATAATTCTTCCTATAAATTTCAGTGTATGAAATTATGGTGCTTTTGCTCAAAATACATGATATTCCCAGCTCAACTGCAAGGAAATTTATTAGCCAACATAACTGGATCTTGAGTGTGCTCCAGATACCACATGTCAGGTGTTTAATGATGCTATCAAGAACTCATGTGTTCTTTTGGTCTTTCAACTTGACTTCCATATCCTAGATATCATTCAAAGGCTGGCCTTCTTGTAGCTGCAAGTTAGTTTCCAAAGGTATTTGAGGATTATTTATTAAATTCCATACAAAGAGAGCATGAGAACATGTGAAAGAAAAAAACTGTATTTCTCTCAAAGCCTAAGACTGAAATCATTCTCTTCTCTTGAAAATAAAACTTAAGTCAAAGTTTCATTCTGGTTCAACAATAGCTAAAAAAGGAGAGGCCAGGTACTTGGATAGTCTGGTTAGAATACCCTTTGGAGAGGAGAATTTGTGTGGGTGTCCATTAAAAAAGAGAAAGAAAGAAATCAGAACTCAGTTTCAAAGGAGTAAGGCAATGTGGGATTGTTCGAAGGTACAGCGATTTCATAAAATCTGTTTTATAAGATTCAAGTTCATATAACATACCTATGACCTTCCTTTGGCTTGTACTGTCTTCTGAAAGTCAGTTAAGAGTAGTCAATAGAGAAATAATGAATAGAAAATCAGTGCCAAGAATGGAGGGTAGGGACTAATTTTGCAAGTGATCATTCCATTAACACAGATTTTTGTGTTATAAGAACTTTGCTATCTTACCAATCTTCCAACACAGGAAAAAGGAATACTTCTTTATCAAGAACCTCCTACATTTCAGATATACTATGTGCTTGTGGTTTATCCATTCCAAAGGAAAATACACTAGCAATGTGTACTGCATGTCAATAAATAATGCAGAAATTGACAATCCAATGTACTCATCTACATTTGAGCTACAGAGATAATGAAAAACAATTTTTTCACACATAGAAAGGGAATGAATCAGGGCACTGTCTATGATAGTAGAGCATCTGAGAATAAGGATGTTAGGTCACTGGAAAAAGCTCTGTCCTTGGCATTTTTCTCTGGCCCAGGAAATGACACATATAATGACACTGGGTGACAAAACTTACTCAAGTTTGTAGGGGAACTATATTATACCTGTTTCTTATCTGGGTGACTTCAGTTTTTCTGAATTCTCATTTGATATGCACCATTTGTGAACCCTTGTAAAAATGAGTCATGTTCTAGAAGATTTCTTTTGTATCTTGCAGTTCGAGAGCTAAGTTGAACTGATGAACAAAGATAGTGGGAAAAAATTGGCTTTTTAAATATACATCAAGGTCTGAATCTATGAAAGGAGATGGCCCTCAGAAATGATATATTGTTTTTCAAGGGTAACAATCAGAAAGGTGAATGTCAGTGGTGACAGATATAAGGCAGGGACATCAACCAGCGACATCAATGCCTTTGTCCTTGATCACAAACTAACAGACACCAGGTAAGGACTAAGGAATGTGAGATTCTGACGAGTAACTTTACATATAACCGAAGAGAGTGTAAATGAAGGTCAAAATGGTATATCAAAAGAAATGAACCTCTAGAGCCTGGTGACTAAGGCAACAGGTACTGAGGCTTAGAATAAAAGATTTGTGGAAATACTCCCCTAGTATGCCTAGCAACATGTTCTGCCTTTGTTTTTGACTGTTTACTTTATCCTTTAGCCTTTTATGAATAGAACCATGCAGGATATGTTGCCTTTAGGAAGAGATGGTGGTGGGTGGGGGTGAGGTTTAACAACTAGTTAGTAAAAATATTGATCTGTTCCCTTGGTACCAGTAATTGGGCTGGATTGTGTGAAACAACTGAAGTTGACTCTATTTTAGATTTTTTGTGATGCTATGGGAAAGGATAAAAATGTTCCTCTCTCATTTCCCAAAAGATATTTTTTTTAATATTGTAATTAAATCCATTTTTATTTTTTAATTTATTTATTTATTTCAATTGGAGGCTAATTACTTTACAATATTGTGGTTTTTGCCATACATTGACATGAATCAGCCACAGGTGTGCATGTGTCCCCCATCCTGAAACCCCCTCCCCCCTCCCTCCCCATCTCACCCCTCAGCGTTGTCCCAGTGCACCGGCTTTGAGTGCCCTGTTTCATGCATCGAACTTGGACTGGTCATCTATTTCACATATGGTAATTTACCTGTTTCAATGCTGTTCTCTCAAATCATCCCACCCTCGCCTTCTCCCACATAGTCTAAAAGTCTGTTCTTTATATTTGTGTCTCTTTTGCTGTCTCGCATATAGGGTCTGTAATAGGCTCCAGTTTCATCCACCTCATTAGAACTGACTAAAATGCATTCTTTTTAATAGCTGAGTACTATTCCATTGCGTATATGTACCACAGCTTTCTTATCCATTCATCTGCTGATAGACATATAGGTTGCTTTCATGTCCTGGCTATAGTAAACAGTGCTGTGATGACATTGGGATACACATGTCTCTTTCATTTCTGGTTTCCATGGTGTGTATGCCCAGGAGTGGGATTGCTGGGTCATATGGCAGTTCTATTTCCAGTTTTTTAAGGAATCTCCACACTGTTCTCCGCAGTGGCTGTACTAGTTTGCATTCCCACCAACAGTGTTAAGAGGATTCCCTATTTTCCACACCCTCTCCAACATTTATTGTTTGTAGGCTTTTTGATAGCAGTCATTCTGATTGGCATGAGATGATACCTCACTGTGGTTTTGATTCATATTTCTCTGAAAATGAGTGAGGTTGAGCATCTCTTCATGTGTTTTTTAGCCATCTGTATGTCTTTGGAGAAATGGCTGTTTATTTGGCCCATTTTTTGACTGGGTCATTTATTTTTCTGGTATTGAGCTGCTTGTATATTTTTGAGATTCATTCTTTGTCAGTTGCTTCATTTGCTATTATTTTCTCCCACTCAGAAGGCTGTCTTTTCACCTTGCTTATAGTTTCCTTCATTATGCAAAAGCTTTTAAGTTTAATTAGGCTCCATTTGTTTATTTTTGCTTTCATTTCCATACTCTGGGAGGTGGGTCATAAAGGATCTTGCTGTGATTTATGTCAGAGAGTGTTTTGCCTATGTTTTCCTCTAGGAGTTTTATAGTTTCTGGTCTTACATTAGATCTTTAATCTATTTTGAGTTTATTTTTGTGTATGATGTTAGAAAGTGTTCTAGTTTCATTCTTTTACAAGTGGTTGACCAATTTTCCCAGAACCACTTGTTAAAGAGATTGTCTTCTTTCCATTGTATATTTTTGCCTCCTTTGTCAAAGATAAGGTGACCACAGGTGTTTGGATTTATCTCTGGGCTTTCTATTTTGTTCCACTGATCTGTATTTCTGTCTTTGTGCCAGTACCATACGGTCTTGATGACTGTAACTCTGTAGTATAGCCTGAAGTCAGGCAGGTTGTTTCCTCCAGTTCCATTCTTCTTTCTCAAGATTGTTTTGGCTATTCAAGATTTTTTTGTATTTTGTATTTTTATTTTTTATTTTGTATTTTTTATTTATTCGAGATTTTTTTTGTATTTTGTATTTTTATTTTTTATTTTATCTTTATTTTATTTTTTATGTTTTTTTAACTTTTTATGTTTTATTTTGCATTTTTTGTATTTTTGTATTTTTTATTTTTTGTATCCTCATACAAATTGTGAAATTATTTGCTCTAGTTCTGTGAAAAATGCCATTCGTAGCTTGATAGAGATTGCATTGAATCTATAGATTGCTTTGCATAGTGTACTCATTTTCACTATATTGATTCTTCTGATCCATGAACATGGTCTATTTCTCCATCTATTTGTGTCATATTTGATTTGTTTCATCAGTGTTTTATAGTTTTCTATATAAAGAACTTTGTTTCTTTATGTAGATTTATTCCTAAGTATTTTATTCTTTTCATCACAATGGTGAATAGGATTCTTTCTGTTTTCTCATTGTTAGTGCATAGGAATGCAAAGCGTTTCTGCATATTAATTTTATATCCTGAAACTTAACTATATTCACTGATTAGCTCTAGTAATTTTCTGGTGGTGTCTTTAGGGTTTTCTACATAGAGGACCATGTCATCTGCAAACTGTGAGCTTTACTTCTTTTCCAATCTGGATTCCTTTTATTTCTTTTTCTTCTCTGATTGCTGTCCCTAAAACTTCCAAAACTATGTTGAATAGTAGTAGTGAGAGTGAACACCCTTGTCTTGTTCCTGACTTAAGGGAAAATGCTTTCAATTTTTAGCCATTGAGGATAATGTTTGCTGTGGGTTTGTTATAGATAGCTTTTATTATGTTGAGATATGTTTCTTCTATGCCTGCTTTCTGGAGAGTTTTTGTCATAAATGAGTGTTGAATTTTGTCAAAGACTTTATTTGCATCTATTGAGATAATCATACAGTTTTTATCTTTCAATTTGTTAAGGTGGTGTATCACATTGATTGATTTGCAAATATTGAAGAATCTTTGCATCCCTGGGATAAAGCCCACTTGGTCATGATGCATGATCTTTTTAATATGTTGCTGGATTCTGCTTGCTAGAATTTGTTGAGGATTTCTGCATCTATGTTCATCAGTGTTATTGGCCTGTAGCTTTCTTTTTTTTGGCATCTTTGTCTGATTTTGGTATTAGGTTGATGGTGGCTTTATAGAATGAGTTTGGGAGTTTACCTTCCTCTGCAATTTTCTGGAAGAGTTTGAGTAGGTTAGGTGTTAGCTCTTCTCTAAATTTTTCATAGAATTCCCCTGTGAAGCCATCTGGTCCTGGGCTTTTGTTTGTTGGAAGATTTTTTATTACAGTTTTGATATCTGTGCTTCTGATGGGTCTGTTAAGATTTTTTATTTCTTCCTGGTTTTGGAAGGTTATACTTTTCTAAGAATTAGTCCATTTCTTCCTGGAATGTGAAGTCAAGTGAGGCTTAGAAAGCATCACTACGAAGAAAGCTAGTGGATATGATGGAATTCCAGTTGAGCTATTTCAAATCGTGAAAGATGATGCTGTGAAAGTGCTGCACTCAATATGCCAGCAAATTTGGAAAACTCAGCAATGGCCACAGGACTGGAAAAGGTCAGTTTTCATTCCATTCCCTAAGAAAGGCAATCCCAAAGAATGCTCAAACTATCACACAATTGCACTCATCTCACACACTAGTAAAGTAATGCTCAAAATTCTCCAAGCCAGGCTTCAGCAATACGTGAACTGAGAATTTCCAGATGTTCAAACTGGTTTTAGAAAAGGCTGAGGAACCAGAGATCAAATTGGCAATATCCGCTGGATCATCAAAAAAGCAAGAGAGTTCCAGAAAAACATCTATTTCTGCTTTATTGATAATGCCAAAGCCTTCAACTGTGTGGATCACAATAAACTGTGGAAAATTCTGAAAGAGATGGGAATACCAGACCACCTGATCTGCCTCTTGAGAAACCTGTATGCAGGTCAGGAAGCAATAGTTAGAACTGGACATGGAACAACACACTGGTTCCAAATAGGAAAAGGAGTACGTCAAGGCTGTATATTGTCACCCTGCTTATTTAACTTATATGCAGAGTACATCATGAGAAACACTGGGCTGGAAGAAGCACAAACTGGAATCAAGATTGCCAGGAGAAATATCAATAACCTCAGATATGCAGATGACACCATACTTATGGCAGAAAGTGAAGAGGAACTAAAAAGCCTCCTGATGAACGTGAAAGAGGACAGTGAAAAAGTTGGCTTAAAGCTTAACATTCAGAAAACTAAGATCATGGCATCTGGTCCCATCACCTTATGGGAAATAGATGAGGAGACAGTGGAAACAGTGTCAGACTTTATTTTTTGGGGCTCCAAAATCACTGCAGATGGTGACTGCAGCCATGAAATTAAAAGACACTTACTCCTTGGAAGGAAAGTTATGACCAACCTAGATAGCATATTAAAAAGCAGAGACATTACTTTGCCAACAAAGGTCCGTCTGGTCAAGGCTATGGTTTTTCTAGTGGTCATTTATGGATGTGAGAGTTGGACTGTGAAGAAAGCTGAGCACTGAAGAATTGATGCTTTTGAACTGTGGTGTTGGAGAAGACTCTTGAGAGTCCCTTAGACTGTTAGGAGATCCAACCAGTCTATCCTAAAGGAGATCAGTCCTGGGTGTTCATTGGAAGGACTGATGTTGAAGGTGAAACTCCAGTACTTTGGCTACCTGATGCGAAGAGTTGACTCATTGGAAAAGACCCTGATGCTGGGAGGGATTGGGGGCAGGAGGAGAAGGGGATGACAGAGGATGAGATGGCTGGATGGCATCACCGACTCGATGGGCATGAGTTTGAGTAAACTTCAGGAGTTGGTGATGGACAGGGAGGCCTGGTGTGCTGCTGTTCATGGGGTTCCTAAGAGTCAGACACGACTGAGCAACTGAACTGAACTGAACTTCCAAGTTGTCCATTTTATTAGTATATAGTTGCTTATAGTAATCTCTTATGATCCTTTGTATTTCTGTGTTGTCTGTTGTGATTTTTCCATTTTCATTTCTAATTTTGTTGCTTTGATTCTTCTCCCTTTTTTCTTGATGAGTCTTGCTAATGGTTTGTCTATTTTATTTATCTTCTCAAAGAACCAGCTTTTAGTTTTGTTGATTTTTGCTATAGCCTCCTTTGTTTCTTTTTCATTTATTTATGCTCTAATTTTTTAAGATTTCTTTCCTTCTACTAATCCTGGGATTCTTCATTTCTTCTTTTTCTAGTTGCTTTATGTGTCAAGTTAGGCTATTTATTTGATTTTTCTCTTGTTTCTTGAGGTAAGCTTGTATTGCTATGAACCTTACCCTTAGCACTGCTTTTACTGAATCCCATAGGTTTTGGGCTGTTGTGTTTTCATTTTCATTTGTTCCTATGCATATTTTGATTTCCTTTTTGATTTCTTCTGTGATATGTTGGTTACTTAGAAGTCTGTTGTTCAGCCTCCATATGTTTGTATTTTTAATAGTTTCTATCATATAGTTGACATCTAATCTTACCGCACTGTGATCAGAAAAGATGCTTGAAATGATTTCAGTTTTTCTAAATTTATCAAAGTTAGATTTATGGCCCAGGATGTGATATATCCTGGAGAATATTCCATGTATACTTGAGAAAAAGGTGGAATTCATTGTTTTTGAGTGAAAAGTCCCATAGATATCAGTTAGGTCTAACTGTTCCAGTGTATCATTTAAAGTTTATGTTCCCTGCTAATTTTCTCTTTGGTTGATCTATCCATAGGTGTGAGTGGGATATTAAAGCCTCCCACTATTATTGCGTTACTGTTATTTCCCCTTTCATACTTGTTAGCATTTGTCTTATGTATTGAGGTGCTCCTATGTTGTCTGCATATATATTTATAATTATTATATCTTCTTCTCGGATTAATCCTTTGATCATTATGTAGTGTCCTTCTTTGTCTCTTTTCATGGTCTTTATTTCAAAGTCTATTTTATCTGATATGAGTATTCCTACTCCTGCTTTCATTTGGTCTCTGTTTGCATGAAATATTTTTTTCCAGCCCTTCACTTTCAGTCTGTATGTGTCCCTTGGTTTGAGGTGTTTCTCTTGTAGACAGCATATATAGGGGTCTTGTTTTTGTATCCATTCAGTCAGTGTTTGTCTTTTGGTTGGGGCATTCAACCCATTTACATTTAAGGTTATTATTAATAAGTATGATCTTTTTGCCATTTACTCTGTTGTTTTGGGTTTGAGTTTATAAACCATTTTGGTGTTTCCTGTCTAGAGAAGATCCTTTAGCATTTGTTGGAGAGCTGGTTTGGTGGTGCTGAATTCTCTCAGCTTTTACTTGTCTGTAAAGCTTTTGATTTCTCCTTCATATCTGAATGAGATCCTTCCTGGGTATAGTAATATGTAGGTTTTTCTCTTTCATCACTTTAAGTATGTCTTGACATTCCCTTCTGGCCTGAAGTTTCTATTGAAAGATCAGTTGTTACCCTTATGGGGATCCCCTTGTGTGTTATTTGTTGCTTTTTCCTTGCTTCTTTTGACATTTGCTGTTTGTGTTTGATCTTAGTTTCAGTATAGGTATGGAGGCTTTTGGGTGAGCTCTTGTATAATAACTCCTGGAATCAGGAGTTCTCTAATGTTCTCAAGTTCTGGAGGTAAGCCTCCTGTCTCTGGTTTTCAGTCTTATTCTTACAGTAGCCAAAAGACGTCTCCATCCATATGGCACAGATGATAAAATGTCTAGGTTAAAGGTGAAACATTCTCCAAAAGCAAGGGACACCCCAAGAAGTTCACAGAGTTACATGGAGAAGAGAAGAGGGAGGAGGGATATAGAGGTGACCAGGAGGAGAAGAGGGGGAGTCAGAAGGGGAGAGAGCAATCTAGCCAGTAATCAATGTTGTGGGGAGTGAGGAACACTGCAAAGAAATATTGCTGGCATGTATGGGGAGTGTCGCAGTATATGGATCACGCTAGGTTTGCCCCAGCTCAGGCACCAGGGTGCTTTGCAGGGCACCTGCATTTCGTGCACTTCCCACTGCATTCTTGTGCACTACCTGAGAACCTAAGCTGCTCAGGTTCTCGGGTACTCCGCAAGTGCCCAGACTCAGTTAGGCATGCACTTTGTGTCCTTCCGAGGTCCAAGCAGCTCGTGCAACCAGGTGCTTGGTGAGCACATTGTCCCAGGTGGGCCATGTGTCTTAATCACCTACACAGTCCCACTCAGTCTCCCAGGTGCACAGCGGGCGTACCATCTCAGGGGTGCCGTGTGTCTCCTCTGGGGAGCTGATCTCTGGCTGCGAACCTCCTGGCAGATGTCAACCATCCAGGATCCCAGGAAGATGTGGTCAGCAACTGGGAGCCTGCTCACAGTTTGGTGGAGGATGCCGGTATCTGGGGCCGAGATTGGAGCAGCCGCTTGCCTTCTGGCTCTGGCTGTCGCTCACCTGCCTCTCTGCCTCTGGCGGGGTGAGGGACCTGTATGCAGCTGGCTACCTCTCCTTTGGTATTTGCTCAATTCTTTGTTCTGTGAGAAGGCCAGGCTGCCCATTAGAGCTTTTCCTGGCAAAGTTTGCTTTTTTTAATCTCTCTGGCGATCCCACAGTTTGGGTTGCTATCTCACGTTAGCCCCCTCAGATTGTCCTCAGGGCATTCAGGCCTTGTCCTTACCCTAAGCACCAATGATGCAGCCTGCACCTCCCTGTCCAGCCCTTAAATCTATTTCTCACTTCCACTGTATAATCGTAAGGGATTTGATTTAGGTCATACGTGAATGGTCTAGTGGTTTTACCCATTTTCTTCAATTTAAGTCTGAATTTGGCAATAATTCAGGAGTTCATGATCTGAGCCACAGTCAGCTTCCAGTCTTGTTTTTGATGACTGGATAGAACTTCTCCATCTTTGGCTGCAAAGAATATAATCAATCTGATTTTGGTGTTGATCATCTGGTGATGTCCATATGTAGAGTCTTCTCTTGTGTTGTTGGAAGAGGGTGTTTGCTATGACCAGTGCATTCTCTTGGCAAAACTCTATTAGCCTTTGCCCTGCTTCATTCTGTACTCCAAGGCCAAATTTGCCTGTTACTCCAAGTGTTTCTTGACTTCTTACTTTTCCATTCCAGTCCCCTATAATGGGGCTTCCTGGTGGCTCAGACAGTAAAGCATCCACCAGCAATGCGGGAGACCCAGGTTTCACCCCTGGGTAGGGAAGATCCCCTGGAGAAGGAAATGGCAACTCACTCCAATACTCTTGCCTGGAAGATCCCATGGATGGAGGATCCTGGTGGGCTCCATGCGGTTGCGAAGAGTCAACATGACTGAGCAACTTCACTTTTCTTTTCCCCTATAATGAAAAGGACATCTTTTTTGGGTGTTAGTTCTAAAAGGTCTTGTAGGTCTTCATAGAACTGTTCAACTTCAGCTTCATCAGCATTACTAGTCAGGACATAGACTTGGATTACCGTGATATTGAATGGTTTGCCTTGGAAATGAACAGAGATCATTCTGTTGTCTTTGAGATTGGACCCAAGTACTGCATTTCAGACTCTTTTGCTGACCATGATGGCTACTCCATTGCTTCTAAGAGATTCCTGCCCACAGTAGTAGATATAATGGTCATCTGAGTTAAATTCACCCATTCTAGTCCATCTTAGTTCGCTGATTCCTAAAATGTCAATGTTCACTCTTGCCATCTCCTGTTTGACCGCTTCCAATTTGCTTTGATTCATGGACCTAACATTCCAGGTTCCTATGCAATATTGCTCTTTACAGCATTGGACCTTGCTTCTATCACCAGTCCCATCCACAACCGGATGTTAATTTTGGTTTGGCTCCATCCCTTCATTCTTTCTGGAGTTATTTCTCCACTGATCTCCAGTAGCATATTGGGCACCTACTGACCTGGGGAGTTCCTCTTTCAGTATCCTATCATTTTGTCTTTTCAAGCTGTTCATGGGGTTCTCAAGGCAAGAATGCTGAAGTGGTTTGCCATTCCCTTCTCCAGTGGACCCCATTCTGTCAGATGTCTCCAACATGACCCGTCCATCTTGGGTGGCCCCATACGTCATGGCTTAGTTTCACTGAGTTAGACAAGGCTGTGGTTCATGTGATGAGATTAGCTAGTTGTCTGTGATTGCAGTTTCAGTCTATCTGCTCTCTGATGTCCTCTCTCAGCGCCTGCCATCTTACTTGGGTTTCTCTTACCTTGGACGGGGGGTATCTCCTCACTGCTGCTGCTCCTGACCTTGGACATGGGGTATCTCCTCTCGGAAGCTGCTCCTGACCTTGGACGGTGGGTATCTCCTCTCAGAAGCTGCTCCTGACCTTGGACGTGGGGTATCTCCTCACTGCTGCTGCTCCTGACCTTGGACATGGGGTATCTCCTCACTGCTGCTCCTGACCTTAGATGTGGGGTACCTCCTCTCGGAAGCTGCTCCTGACCTTGGACGGGGGGTATCTCCTCTCGGAAGCTGCTCCTACACCATGCAGCTGCCACACCTGTGCCTTCTTATTTTATTCTTATCTGAAGGTCTTTTCTCAGTAGCTATCATAGTCTCCTTAGCATACTTAAATTTAAGGGGAAAAACAAGTCTAGATAAGGAGAATAGAACTAGGGTACAAAAGGTTGGAGGGGACTAAAGTACTGGTTAAGAAATGTAGCTTATTCCGTACACACTGGGGATATGTGCATGTAAGAAATGAGGCAGAAATTGATTTGTGGAGCCCCTCTCTAGTATTAATCTGCTTTGGGAACCTTCTGATTCTTTGGCCCTAGTTAGTTTTCTTGATATCTACTTGCACATTTCTGCTCATCTCAACCACTCTTTTCCTGACAAAACGTTCACCCTATAACGCATGAAGTTTAATATATAAAAATCAGAGAGCTTGAAGCTTATCGCTGCTGATTTCCTGAGACCATGCAAAGTGTTTTACATTATTAACTCATTCAACCCCTGTAACAACACCTAGGAATAAGCAACTCCATTTCACAAATGATAAAACCATGGCACAGAGAGACAAAGAAACATGCTTAAATCACGAATCATTAAGTGGCAGAGTTGAGAGTCCAAACCAGATGGACTGGCATCAAAGGTGATTCTAGTAGCCACCACAATACAGAACCAAAGAGCCTTTCTGTATACTATTTGCCAGTGAGAAATTTTCTAATTTTAAATATTTTTGTCATATTTGTTCCTTCTAAAAAATAGGTGGCCATTTTATTCTATTCCTCACTTTTATTTTTGCAGGATTCTCCCAAATAAGCCAACCTACTGCTCAGTTTCTTCAAGGTTACAGAAGACCGAAGGTGGGAAATCTACAATTACTGTACAATTATCAATTTCCATTTAGGAAGTTTCTGTACTTACCAGGATGTCAATTAGATTATTAATTCTTTACAATCTAGTATATTAAAAACTGTAAACCAAAAATCTAAGTCGAGGAAGATAAAGAGACACCTGGTGGCCTAATTCCAGGTATATGTTATCAGATAAATCCTGAGGGATTCCAGTTTCATCATTTGTAAATAGTGGAATAAGAGTAGCTAAAATTTAAAGAAGCTACCAGAACTAAAATGTGATGAGTTTGTACATCACTGGAACTTGTTTTGTTTTGTTTTAGTAGAAGTGCCTTCCTTATTCAGGAAACTTAAAACTAGAGTGGACAATATACAACAGAATTTTTCTGTTGAGGGAAAAAACAAAAACAAAAAAACAACCCTAAGTTAAGTTGTTTCACAACATTTCTCTACTGAGGATACTATATAACATTCTTTTATATCTTTGGAAAGTGAACCATTTCTCTAAGAAATTTTGATTTCTTGATACTCTGTTAAATATTTTTAAAAGCAAATTACAATTTGAAGGAAAATAAATAACAACTTTTTTAAGCAGGCCAAAGAAGCCACAATCATGCTAGGGTTTATGATGACATAAACTTTTCCTAGACACTAAAGCAAGACATTGCTCCTAGCACTCTACCATCTGCTGCAGATATTTTAAAATTCTAAAGCACTAACAATGATGCAATTTGCTACATTTTGAGCTGCATTTTACAACTCTCTCTTTGCTGAATTACTATTGATGACATTAAAACCCTTTACAAATCAAGACAACACATTTGCTTGCTATTGCCACCAAAGAGCTGTCAGCTACTCTCTTTCTCTGGAAGTTTACCTGCCACCTCCTTTATGGTCAGCAATGCTTAAACCTTTTTAGAGAATGCTAACCTTTTTAGACACATAACACATTATTTCCTATGTTACACATTGCTCACAAGAAAAACTACAAAGGGAGAGGACATTAACTTAAAGAAGGAGTAATCTGTGAAGCAAAGTGAACAAGTTTCTTTTATTTTAATTTTTTCATCTTCTCATAAATACTGGGGAGCTATCCCCAGCTTTTGGGAACAAAGGATCGAGAGTTACTGAAATAAGGTATACAACATAGGAGGACCAAGGAGCTAAAACATGTCTTTGTGCAGAGATGTAAAACTTGAGAAATACTCAAAAAAAGAAAAAGAAAAAGTTGCCTCAAAGAAGAACAAAATGACAAGTGTTAAAATGTAAATACTTGATAAAGATTTAATAGTTTCCTTTTTCTACTGACAGTTGAGCAAGTTGGATAGCTTCACAGATAGGTAGGTTCTAATAACTCCAATTTCAAATTATTTTCAGCCAGTGATAGTGTGACACTGGACTCTCTGCAAAAATGTTCACTTACAGGGATAAGAGGAATAAAAAATGCCGACAACTATGAAAGTGTCAGCTCAACTCAACACCTGATGACTGGTCACCAGTTTCAAACTTCAGAAATTATTAGCAGCTGTTACATTCTAAAAGTAACTAAAATATTCAATCACTTGCCCTGGAAAAATGACACACATCAAAAAAAATAATAGAGTAAAATATGTCTTCATTCATTTTAAAGGACATATTTTATATTTTCATCTAACTGAAAACAATCATTTGGCATTCTTGGTTAGCTTCCTAGCCTTTTGTTTCCCTTAATACTAGACTCTTTAAAAAAATATCTTCTTCTTACACACAATTTCCTCCTATTTCTATTATATTTCATTACTGAAATAACTTTATTATACCTGTTATAAAGGCTACGTCTACAACAGTCCTGAATTTGTAGATATTTAACATATTTAATTAGACAGAAATAAATTTGAATTTTGATGTTAATAATAATTTACAGATACCTGTCTAATTCCCTTTTAATTATTTTGTAAAACAAAAATTATCTCACAGAAAAGGTGTGATACTTAGAAAAATCACTTCCTTTTTAAAATTTCAGGATAAGGGAAAAAATTGTTTATGCCACCTAACACCCTTCCTTCAATGTCGTACGGCACAAAGTGAGGGAAAGGTAAGTGACTTCACAAACAGCCCTGAGGGCGGAGTCACCACACTTGGAAGTGGCAAACTGTCATCTTATTTTTATTACTGGACACTTAGGGAAAGTGGAAGAGAGGTGAGGTTTAAGCAGCTGGCCAGGCTGGATGTGAATGATTCACCTGGAGATGATGATGTAGTTTGTTATAAGAGCAAGATATCTGAAAGAGACTCTATCATTAGATCCCTCACGAGTCTTTCCCCAGACAGCTATCCTTTCTCCAAAGACCCTCTTGCTCATATAACAACAGCAGAAATGACAATAGCAACAATATCCACTGTGCATCCAGTAAATGCTAGATCCTAAGACAGATACTTCTCATATATAATTTCTAGCCACTAAACCAGTCCTACAAAGTGGACACTATTACTTTTGCTCATAAATGAGAAAAATCAAACTCAGGGAGGCCAAGGCTTATCTGTGGCTTGCCCTTTTTAAAACTAAGAAGGACTTCCCAGTGCTTGACCTCAGAACCATCTGATATCAAAGCCCACACTCTACTCAACATACTTTGCTGCTAAATATAAAGTGGGGAACAAGGACAATGGATATAGGAAATATAAACTTAGTACATAAATAGACTCACTAAATTAGAAATTTCTATGTAATATTACATCTGACAGCACTTATTTTTAATGTATCACCTAAGATACTGGATAGTCTTAACGAATCAAATGAATCCTCTCTCTCCCTTTCATTTCCTCACTTCATAAATGCTGAGTCAGACAGGGAACAAACTTATTCCAGTTTTTCATCAGTGTCTTGGTTAGACCCAAAAGGCAGATACAGAAACACATACACACACACACACACACACACACACAGAGTCCTGAGAGTAAGAACAAAGCTTGGTTAGAAGGAGTGCAACATAGTAGGTCTTTCCAACCTCCCTAGTATCTATAATTCTGTTTAATTAATTATCCCTGACTTGTCCCTGACCAAACAGGATAAGCCAATCTCTGACCCTTGGAATTCTTTCTCTTTACTCCTGATGCACAAAAGGAAATGCTTCTAGCTTCCCTTAACTTGTCATATGCAACGGATTAGTAATAATATCCATGCAATCACTGCTGGTTTCTAATGTGGTCCTGGGTGTTTTCACTCTACGCAATTATAATTTTAAATATTTCTAAAAGTTTTCTTGAGCTATGATTTCCAGCTTATAATCAATGAAGGCCAAACTTGGATCTCAAGAAATATTCCGGTTACTTGAAAAATTCATGAACTCCCTAGAAACATTATCATAGTGTGACAATCTGAGGGAGAATCCTACAACTTAATAGAATAAAGGGTCCCTAATTATAAACAGTAAGACACACCCCATGCCTTAAGCAGTACATGTTAAAACGAAGGCCCCTTTCTCGGCAAATGAATGCTTGATGACCAGGGAAGAGGCATTTTAAGCTAGACAATCCTTTACCTTTCATTCTGTTTTATTTCCACCTGATTTTCCTTGGTAATTACATTATAAACAGTTCATCAAGGAAATTTGTTAATATGCTACAGATGGTGAAGAGACTACAGTGTTTTATTCTCCAGCATTTTGGTCACTTGCCTCATTAAAATAGGTCCCAGGTTACAATTAAGAAAAGGTACTTGTTTTCTATTGCTCTCAAAAGAAAAAGCATCATTCATCAGTTAGAACAAAGCGCTGAGAACTTGTAACATGGATTCTCTTTATGACTTTCCTTAAAACTGTATTTGACTATATCAAAGTTATTAACTTTTTAAGTGTTTAAGAATGTTAAAAGGAAGACAGTACTAGCTTCCTAGAAAATTGTATAAAGCTTAGTGTATTAACATTTACAAAATAATTTGAACTCTTGAAGTTTCACAGATCTTCTAAATATTAAAATAATGTATTAATTCAATATCTACTTTTTTAATCTTTAGATTTTATTTAAAATTAATGTATTTTCTCTGAAACATAAGTAAAAATCATCTGAATAAGCTAAGTAACAGATTTCAGCATTGTCAGTAAGGCAGTTTCCTATGCTTTGCCAATATCTTTGTAAGTCTCCTTGTTAATCATTTTACTTTATTATTTATTCCATATATATTTCCATGAAGAGTTCTTAACTTGATGAAAATCTGATTTCTTGATCCACAATCAAATCTCACTATGGCCAGCTGCTATGTCTTCATAACTGTGAAAATATTACATCTCTTTGCAAGTTGGCTCTAATACAAGAAAGGTTACTAAACTAACCCAATTAAATTGAGCATATCTGCAAGTTTAGATGATTATTGCTGTTGTCTGTGAGGGCTGGGATCCAAAGTGATGGATTGCTGGCTACCCTAGTAAAGTCTAGAGGGGAAAAATATCCCATCCTGGGTTAGCTTGAATTGGCTTACATAAAGGTTTTATGATGCAAATTGGAGATATTGGACTTAGTAACAACCTACACTATCTGTTATATTCTCCTGTCTTATAATCACAGGAAGCTTTCTTGAGTATGACGCCTCATCCTCATTAATAAGCTCTGTGTTGTACATCTTTGTCTGATATGAAACTGCCATACCTTATCACCAATTATAGACTCGGAAAAGACCCATCTCATTATAGTACTTAAATTGCTTGTTCCTGAAGGTGATGCTTGGTGTGTCTCTTCTGCCTTTTGCCAACAGGAAAATCACCCTTGAAGTGAATAGATGTCAGTCAAAAGCCACAAAAGGAAAGCAAAAAGAATTAATAAAAAAAAAAAAACCTGGCTAGAATATTTATCAGCTTATTGCACAAAAAAGAATATAGATCAGACAAATAAAATGCAAGGCTAACAGAGACACTGTGAAATATTTTAATCTTGTAAAACATATCTGCCCATAAGTTTGGGACCAAACAACTATTTTGAACATGAATCACATATGTGACCCAAAGTAAATTATCATTCTGTCATTATTGCACTATGGCATGGTGGTAAAGAATCTGCTCCCAATGCAAGAAACCTAAAAGATGCAAGTTTGATCCCTGGGTTGGGACTATCCCCTGGAGTAGGAAATACTGTTCTAGTATTATTGCCTGAAAAATTTCATGGGGAGAGGAACCCGGTGGGCTACGGTCCATGGGGTTGTGACGTTGGACATACCTGAGCACACACACATTGTTGCACTAAAGGATAGATACAGAATTTGAAAACACTTTTTCTCTGTTTCTCATTACACCTCTAGATGGTAGGAAACTGGGGATCATGCAAGAGAATTCTTGTCCTTGGATAACATCACTGTGTATTGTAAACTTTGTCTATAGGCGGTTTTTAGTAAATCATGATTGACCAGTAAATTGAGATATCAATGAACAAATTGCTAGGTCAAATGGGCAAGAAGGGGCATAGCAGAGTACTTTTCTACCAAAGGAAAGCTAGCAAATTAGACTTAAGCGTATGCAAAACACATTTGAAATGCATTCAAAGAACATTCATTCCCAGGTGCAATAAAGTTCTATTTATTCTATTCCATTTCAAAAAGAAAAATTTTTTCAAAAATTCCTCTTACTAACAATAAACCCCATTATAAGCAACTGTAGGGGAAAAAATGTTTATATTTTCTTTTTTGCCTCTTTGCTTTTGGAATGTATGAGTTTATTCACAAGTTGAGCCAATGGAGACTATTTTAATGGTGGGGACTCTCCAAAGGCACTCTAGTTCAAATAACTGCCCCACACCTCCCCAGCTACAGAATTGAGTCAGCCAAGGGCAAGATGAAAAAGGCTCACAGAAATCCTCAGAAACTAGCATACAGTTCCTAGCTTAGCCCCTGGAACACAAATATATGCTATTGCTGCTGCTACTGCTAAGTCACTTCAGTCATGTCCGATTCTGTGCGACCCCATCCCTGGGATTCTCCAGGTAAGAACACTGGAGTGGGTTGCCATTTCCTTCTCCAATGCATAAAAGTGAAAAGTGAAAATGAAGTCGCTCAGTCATGTCCGACCCTTTGCGACTCCATGGACTGCAGCCTACCAGGCTCCTCTGTCCATGGGATTTTCCAGGCAAGAATACTGGAGTGGGGAAATATATGCTAGTTTTTTACAACAGGTTTCAAAAGTATTTGTAGATCTTGTGGTATCATTCAACATACTATGCCACGTTTGAAAAGAAAATGTTCAATGCTAACACCATCAGACTTCTTCTTGACGAGAGGGTCAATGAATTAGGCTCATTCTTTTAAGAAGTCTTAAAAAAAAAAAAAAGAAGTCTACTTAGTCTACTTAACTATATCCTCAAACACCATGAGAACTCACCATCTGCATAAAGTATCCATTTGTTTATATGTAGGTATAACAGTAAATACACATATAAATATGTATATACACATACCTATAAGTTTTAAGAAGGAATAGAAAGAGAATAAGTATGATCAGATCACATAGAGAGTATATATGTTAAAAACCACTTGATATAAGACACTTTCACAAGACATAACACATATCTCTAGTTTGAGATTTGGTATTGCTTACACCATTTCTTCATGGAAAATTTTCAGAATCTAATAATACAGCATTGAATGTGTGAGACAGAGAAAACGCTCTACTTTTTACTGTTGGAGAAAAGAGCAATGAAATTCTAATATTCTTGCTGACCTCAAAAGGGCATACTTTGCTACCCCATGGACTATATATAGCCCAACAGGCTCCTCTGTTTAAGGGATTCTCCAGGCAAGAATACTGGAGTGAGTAGCCGTTCCCTTCTCCAGAGACTGAATCCAGATCTCTTACACTACAGGAAGATTCTTTGCCATCTGAGTCACTAGGCAATCTCAAGAGTTCTTTAGCCTCCATTCAGCATATTTGAGAACTGAGAATGTTATTATTATCACTGTTTTTTTACTGTTACTCTACAAAGCTTATTGTAAACTGTAAAGAATCAAATACTTATAAGGTTTTATTTCTGAAGTGCTGTTAAAGTACTGCACTAAATATGCCAGCAAAATTTGGAAAATTCAGCGGCGGCCACAGGACTGGAAAAGGTCAGTTTCCATTCCAATCCCAAAGAAAGGCAATGCCAAAGAATGTTCAAACTACCACACAATTGCACTCATTTCACATACTAGCAAAGTAATGCTCAAAATTCTCCAAGCCAGGATTCAACAGTACATGAACTGTGAACTTCCAGATGTTCAAGCTGGATTTAGAAAAGACAGAGGAACCAGAGATCAAATTGCCAACATCCATTGGATCATAGAAAAAGCAAGACAGCTCCAGAAAAAATCTACTTCTGCTTTATTGACCACGCCAAAGCCTTTGACTGTGTAGATCACAACAAACTAGAAAATTCTTAAAGAGATGGGAATACCAGACCAACTTACATGCTTGCTAAGTCTGTATGCAGGTAAAGAAGCAACAGTTAGAACCAGACATGTAACAACGGACTGGTTCAAAACTGGGAGAGGAGTACGTCAAGGCTGTATATTGTCACCCTGCCTTATTTAACTTATATGCTGCTGCTGCTGCGTCGCTTCAGTCGTGTCTGACTCTGTGTGACCTCATAGACAGCAGCCCACCAGGCTCCCCCCTCCCTGGGATTCTCCAGGTAAGAACACTGGAGTGGGTTGCCATTTCCTTCTCCAATGCATGAAAGGGAAAAGTGAAAGTGAAGTCGCTCAGTCGTGTCCGACTCTTAGCGACCCCATGGGCTGCAGCCTAACTTCTATGCAGATCATGTGAAATGACAGGCTGGATGAAGCACAAGCTGGAATCAAGGTTGCCAGGAGAAATAGTAATAAGCTCAGAAACACAGATGACACCACCCTTATGGCAGAAAGTGAATAACTAAAGAGTCTCTTGATGAAAGTGAAAGAGGAGAATGACAAATATGGTTTAAAACTCAACATTCAAAAAACTAAGATCATGGCATCTGGGCTCATCACTTCATCACTTCATGGCAAGTAGATGGGGAGCAATGGAAACAGTGAGAGACTTTATTTTTTTAGGCTCCAAAATCACTGCAGATGGTGACTGCAGCCATAAAGTTAAAAGATGCTTGCTCCTTGAAAGAAAAGCTATGACCAACCTAGACAGCATATTAAAAAGCAGAGACATTACTTTGCCAACAAAGGTCCATCCAGTCAAAGCTATGGTTTTTCCAGTCATCATGTATGCATGTGAGAGCTGGACCGTAAAGAAAGCTGATTGTTGAAGAATTGATGCTTTTGAACTGTGATGTTGAAGAAGATTCTTAAGTCCTTTGGGCTGCAAGAAGATCAAACAAGTCAGTCCTAAAGGAAATCAGTCCTGAATACTCATAGGAAGGACTGATGCTGAAGCTGAAACTCCAATACTTTGGCCACCTGATTCATTGGAAAAGACCCTGATGCTGGGAAAGATTGAAGGCAGGAGGAGAAGGGGACGACAGAGGAAGAGATGGTTGGATGGCATCACCGACTCGATGGACATGAGTTTGAGTAAATTCCAGGAGTTGGTGATGGACAGGGAGGCCTGGTGTGCTGCAATCCACGGGGTCTCAAAGAGTCAGACACGACTGAGCAACTGAACTGAACTGAACTGAGAACTACAAAATAATCCAAATCTTATATCATTCAAGTTGTATTTTCTGCTTTGGTCTTGAAACTTGAATTGCTTTATTTTCAAAACACAGAAATAAAATACTTTGGTAGAGTTCAATAATTTTACAGATGACAGATCAGTTTAATGACAATACTCTAAGTCTGCCATAGTTTTGCAGTTTGGCGTTAAACTGTCTTAGAAGACACCATTTAGATGGACAGCAATATGAAAGTCACCCCCCACAATTTTTTGCAGGGGACAAATAACACTGCTTGCAGTCAGCCCTGGATAACAAGATGAACAAGTAAGACAGCTTAAACTTCCAAGTCCCAAAGTATAGACCCCTAAACATCTTTCATGAAACAGTTTTTAAGATGCATGGAAGTAGCTCCTTCTGTTTTTACACTGTTTTGATGTTTTAATATTAAGGAGAACAGCAAATGTAAGCAGAGGAATGTTTCCCTGAAATAGTGACTGATTCTTGAAAAGCTCTGATTGCTCTATTCTGGATATCTCGATCTGTTTCAAATACTGAGTCATATAAATGAAAACAGAGATATCTTTATTCTTACACAGGTGAAAAATAGCCACAACTGAAAATAGTCACAGAAATTTTCATTCCCAGAGTGTCGTGAATATAACCTTCCTCTTAATGCATGCGTGAAGCACCATCTGATCGATGGTAAATGACCTCAAACAACAGTTTGGTTACTTGGCTCTTTGATTATATAGCTAATAATGAGAGATTCAAATATTAATTAAATGTAAATTAAATTAATGTAACACATGTAAATTAAATAATGTAACACTGTTTTTGAGAAACATTTTTCATTTTTTCTTTAATTCTGTACTATACAACATTCAAACTAATTTCCTTTCACTTTAATTTCTTTTATTATACAGTCTAATGGCCAAGGCACAAATAAAATGAAGTAGCAGCTTTTAAGTCCCTAATAGGAATCATTTTTAATTGAGATGGTAATTTGTTGCCAAAAATTCAAAATCATCTTCTCATTGTAAAGGAAAAAATAATTAACTCAATGGGCTATCTCCCCCTGAAAGCTTTCATAAAGTCTATGTAATTTCTTTTTAGTTGTTTGTCACTCATATTTACATATAAAGCAATCAGTTAAAAGAAAATTGTTTATTTTTATTTCCTTAATAATATATATTTAACTTCAAAATGCAATTTAGTATTTATTAGTGATCAAAATATTTTTTTATTTTATAAAGTAGTCCAGAAATTAAAGTTATCCTTTTCCTTTACTAGGTAAATCAATGTATTTTCAAAATTATTTTACTATTCATAAGTATTTATTTAGCTAAACATTTCTGGAACAAAATAGGAATCATTTAGCTAGTATATAAAACACTGTGTATAATGTTACCAACATGAGGGAAGTTATAAGAAATCAAGAACTTCAGGGTGAACACGTCACTCTTATTTTTTGCTTTTAGGAATGAGATCCTCTTTGGTTTCTGTCAAGAATGGTTTTAATAAAACTCCTGGTTTTAGGTTTAGTTCTTATACTAGTTCTGCCTTTACTTTATTTCAATAGCTTCTCAGTTATTAATCAACATAACTAAAAAATTACTCATAATGTTTTAAAGGATGGTGGCAACCCATTTCTGCAGTCTCAGCTGTATCCAGATTCAGACACTAACCTCACAGGAAATATATAAGAAAGTCTTTGGAAGAATGAAGAAAATAATTGTAATAAAGCTCAAGAGCATTGCATGGGAAGTATGTCCAACCCTCGAACAACAGTCAAATGATTTGGTAATTCATGTAGAATTAAGAGTATTCTCTTAGCAAATGTGTCCACCTGGTTTCCTTGGAAACCTTGATTTCTTACCAAATGACAGTGAACACCTGATTAGAAATAAGAAGAAAGTGTTAGTAGCTGATCTATTGTGAAAAAATAAGAAAACACAATCGGACATCAGAATCATCACAGTTTACCTGTAGTATTTACTTTAAAAGCAAACCTAACCTCAGGAGTGCTGTAACTGTCAATGTATTTAGAGTGAATACAAACACTGAGGGGCATAATTATGAGCACAGCTAGTTAGGAAAGTGTTAAGCATTCTCTTGTAGTCTATTTAATAAGGTAAAGAATGGACATTAAATTTTAGAAACGTAGCTGTGAAATAAGTAAATAATTCTAAATATTAGCTTTTAAATGGATGTTTTAGGTATTAGAAATGTTCTTATTTGTTCAGAGTATCAATTCCCCAAAATAATGTGAAGCCATCTTATTTGATAGTCAGCTTAGGTGTAAAGAACAGAACTTTATGAAGTGATATAAATGTGATTAGAAATATGAAGTCATGAAGTGGGAAGCTTTTCTTTGTTGTTTTTTTTTTCTTTTTTGATATTAAGAGTAGTTTATAGTACTTCAACTGCTACAGATGATAAAAATGAGCATAAAAGAATATATGTAAAAGAACATAGATATGTACATACGGCAGAGTTAAATAAAAAAAAAAAAAGTCTTGATTTCTGTGTGTATAAATGAAATCAGTAAGTAAAGCAAGGGTGGTCCTACTTTAAAGGAATGCTATCTTCTTTTACAATAAGTAGTTTTGGCTTCTATGAGAAAAGTGTGCCTGCCCAGGCTTTTTTTTAGGTCTCTTAATGATACTAGTTACTCTTCACAAAGTAATATAATATGCTTTTTTGCATTTTTGCTCCAAAGTCACTTTTTCACATTTTTACTCAATTGTCATTTTCCTACACCTTAATTCTACTAATCCTAAGTTGTAAGTATATAAAATATATATAATAAAATATATACATATATTGTAGTTAAAGCAGGATTTAATACAATCAACTCATTACATTTTTAATTTTTTGTTACAGAAAATTCAAAATCTATGTTGAAAGCTAGAAAGATAGGCTAATAAGCCACCTTATATCAATATCCACTCATTTCTCCCCAAGCCCAAATTATTTTGAGGCACTTCCCAGACATCTGGCTTCAGGGGCCAAGATGTAGTAAGAAAAAGAACTATTCAATATTTCTGAAAAGACACAAAATTGAACTTTTTTAAATGGCTGATCTGTCAAAACTAATAAAAAAATGACATTTATTTATTTTTTTATATTTAGTGTTATTTTATTTTTTCCCAATTATTTTTATTAGTTGGAGGCTAATTACTTTATGATATTGTAGTGGTTTTTGCCATACATTGACATGAATCAGCCATGGATTTACATGTGTTCCCCATCCTAAACCCCCCTCCCACCTCCCTCCCCATTCCATCCCTCTGGGTCACCCCAGTGTACCAGCCCCAAGCACTTGTCTCCAACCTTTTGCACAACAAAGGAAACTATAAGCAAGGTGAAAAGACAACCTTCAGAATGGGAGAAAATAATAGCAAATGAAGCAACAGACAAAGGATTAATCTCAAAAATATACAAGCAACTCCTGAAGCTCAATTACAGAAAAATAAATGACCCAATCAAAAAATCAAAGATCTAAACAGACATTTCTCCAAAGAAGACATACAGATGGCTAACAAACACATGAAAAGATGCTCAACATCACTCATTATCAGAGAAATGCAAATCAAAACCACAATGAGGTACCATTACACGCCAGTCAGGATGGCTGCTATCCAAAAGTCTACAAGCAATAAATGCTGGAGAGGGTGTGGAGAAAAGGGAACCCTCTTACACTGTTGGTGGGAATGCAAACTAGTACAGCCGCTATGGAGAACAGTGTGGAGATTCCTGAAAAAACTGGAAATAAAACTGCCATAAGACCCAGCAATCCCACTCCTGGGCATACACACTGAGGAAACCAGTTCTGAGAAAATGAAATTTAAAAAGTAAGAAACCAAAGTGTAGCAAGAGTATACATCATTTAGAGTAAACAAATATCTAGAGCCTGAAACATGGGTAAGAGTGTTAAGAGGTCTGGTTATGTGTTGAGATGAGCAAATAAATTTCACCCATGGAAAAGAAGCATTTACTGGTCTGATAACAAATCTGGCAAAGCTTTGTAAAGATGGGAAGAAATTCAGAAGGTAAAACAATAATACAATTAATAAATCCTGAAAGTCTCTTTTTAGAGCTCTCTTTCTATCCCTCTACTTCTCCAGGCCAAAGTAGAGCCTGCTCAGAATCAGAGCATTCTCTGTGAATAGAATGACTGCTGCCCTTTGAAGTATGAACAGTGACTTTCTGACACAGAACATCTGATGGAGGTGAATGTGCCCCCTTTTGAATCAGTGTCTAGCAGAGAGAGATGTCAAGATCTTTGACACCATGTAGTATTCAGCATCATTCCTCAATGTCCTCAATGACCTTTTTTCCCCCAAGGTTCCCTTTACAGAGGAATTTGGGGGGTGAACAGCTATCTCACTGTCTACTTGTGACTTGTTTTTATGAATTATCTTCAGGCAGTTTTAAGTTACAAATATTTTTCTTCTTCCTACTTTTGTAACTTCAGAAACATACTATGTGATCATCAAGCTTAATTACTATGACCCTGCCTCAGCCTACAGAATGAAAATAAACACACTTTTTATGTCCACAGAAGTAAGGCATTACTATATCAATTATGATTACTAAAGATATGTTTCTGGGATACTGTTTGTATTGAGTAATAGTGTCTGGACATTAATTCCTCTATTTTAGAAGGAGTTTTTTATCTAACAATATTTAACAGTTAATGCTCTAATGGTTGTTAAGAATGAGAGAGCAGTCAGTGTATTCAAGGTGTCTAGTTCAAAATCAGCTGGAACACAGTATACAGGAGGAAGAAAATATAATGATTGAACCATGTTTTATTCATGCAATAGAATACTAGTCAACATTTTCAATGAGTTAACCAGAGAAGGAACTAGACTAGATGTCTCATCAGGATGTAGAGATATTGGACCCATCATAACACTGCTGATGGGAATGAAAAATGGTATAGCCACTTTGGAAACATAACTTTCTCTATATAATAAATATAGAATTATAATATGATGCCACAGTTCCATTCCCAGGAATATACACTAGAGAAATAAAAAATATATTTCTAAAAAAATGCATATGTATGTTCATAACAGCATTTCTCATAATAGGCAAATGATGGAAAAGACCCAAATGCACACCAAATGATAAAAGGATAAAAAAATGTGGTATGTCCATTCAGTACAATAATATTGTCAACAAAAGGAAGAAAAGTACTGATATACACTACAGTATTAGTGAACATTTAAAAATTTGTACTAGATGCATGTAGCCAATCACAAAAGACCATGTGTATATTATTTCATTTATATAAAATGTCCAGAATAGGCAAATCTATGGAGGTAGAAAATAGATTCTTGCCGAGATCTGGTGATGTTGGGGAGGAATGGAGAGTGATCACTAATGGATACAGATTTCTCTCCCAGAGGACAAACATGTTTCAAAATTAGGCTGTGATGATGGACACACATCTTGTGAAGAGACTAAAAAGCACTAAACTGTATACTTTAAACAGGTAGATCATATGGTGATAAATCAAACATCAATAAAATTGTTATAAATGCATCAGGATCATGTAAACCAGTTTTGTATTTGTACAAATACAAAAGGACTTGCATTAATGAAAAAGTAAAAAGGGATCCAGCTGCTATTTTTTTAATATACAGTGTTAAAATTTCTTAAATGTGAAGGGTAGATACACTGTGTCTATTAATAATATTTTTTGTTCTTTTTAAAGTTTTACATCAAAGTTCATACTAACATTAAATATTAAAAACAGATTTAAAAACCAACAAACAGGAGTAGGTGCTTTCACATTAGTATTACTTATTCTTCATGACTCTCTAAGGTATAGCTTATTATGTCCATTTTACATACAATTAAACTGAGACTTAGGAGCTGAGTTCAGTAAAGTCACAAAGTTAAGAAACAGTATTATTGAGATTTGAACACAGATCTGCTGTTATATAGCTCCTTATACCACACCATACTTCTTTTAATTACTAAATAAAGCAATTTTAGAAAGAAATAAAGAATAAAGCAAAATTGTATAACATTTCCACTAATACTTAACCTTAAGAGTATTTAATGTCATTCTAAAATCACTTACACTCAAGTCCTTTCAAGCAGTTTATCGCCATTCTTCAAAACTTCAGCATCAAAGCATCTAAACAAATGCTGTTACTCCAATATGATCACGAGAAATATTTTCTTTTCCATTTGGTATCTACATACTCCCACATTTTTAATAAATATATTATTTTGTAATTAATGGAGTATATAGAAGATGGCAACCCACTCCAGGATCCTTGCCTGGATAATCCAATGGACAAAGGAGCCTGGTGGGCTACAGTCCATGGGGTCGCAAAGACTCAGAAACAACTGAGGTGACTGAACACCAAGCACAATAGTCATTTAATACCAAATATATTCCTTTTAACAATTATTCAATTTTAATACTAAGACCATGTATTTTTTCCTCACAAGCAGTTCTATGTACATGTTTTCATGGTAGTTTTCTAGGAGTATTTTCATCCAGAAAAAAAAAAAAAAACCTTGCAAAAATAATAAGTATACAGTTTAGAGGTTAAATCTGTGAACCTCACCCTTGATTATTACCTATATTTTTATGAAGATTTTGTCATAAACCCTGGTTGTACTTCAATACATGAAAGAACAGAAGCAATTATAAAGATTATTATACCACCATTGAAATCCTACGATTTTGTAATCTCTCTACCGAAAAGGTTAAATCGTTGCTTTTGTGCTTGTAGAAATCTTTAGAAAAGCCCCTGACCCTTAACACTCACTCCCCAGGTCAGTCAGCAAGGGGAGTGATGTCAACTTGCTCTCAACCAAGTTGTTAGCTTGGCAGGTCTACCCCTTCTCGTTCTGTGAGTGAACTCAATATCGCACATCTTATTTGCGAGAAACACGTGTTCATGGTCTCTTCCTGTCTCTTTCATAGTCTCTGGTCTGAGCATCTTTGCAAAGTGCCACTTTTGGACGCACCCTGCTCTGATCCTGCCAGAGCCTTCCCAGAGACAGACCATGCTCTCTTAGTTATATACGGGCCCCACTGTTGGCTGCAAGTCACAACCCACTTGAATTTTAATAAAGATTCATAGGCAGTTGTTATGAAACAAACACCATAATGACACCCAGACAGGCTGCAGAATTATTTTTAGCCAGATGATGTGTGTGGCCCATGCCTCAGGCCCACCAGGTGATAATAATAGTAACACTATGCAGTAAGTAAAGAGAACATTTTTCATAAAAGTTGCATAAATCATAAAACGTTTCCTGCCATCCTTCTGCTTCCTGCCCACCTTCCTCCCCCTGCCCACCTTCCTCTCTACACCATCAGCAGTTACAGGGCTCGGTATTGACTGCCTCGCAGAATTCAAGTAACAATCCAAAGAAAAATAAAATTCTTAATTTTGTTGAAGGATCGGTAGAGAAAAACAAGGGATGGCATCACACATGTACTATAAAAATAGCCAAATTTCGCACACTTTTAAAAACTACACCCAAATTTGTCTTTTTAAAACAGGGTCATGAATGAATTCTTCCATATTTGACATTGTTTTTCATATGTATAAACTAATATGCATCAGTGCACAGGATCAAAATTAATGCATTTCAGAAAAGAGCTATCTGTCAAGCTGAAAACACTTAGAGGGAAAGGACCATTCCTGGAAACTTAAGAAACATTACTATCATAAGAAAGATAAAGAAGTCCTTTTTGAAGAGTGGTATGTTAGGCTATTGATAAATTTAGATTACCAAACACGACTTCCGACTCTTAGGAGTCAGAGAGCCCAAATTTCGGTTTCATCTAGTGGTCAAAGAAGCTAATTTTTTTTCTTAAGCTCCCTGCTTGCTCTTCCATGTACTGTTGAGAACTGCAAGATTGGTTAAATATGGAAACCATTTAAAGGAATCTTATTAAAAATCCAACTTCCTAAAATTGAACCTTAAGTGAACTCCAGCCTCAGAGAAAACCAGTAAAGTGAGACGAATATTTATTTACTGCAAGTCAGATTAAAAAGGAGGTTACAGTACAAAAACTTGAGAAAGGAAGCATTTAAATCTGTACATTTTATTGCTACATCTCCCCAAATTTTGAAAAAGATACAAGTAAAACTCAGAGAGGACAGGCAGTGTAACAGACTCCGATACATCTGGGTCTGAGACCCTGCTCAGCCCCTCATGGATACCTCACCTTGGGTGGTTTTTCATCTTTCTATCCCCCAGTCCCCCAACCATAAAACACAGAAGCAAGTAAGCAGCTAACAGAGGACTTTTTCTTGTCTAGAAACTAAGAGAGAAAAACAGAGAAGGGGACTATATTAAGGCTATTTCAGCTTAGTCTTTGTTTCTTTAAAAAGATTACATTGATGTCTGTTTTCTTTATTTCATATATTCACACTTACCTACTTCTATCTCAGTTTTTGATTCCTAAGTATTCCCATTTCTTATCCATGCTTAAATTCCTTGTTTGTTTGTTTTGACTTATCATTATTTATGTCCACCTGTAAGGACTTCATTTCCTGTCCATTCCCAGTTACTCTCACTTGTGTTTGATGATGAAAAAGAATAATACCAGATTGCCTTTCTCTTTAAATCAGCCCAAGTCTCAAACTATCTTAACTTCTAATTCTCAAAAAGTATAAAAGAGTGATATCCTGAGAAACACACACATTTTAAGCTTTGCCAGACCCATCAAAGTGATGGAGAAAGTAAATATAAGTGCTGCATTCTTTTTCAAACTCCAGTTGCTAATCCTGGTAACTCCAACAACTTTGGGGTTAATAAATTTTATTGTGGTCCAGATTGCAATCACTCCTATACCTCAGGAGTTTAGAGTCTTCTGAAAATTGCTCCTCTGTGTCTTATAGTATCTTCTCTAATCTTAAACTACTATATGTTAAAGCTTTGAAGTTGGGAAAATTGCCTCAATGTTACAGGAATGATAGGAAAAGATTTATGATCTCTAAACTTCTGAAATTTATTTTACAAAGGTGATTAACATTCAGTCTCTAAATATTCCACACGAATGCCTGGGTCCCCACACATATTAATTATGCCAAGAGATTCCTTTTAATTCCAGGATAAGGCAACATTTCTGAGGTCAGTGGTATCCTCTAAGTTTCTGATGCTCAAGTCCAAAGACAGAACAACTCCCTATCCTTAGCTTTACAAAAAGACACACAACTCTTAAAAGAAGTAAATTAAAAAATGGTCAAAAAATTTAAAAAGAATCATTAATAGCAAGGAGAAAAAAACCTGATTTGTAAATAGTTTGAACTAAGTTGGTAATGACATTGGCATTTCTACAGCCAACCATCACCCATCAGGTTCTTACTATGCTCCACTTTCTTGAAGGTGAATAGCACGTATCATACAATATTTTGGGTTTTGATGCTCTTTCAAGTTTTCCTCAGTAGACTTTGAGTATTTTAAGAGTTTCTTTTTTTTTTTTTGGTAATCTCTGAGCAGCTTAGTCTAGGGACTAGGAAGTAACAGGAGTAGCCAAGTAATATATTATAATAATAATAATAATTATTATTAAACTACCACAGAGGGGGTTCTGATAATGTGCCAGAAATTATGCCAGTTATTTTATATATTATATAAACCACATCAGACAAGTTTAGGGTTACAGCGGGCAGGTAACTAGGTATGAACAGAGAAATGAGTGCGGGGTCAGGTGGCAGGAAATCACACATCGTGTAAAAAAGCAGGGGTCCATAGGCAGACAAAAAAAGCAGAAACCTCCAGACTGACAGGAAATTACACATTTTGGGTGATAAGTGTCCAGGTAGCAGACAAAGAAAAGTGGGGAAAGGTGGGACTCTCCTGCTTCTGAATGCAACCTGTTGCTCATTAATTATGCTCTCATTACAATAAGATTAGCCTTGCACACAAGTACCCATCATAAACCAAGCCGATGCCATGATCCTTTACATCAAAGCTGAATAAGGACAAAAATCCCTCCTCCCCTCTGGAAAATGGAGCTGGAATGGAAAATCAGGAAATAAGATGGCCCTGAAACTCCTCCTTCTCCAATGAATATTCCGCCCCTTTATTTGTATGCCCCTCATAACCAGCTTGCCAAAGAAAACCAGGGTAGCAGCTCATCACCTGTCTGCCTGCTCTCCTTCTGAGAGCATATCCTTGCTTAAATAAACTTTCACTTAACTTTCTCAATCTCTCTGCTTCATCTCTGAATGTTTTCACCAGGAAGAACGAACCTTAAATACACCGAGAAAATTAGTATCCCCATTTTTACACAAAAAATTCAGTTTCATGAAGGTTAATCGGTCTGCCTATGTTCACACAGCTTGCAAGATAATATTTTAAACTCAAGTTTAATCAACAAATGATTAGTGACCTTTAATTAAATGAATAAATAAATGCACAAATGTATAAACATAGAGGTATGAGCATACCCCTCTCTCATATTCACATAATTTTATTCTCATTTATCCTTTATATATAATTTTCAGATATACATAAAGAGGTGTTAGTTGGGGATGAGGAGAAATTGGACTCTGCCTTCTGCCTGTTGTTTTAAATTATGCACTTATTGAGAATCAAAACTTACCGTGGAGTACAGGTAGTTATGACCAGTGGCAAAAGAGAAAACAGAATTACTTTGTCCCATATTCTATCTGTAGAGCCTGACCAAAAGAGAAGTATTGATTACAACACACTGATTTTAAACATGATTTGGGAGGGGGGATGATTTTCAGATTCAAACTCAAGGCAAACCGGGACAGGCGTCCCTGCTGCCCCTGGAGAGGAGAGGCGCTGACTGGCTCGGGAAACGCATCATTAGCCAAATCCCTTCCTGTTACATTAACATCCAAGGCACAAGACAGTCTCCTTGAAGCAACAATCCTTTTAGAAGATGAAATCTGTTGTCTTAGCATAAAGCACTATACATAAAACCCTTGTGAACCAGAGTGATAGTATTGCCCCAACACGGAAAAATATTCCCTCCCATCCTGGACACCTTCATTCAAGGAAATGTTTTTCAGATCATTGCTTCGTATCTCTTCTGTTCCACAAAAAAAAGCACATCTAGCAGTTTTAGGAAGATAATACTCACATGCTTTTTGGTCACGTTCTTTCCTGTTAGACATCTAAAAAAAAAAAGAATCTAGATTAGAAAGAAACAATAGAAAGTAATATGAAAGAATGGCATGAGAGTCATTTATTGAATTAAAATTATAAACCCCCAAAGGGTCAAAATTAACACTTCTGTTTCTTCCTTCTAAGGAGCAGCGGTCTCAGCAGTTCTTATGGTTGGGTGCTATGTACATTCCAAAGAATTCACGAGGGTGGCAGGCATAAACAATCTTGCAATAGCTAAATGAGGAGTTTTGGGGGGTTATTCATCCCAAATTTCTATTAGGGGACTTTAGCTCTAAAAATCTTTAACCCATTCAATGCAGCAAATCATGTTCTATATACAAAGAATGGAAAGAGGGGTTTTAAAGACTTTGTGCTCTGTCTTAATTTCTCTGTATGCAGCCCATTGTTGAAATTTTTTTTTTTAAGAAAATGTGCCTTTAAGGTCTCTTCCATTTGAGCAAGAGAAATGATATAGTAGTATATGTCTACTTTCTTCCTTAAAGTAACTATCTAACAAAACAAATCAGTACAATATCCTATGGTATAAATTCAATAAAAAGCAAAGCCAAGGAAATGAAAATGTACACCTATATGGGAATAAAAAAAAAGAAGAATGTCATATACAGGAGAAACAGTGAATTGAAATCAATGTCTTAAATTTTAAACACAATACTTTTGTAAGTACCCAGGAGCATAGTAGGTTTGTAATACCTGTCATTGCTTTCTGAGATCTTTCTACAGGTGCATAATTTAATCATTCCACCTGAAGTGTCAGGCACATAAAGGTATTATTAGTTAAGACTGAATTGTAGTTTAACTTGAAATAGGAGACTTGAATTTTGCTTTTAACTATTAGAAACAGACAAAATTAAAGTGAATAATTTTATAGTTTTAAACAGCCACATTTCTTGCTATTTTAACTTTAGCCAAGGTGATCTTCTAAAATGTATGACAACATTTATTTTGAGGCCTATTATGTTTCAACTTTTGGAGAAAGATAAGTGCAATACACCACAGATACTTGTAACCTTTAAAATTCCTATGGAGAATCAATTTTAGGAACAGACAGTGATTGAAATTAATTTGGTAAACATATATTCAGTGACCATTACATGTCAAGCATTATTAGGTATGGTAAAGAAAATTATGGATAAGACCCAGTTCCTGCTCTCAAGGATCTTATGTACTAATGGCTGGGACACATCATATAAATACATTACATACAACAAGTTAAATGCTAAGGGAGGTATAAGAACAGAGTACAAAGAGAATAGATGAGGCGTAATAAATTCTAGTTTAGGGGTTAAAGATTCTAAAGAAGGTGGCAGCCAAGCTGAAATTCTAAAAGAAAGATGTTTGTTTTGAAAACATGGAATAAAAATAATTCCTAGCAGAATAAAGATATATGAAAAGAGACTGAAGTATGGAACAGAGTGATTTGTATTATATGAAAACAAATGTTTTTAGAGTATGACTAAGACCTTGGGCTCTGAGGAAGATGGCTTGAATTTGAATTCTGACTCCAATATTTACGAACTGCATGGCCTCATGAGGTTACTTAAACTCTCCATGGCTCAGTTTTCCTGTGTGTATAATAGGGCTGATAACAGTACCTAACTCACAGGATTGTTGTGGGGATTAAATTAGGTAACCTATAAAGCACTTAGAACATTACCCGATTTATGGTGAGAGCTCTACAAACAATAGCTGTTGTTGTGGCAAAGATACTCTATTGACTACAGTGGAGGCTAACATAACTTGTAAAATACATACTTTTAGTAATAAATAAAAACAACAGTATGTCAATTACTTTTTGAGACATGAAATAAACACTGCTAAGGAGCTGGGTGTTCCACATCCATTTAGGAAGTACAAGTGATCATAATGCTCATCATAAACAAGTAGAACAAATTTTAAAAAATATAAAGCATACACACATATACAAACATATGTGTATAATGTACATGCTTATTTAAGATTTCACAGTTTTATAGAAAAATAAGTCTAAAATAACTAGTTTCTTTTCTAGAGAATAATAAAGGCTTTTTTGAGCAAATACCAGTGCTACTTTTCTATCTGTGAACATTAGCCATGTCTGGGAAAAAATGGGCACGAAATGGGCCAGCTATGAGCAGAACTCTGCTGGGATAGCAAGAAATATGGCAGTTTTTAATGGCTGCATGGGCTGGCATGATGCATTGGAAACTACTGTATCCCTAAACTCAGAGCTGATTCCTCTGACCAGGCAGTGCTACCCCAAGAGAAGTTTGCTGCTACTAGGGCAGCATAGGATGCTTTGGGCTGGGCTGTAAATCAGAGAGAAATCTCCGTACCCTATAGTGCTTCAAGCCTAAATTTCCCCTAGAGGGTGCCTGTAATCACTCAGGAAGGATATGACTGAAGACCCTGAAATCAAAGGTAAACTGAAACTCCAGCTGCAACCCAAACACACTCCATCTAAATTCCTATTTGGATCAAAATAATCAACTCCATACCCTACCAACCTACCTGACAGAGAAAGTGAGGTGTTTTCTCTGAGGAAAATTATTTTTTGCTTCAAATTCTTTGGTTTGTTTAATTATGCAACCCTACATAATGTCAAAAGTGAAAATACATAAAAGGAAGAGAAAAATTAATACACAGAAGTAGATTCACAAATGAATCAGATATTGGAGTCAGTGGGTTATAGATTCTAAAATTATTACAAATATATTAAAAAAGTTAAAAGAAAAGATAGACAAAATAGGATAACAGAAACTTTTCTAAAAGGAGAAATATAATCTCTAAAGATCAATTTGACATTCTAGACTGGAAATTATTTTTTTAATTTGAAATTAAGAATTTACTGGCTTAAATTCAAACTGAATATAGTAGAAGAAAGTTCAGTAAACTTAAAAACAGGTGAATAGAAATTGCACAGGTTGAAGCACATAGAGGAAAATGCTAAAAAAAAAAAAGTAAGAAGAGCTTATAAAGAACATGTAGGACAATAGATCACTAGTGTGACCAAAGTCCCCCTAAAAAAGGAGAATAATCTTAAAAATTATTTATATTAAAAACAATTTATTTAAAATGTCCAATGAACTCATGTAAGATAAACACAAATAAAACTACATCATACTCAAATTATCAAAGACTAAGTTTAGAGAACTGAGGAAGAGATGGCTGGATGGCATCACCGACTTGATGGACATGAGTTTGAGTAAGCTCCGGGAGTGGGTGATGGACAGGGAGGCCTGGCGTGCTGCAGTCCATGGGGTCACAAAGAGTCGGACGTGACTGATGTCTGAACTGAGCTGAACTAAAGTTGAGAGAAAAATTTTTTTAAATACACTGAGAATAGAGACACTTTATACATTGGAAAACAGCACCAACAAAAAAGATGACTGACATCTCATCAGAAAAAGGCAGACAAAAGTTGACGAAATGCCATCTCTGAACTGATGAGAGAAAAAGAAAGAAATGTCTGTAAAAATAGACTTATATACCTAGCCAAAGTCTCTTTCAAAAAAAGATGAAGGACATTTCCAAACAAAAGCCATGTGAACATATTGTTGGTAAATCACACTCTAAGATATACTAAAGGAAAACAGGAAAGACAGTTCTTCAAGCTGAGAAGAAAGTATCACACACAAACTATCCATTCTGTTTCTCTTCATTTCTCTTTGTTTGTTCCTGTGGAATCAAGTTACCATGAAGTGTCTTTTTCTTATTCAAGTAGAGATTTGTTTCTTTCTACTTCTGTGCTGTTAGTGAAAGTGTTAGTGGCTCAGTTGTGTCTGACTCTATGCAATCCCATGGACTGTAGCCCACCAGGCTCCTCTGTCCATGGAATTCTCTAGGCAAGAATACTGGAATGGGTTGCCATTTCCTTCTCCAGGGGATATTTCCAACCCAGGAATCTAACCCAGGTCTCCTGCACTGCAGGCAGAATCTTTACCAACTGAGCCACCAGGGAAACCCTTGAGTTGTTACTCTTAAGTATATTTCTATATGCTGTATATAAAAATGTATGCATATCTACATAGATATATACATATATGATTTTATGCAATTGATTTTTAAATCAATTAATAGAAGAAAGAAGAAATATGCAATTATACTGTCTTTTATAATTACATACATGCTTATATTAACTGGTACTTGTTTTTTCATGCACATTTAAATTACTGTCTTTTGCCCCTTGCCAGTCTGCAGAACTTATTTTAGTGTTTCTTATGTGGTGGGTCTCTAACAACAAGTTCTTGAACAAATTTGTTCATCCAAAAGTGTCCTAATTTTACCTTTATTTTTGAAAGATTATTTTTCTCTATGTAAACTCTTGATTCATAGTTTGTTTTCTGTTCAGTACTTTGAATATATCCTCTCACTGTTTTATTTTTGCTTCACTTATTTCTGATTATAAATTAACTATTAATCTTAGATGCTCTTCTATGTGAAGAGTTATTTTTCTCATTGCTTCCAAAACTTCCTCTGTTCTTGTCTATCAATATTTGGACTATGATGTGTCTACTTGTTACCTCTTCATATTTATACTACTTGGATTTCATGTAGTTCTGTTTCTTGGATGCTTAAAGTTTCTCATTCAATCTGTCCAGTATTTAGTTATTATTTCTTCAAATATTTTTTCTGCTTCTTTCTCTTTCTGCTCTCCATTGATGCTCTTGTTATTTGTGATGGTACATTTAACAGTGTCCCACATTTCTCCAAGACTGTTTATTGTTCTTTATTCTTTTATTCCCCTCTGTCTTCATGTTACATGATCTGTACAGGTCTATATTTAAGTTCATTGATTCTTTCTGTCATCAGCTAAAATCTACTACTGAATCCCTTTACTCATTATTTTTTCATTCCAGTTATTGTATGTTTTAATTACAGCCTTACCATTTAAAAGTAATTTCTGTCTTTTAATGGATATTCTCTACTTTATAACAAATTGTCATCATATCTTTAATTCTTTAAGCATAATTTTCCTCATTATTTGAACCTAGTTATGACATTGTCTTGTAGTCTGCTTAGTCTGACATCACAGCCTTCTCAAAGGCAGTTTCTATTACCTGCTCTGCTTTATCTTTGGATGGGTCATACGACCCTACTTCTTTGTATGTCTCGGGCATAATTTTTAATTCATTTTTTACATTGCTTACACATGACTTTGGCCATAAAGTATATGGTGTGAGTTTGATATAGCTCAGAAAAATGCATCCTTTAAAAGGGAAAAAAACTTAAAACTCTATAGTCATGTCTTCATATGTCATTACCAAAAACCACAAAATAATTATTGCTGCTTGGAACTTCTACAGAAAAAAAAAAAACCTGCCAAATTATAATTTTTTTAATCTCCATGAGATTTCTCTGCATAATCTGGCCAAATTGGACAAGTTTTCAATATTAGTATTGCAATGCAGTATGCGCTGCATGTAGAAATTTCTTCAGGCACTCACATTCACAGCCTACTCTTCATTTCAGGGTTCCTGGACCCTTTCCTAACATTTGTGAACCATTCTAAACACTTGTTTTTGACCTGTTTTAAACTACATGATGAGCACCTAATTTGGTCACCTTCTTTGACACTTAGTGCTGGCCTTGATGGCGACTAGGGTTTTGTGGTTCACCCATGTGCATACCTAATTCTGACATCAAACGTCACCATTTTGATATTGGGCAATATTTTTCTATATATAAGATGTGACTTTCATTTTCAGCACTTTTGCTTTTCCAATTGTTTTCATGGTTTAACAAGAAAATTTCACAGCATATATTTCATCAAATTGCATTTACTCAGAGAAAAAAGAAGGCGACTGATAAAAAATACGAGTTGTAAAAATCATTTAATTACCATCAATGGTATGGCTCTAGATAGTGTTTAACTTGGCAATATCTTAACAGTCAATTTTTTTCTCTTCAAATAAAAAGATGTAAACATTTCCAAGATTGAATTAGCCTTTGTGTAACTCATTCCAGGATATTTTAGCGGTCCTGTATAATTGTACACTAGGATTTCTCTAATACAAGTTCTTCTGGGACAAAAAGTTGTTAATTACCCAAGAAATACAGAAATATGGATGAATGGCAAGTGAAAATATGTACCTAGGTAAAAAGGCAAATTAGTGAAGATGTTAATTCTTCCCAGATGAATCTATGAATTTTACACAATATAAAGTATCAAAAAGTATGTTTTTTCATATTGTTCATTGACAACATTGTTCAAAGATTTTCTGGAGGATATATGTGAAAGACCAGCTGTGAAATATTTGAGAAGGAACATTATGACATATGTAAAAATTACTTTAAAGACTTAATAAATAAAAGAATAAAGCAGAAATAGATCAATGGTAAAGAAGAGAAAGATCAGAAACAGATAAAAATATATTTAATAATTGAGGATATAATAAATATTGTATGTCAAATCAGTGGAGAAAAAATTCAGTAGCATTGGGAAAATTGTTAGCCAGTAGTAAAAAATAAAATTCAATTTTTATTTCACACCACACATCAAAATTCTAGCTGAACTAAAGATCTAAATAAAGACACGAGAATAAACAGAGATGTTAATTATATAATTTGAATGGAAACATTTTATATACGACACCACCTACATGGAAAGTATGAAGGAGAAGATTATTGGATCCAGCTATATAAAAATACAAAGTAAAAGGTCCCCTCATAATTGTAGCATATCTGATGGCAATGAATCAACAGAATTACTGTATAAATATTTCTCACAAATCACAAAAGAGTCACCAGTAAATACACAGATTAAGGAAGAACACCAAATATTAATGGAAGAATAAATATAAGGGAAAACATTCCACATCATCAATAACTGATAAATGTAAATTAAAAGAATGGAATACATACATACACACATATACATATAGCTGGAAATAACATTTATTGAAACTCAGTTTTGAGAAAATAAGACTTCTCAATACCAAAGGGGGTGTAAATCAGTATATTTCTAAAATGAAAATTGATCACATATCAAAAGTGTTAAAATATTTACTGTTCATTTATCTAATAGCTGCATTTTCAGAAATCTGACAAAAGGAAACAGTCATAAAACTATGATAGATTTATCTATGAGAATAAGTATCATTTACAATAGGGAAAAACTGGAAGTACTCAAAATGACTGACTGATTAAATGAGTGGTACAGAGATATTGTGAATAATTGTTATTATTGTTGTTTAGTTGCTAAGTTATGTCCAACTCATTGAGATCCCATGGACTATAGCCTGACAGGCACCTCTGTCCATGGGATTTCCCAGGCAAGAATACTGGAGTGGGCAGCCATTTCCTTCTCCAAGGGATCTTCCCAACCAGAATCAAAACTGGGTCTCCTGCATTGGCAGGTTGATTCTTTACTGCTGAGTCACCAGGGAAGCATAGTGAATAATAAGTAGCCACTAAAAACAAAACCCTAGATGATACTAATGGCCTATAAAGTGAAAATATTTGCATTAAATCTTATGCAATATAACCCCACAAATGTGTTTGTGTGTGTGTGTATTACATTTACAATTAAAATGTAGTATTTTTCTCTTTTTGTCTGCCTATATTGACTAACATTTTAACATCACATAAAATGAAGAAAAAAGAGTTATTGCTAATCGTTAATAGGTAGGTGTCCAATATGCTACTGGAGAAGAGTGGAGAAATAGCCCCAGAAAGAACAAAAGAGGCTGAGCCAAAGCGAAAACAACACCCAGTTGTGGATGTGATTGATGATGGAAGTAAAGTCTGATGCTATAAAGAACAATACTGCATAGGAACCTGGAATGTTAGGTCCATGAATCAAGGTAAATTAGAAACAGGAGATGCTAAGAGTGACTACCCACATTTTTAGGAATCAGTGAACTAAAATAGACTGGTATGGAAAAACTTAATTCAGATGACCATTGTATCTACTACCGTGGTCAAGAATCCCTTGGAAGAAATGGAGTAGCCCTCACAGTCAACAAGAATCTGAAATGCAGTACTTGGGTGCAATCTCAAAAACAACAGAATGATTTCTGGTCATTTGCAAGGCAAACCATTCAAGATCACAGTAACCCAAGTCTGTGCCCCAAACACTAATGCTGAAGAAGCTGAAATTGAATGGTAGTATGATGACTTACAATACCTTCTAGAACACCAAAAACGATGTCATTTTCATCACAGGGGACTGGAATGCAAAAGTAGTAAGTCAAGAGATACCTAGAGTAACATGCAAGTTTGGTCTTGGAGTACAAAATGAAGCAGGGCAAAAGCTAACAGAGTTTTCCCAAGAGAATGTACTGGTCATAGCAATCACTCTCTTCCAACAACACAGGAGACGATGCAACACATGGACATCAACAGATGGTCAATACCGAAATCAGATTGCTTATATTCTTTGCAGCCAAAGATGGAGAAGATTTATACAGTCTTGGGCTCCAAAATCACTGCAGATGGTGACTGCAGCCATGAAATTAAGACATTTGCTCCTTGACAGAAAGCTAGGTAGCATATTAAAAAGCAGAGACATTACTTTACCGACAAAGATCCGCCTAGTCAAAGCTATTGTTTTCCCAGTAGTAATGTATGGATGTGAGAGTTGGACCATGAAGAAAGCAGAGCACCAAAGAAATGGTGTTTTTTAGCTGTGGTACTGGAGAACACTCTTGAGGGTCCCTTGGACTGCAAGGAGATCAAACCAGTCAATCCTAAAGGAAATCAGTCCTAAATATTCATTGATAGGACTGATGCTGAAGCTGAAGCTCCAAATCTTTGCCCACCTGATGTGAAGAACTGACTCATTGGAAAAGACCCTGATGCTGGGAAAGATTGAAGGAGGGAGGAAAAGGGGACGACAGAGGATGAGATGGTTAGATGGCATCACCAGTTCGATGAACATGAATTTGAGCAAGCTCTGAGAGTTGGTGATGGACAGGGAAGCCTGGCGTGCTGCAGTCCATGGGGTCGCAAAGAGTCGGATATGACTGAGCGACTGAACCGAACTGACTGAATATAAGCCTTCTTCATTAAACTAAAATTTCTGAATGAATAGTATATCTGGGCTTCTGTGTCAAGTCTGGATAACACTGGGTTTAATCTCAGTTAATCTTACAGGGATTTTATCTTGTTCATCTTTCTGAACACATGAAATAGTACAGGGCTTTAAACAGAGCAGCAATTTCCAGGTACCTTTTGTTGCATTTTTACCTCCTCCATTTTGCTTTTACCCCTGATACACTCAGCTTAGTTTTCCTTTTAGCCACAGTAAATTCCGCAGTGGTAGAGGACTGGGACAACCCCTCCACATTCCACTGCTGATTCTTGCTTTTGTTTAGCTGGAGATCTAGGCAATGATTACAACCTTGGAAACTCTATTGCTCTTCTGTTGCTTCAAGGGTGGTATTTTGTTCTTTAATTAGAATATAAGCTTCTTGAGCCCTGGAACAATTCAATGTTTTTAGATCTTTTTTCTTTTCTAATGATAACTGTGTTTTACACAGAACGGACAAAGAAAGCAGAAAATGGGGAAGGAACGTCATGAAATAGATCAGAAAATGTCATTTTCCCTTGAATACTTCTCTACTTCTATAGCAGGAATTTAGCATTCCCTCTTATCTGTGCTCCCCTGGCACATAATATGATGTGTACATGGTATTTTCTCTTCTTTACAATTTCTTATAGGCATACCTTCTGCCTGCAACACATGCTTTGTGGTCAGGGAATTTGTTCTACTACATCTCTATACTTTCAATCACCAGTATCTCAGGGTATATGGTAATCCCTCAATAAACGAATTCATAAAATGATGTGTTAATTAATCATTCTAGTACTACCAACTCTGCAACTTTAGGATGGTCAATTAGGTCTTTGAGATTGTTTCTTCCTTTATATAATTAAAAATAATACTATTGACTTCATAAGATAAGTGGGAGGATCAAATGAGATATGTAGGACATGATATACCAATTGCTGTTTCCAAAAAAAACTTAAATGATCAGTAAATACTTACAAGTGATGTGAATTCTAACTCTATTATTGAATCCAAATGAACATTTTATATTCATTTGCAAAAAGAAGTCTTACCCAGGTTTAGGAAGCTTGCCTGCTCTTTAATCTTATTTTAACTTCCTTCCCAACCCTGCTATCCTTGATGGTGGTACACTTTTACATCTTTGTAAAGAGATTATAATTTCATTCCTAATATTCACATATATAGAAATTTGGCAATTTTCCCATTTTTATTAGTTTGGGATAAGCTCTAAAATGCATTGTCTTATGCATATCTGTGGCCTCAGGATTGAAAGACATATCTAGGTTAGTATCTAACATGTTATATGCTTAATACATTTTTTGAATGATAAAGTAAAAAAGAATTATAGAGAAGAACTTTAAAATGCCATTTATACCCTATCTCAAAGTATGGGATAAATACTAGCATAGTTAGCATCAGAAATGCTATGAAAATAATTTATATGAATTATATTACTAATGCTGACCCCACCAGTTTTCAGGGTGCTGTTTACCTAGTCTTTGTCCTGGAACTGAACTTTGGCAGGTAGGAAGCATATTCTGGCTATTCACTTTTATCCTGTGGAAGGAAGAACATGGGATTTCAAAATTAATTTTGACAGATATGACAAATGGGGGTTGCCATTTCGCACCTAGAGCGTGAATATTTCAATGGCAAAGAGTCAGCAACTGTTAATTAAAAATGGGTATTGTTAATTGGGCCCAGTGTTGTGGATTTGTCAGCAGCTTCAGATCCTTTCCAACCTATTTCAGTGGATCTTTATGAGCTGATATCTTTTCTTTCCATGTAGATGATAACTATTGTGACCCTGAGTTTCTTCCTTCATCATATTAGTTCTATAGGTGTATATTATTTTATAAAGTGGGGAAATTTACAAGGACTGAAATTTGGCTCTCAACAGCCCTCCATCTATTCAATCCAAAATAGTTATTGGACACAACAATGTGATAGGTACTTACTCACTTTATGATCGTGTACAACACAGAGATGGAACAGGAATTTTGGAAGATTCACACCAAAAGAGGAAATTTAAAAGTAACTGAGATAAAAGAAGAAAGATTTATTTTTTCTAAGTTATTAACATCTACAAATGTTCAATATTCCAATTTACTTTTGTCATCAAAATGTGTAATTGATACAATGTAATATTTTCATGTGTAATAATATTTCTGTAGACCGAAAAAAAAATTATGTAAGGAATTGTGAATTTTGACAGAGTATTAATTGGGCCAGTTTTAACCTGATATTCTCATTAGTATCAATTAAAGAAAAAACAAGTCTGAAGTATATTTTTGGAGGTTAAATTCTATTTTTAAATTATACCCTGTCCCAAGTAAGGTTAAATTTGGAATTACATATTTAACAATATCTCCACGTTTCCAGTAAATATGAGAAGGCTAGTCAGAGTGTGTGTATAGGGGATATTTGAGGAAGGGAGGGTCACACAAAGGGCTGGTCACTCTGGATAACTTGTCTATCTCACTTTTTTCCACTCCATAGTATTCTGAATCAATTGTTTCGGGAGCCAGTCAACAATATACTACAGCAAGAGACACCCCAAAGCTATTCTGAATGTGTACATTTGAGGGTAAAACATTCTTCTCTATTACTGATTAAATATCAGTTAAGCCAAGTAAACAACATTAACACAGTGAGACATTCAAGTTCAATAGTACAAATGCTCAGAGGTCTTGTTCTGGCCTTCAATCTAAATTAAGCAAATCTCTCTTAATCCTCTCATAGATCCTTTTCATTTCCTTCAAAAAATTTTTCACAATTCTAAATTAAATATACACACTCACATGCACACATATAGTATCCTGAAAGCTCTGTAAGCTCAGTACCTTTCTTTATGCATGTCAGTGTAGAATCAGTGCCTAGCAATGTATCGGGTATGGAGTTGATGTTCAGTAATTTCTTCCTGAATGAATGTATGGATGAAAGTATGAAACAATGGTGGAAATTCTGTGGTATTGCTTTAGTCTGAGAAACTTGAAAGCTATCAGTTAGTATCATTTGCATTATTTGCTTATAATTATTACCTAAATCACTATAAAAACTATACCATAAAGATGTAAACTATGAAAGAATTGCTATCTTGAGCAATCTGACCTATATTCCAATCAACGTAGAACTAGATACTCCTACAATTCCTAAAATTTTTTATTTATATACTTACTCCAAAACGAAATGAAATAAAGCACTAACACAATACGCAATGACGATGATTCTTATAGTAAATGTTAGAGTCAATTTCTCTGCCAATTAGTAATGATAAATAGTGCCTATATTTAAAATATGGTCTTTCTTCCTCTCCTCTCCCACACACACACACACAACAAACACACATTCATGAAAAAAACACTATAGTTCATTTACATTTTTCTCTTCTTTCATTTTACTTACTTGTAACTTAGAATTACAAATAAGTGTCAAATACAAACAAGCTCTTCCAAACAGGGCTTAGGCACATAATAACTTCCTGAAACCATCCAAAGAACATAGCTAATAGCATAACCAATGTGTGACCTAGAGTTTCTAGCCCAAGAGGTATGGATGTTATTAAATGCCTACTTAATATCTGGTCTCTTGAAGCTTCTAGCAATTAAACCCAGTGTAAAGATGACTTTTGCTTCTTTTTTTTAGTCTTAAAATTCATTTTCTAGAAAACCACTAATTCATTTTATTTTCACTACTGACAGCTATCAAATAATAATAATAACTATCGGTTTAGATCAGGCTGGTTTGTGTTCAATCTTTTTATCTACATGAGAAGGATTCTGTATCCTTTTACCAATGCCCTGAGCCAAAAGAGACCCTCAAACAGACTTAAAACTGAGCCCTGGTGACCAGAAATACGGTGATAAATGTTAAACTAAAAAGGTACGATTTCAAAAAAAAAAAAAAAAGGTAGGATTTCATAAAGCTTTTGTCTATAATCCTCAAAGTAGAGTAGTTGGTACTGCTGCAGAGTTAATTAGCATACATGTGGAAGCAGTTTATGGATGCAGTTTAATCCCAAACAAATGTGAAAATAAGCTCACATTGTTTTGTAGAATGATTTACATTCATTATCATCTACTTAAAACACACACATATACACATGCTTTAAAAAAAATCATTATTCCTTCCAGAAAATCAGAATAAAGCATTTCCATATTTGTACTTTTGAAAATGATGTATTTCTAGACAAGGTCATATTCCTCAAATTAAAATAAAGTAGAAGCTTTTGTCTAAAGCTATGGCTTCCCAACTTCATCCAGATACAGGGAGATTACAGAATGACACAGGATTCATGATGTGAGTCAACAGATTTAACTGACTATACATCATTAGAAAACCAAGCTTGCTTTACTAGTTTCTCTGAGGGACATTTTGAAACATCATTAAATGAGATCTCTATAAAAGGTACATGGTAGAAATATCTCTAAGACTCATATTGCTGCTGCTGCTGCTAAGTCGCTTCACTTGTATATGACTCTATGCGACCCCATAGACGGCAGCCCACCAGGCTCCCCCATCCCAGGGATTCTCCAGGCAAGAACACTGGAGTGGGTTGCCATTTCCTTCTCCAATGCATGAAAGGAAAAGTGAAAGTAAAGTCGCTCAGTCGTGTCTGACTCTTCGCAACCCCATGGACTGCAGCCTACCAGGCTCCTCCACCCATGGGATTTTCCAGGTGAGAGTACTGGAGTGGGTTGTCATTGCCTTCAAAAACAAGGCCTATATTTTAATACCATCTCATTATTCGCTTGTGATGACAGTTTTCAGTGAACACAATTTGACCAGATAAACAGTTGTAACTTGTAATGATAAATCATATTGTAATGTAGTTTGACTGCTCATGGGAATCTTACAACAAAGTTAATATATATCATGGACTCAGTGGCTGCTTCAGGGGTTCTTTGAAATAGTCCAAGTGAGATACTCACTTAGAAATGGAGTCTCTCTACTCTTGGTCTTTTTGGACAATTAGGAACGAGGCCAAAACTCAAATGACTTACAGACATAGTGAATGAGGCAATATTTAACTAGGGATCTCTTATTTGTAAAGCACTTGATCAACTTACCTACACTTTAAATATGAGCCTTTTTTCAATTAATAAATATTTTTATTAATTATACATGGTGAGGGTACTCACTACGTGCCAGGCATAGGACCAAAGCTTTTGACACAATGTGAACAAGAAAGTTAATGTTCCTGTTGTTCACAGGGTTATAGCCACATGGGGCAAATAGTTATGCAATTTTGAAAATTTCTAATTGTGGAATAAACATTATAATAAGAAAATGACAAAGTAGTCATAATCTACAGTAGAGCCATGTAACCTAGGGTTTGGGAGTATGGGAGTATGCCCAGGATGAATACTCCAGGTAACTAAAATGAGAATAAAGAGAAAGCAAAGCAGGGAAGAAAAATGGGAATATCCCCCAAAAGATTCTGTCTCAGAATGCTGGAATGTGAACGGTTAAGAGATCCATGATGCTAGATAGTAAAGTAGCACACCAGACCGTTATGTAATTAAGTAGACAGTCCTCGAAGCATGTTAAGGACTCTGAACTTTATGCTTTGTCTTAACTGCTTGCCTACTCCACTGCCACTCTTCTGCGACATTTGTCAAATGTTCACTATATATGGAACAGTGCATTCAGCACATATTTGATGATCAATCGGAATTTTGGATATGATGGATCCATCATAGAGCCCACCCAAAGGTATTGGTTATGGTGGATTCAAAACAAAGCACCCATTCTTTCTTATTTTTCAATATTGTTTGTTCCTACTCATGGAGATTATTAGAGTAAGTTGCTGATTTAAAGGCAAAGAGCTATCGAAACTGTGTCATGTGTCAATATGAAACTACACCAAATCTCCAATAATCTATTCATTTCTTTTCAGTTTTACTTTCCCTGGCAGACAGCTAAGACATGGTTGCCTTCTGCTGGAAAATACATAGGATGGGCTTAGAAGGTATATAAATTTAAACAAGCATGATGTGTGGGTAGGAAGTACAAATTATGCAGTAAGTACTTGAATTTGATTTTGCAAATGTGATTTACTGGGTCCAGGCTTATTTATTTCAGTCAGACTTATACTTTTGGTATGTTTCACTTTCATGCAATGCTTCTACTCAGATTAGCCTTTCTTCACCCTATCATGAGAACATCAGGAATACCATGCAACATCATGCTTACAGAAGTAAAATACTGCAAAACAAAAAATAAATAAATAAAAAGAAAGAAAGAAAGTTATAAGCTAGTGATCCTTTTTTAGAGAATCATATCTCAAACTGTGTTATTATAAGTGGTCAGTTTGAGATTTTTAAGAACATGTTGATCCCTTGAATGTTTTCTAAGAGAGGTCAGTATAAAAGAAAAATGCCTGCTTTTATTCAAACCTCATGGGCGTTCTTACAGTTAACGCAAAAACAGCTGAGTTTTGTGAAGGCAGAGTCTTACCAACAGATTCGTGTAAAATATTTTTTTTTTCTGTGCTCTCTTTTTTAGGCAGTAGAATGACAGCCCTCTGAGAAGGCTTCCTGCAGGTGTCCTGGATTTTTAATCTCTGTATTCCTTTTAGGGATGGAATCTGTCATTTCCAAAGTCACAAAGAGAGTAGAGACACCTTTATTTGAGTGGCACCAACTAATAAATCACAATTTTCTTTTGGAGCCACTAGCATCGCAATTCCCTGATTACTTAGCCAACCATACTGGCAGAACAAAATATTATAAATGACACATCTCTTTCTTGGTTATTTCTTTTCTTTCTGACATTCTGTAAATTCTCTTTGCTGAAGAAGACTTCTGCAGAAGGAAACTTAGAAATAAAGTACTGTGAATGAACTTTTCCTTCACTTTAAGAACACTTTAAATAAATAACAAATTTGTGGCAGTTTTCTCATTTCTTACCTCCCAAAGTAGGAAAGGAACACCTGTTTCAAATTCATGGATAATTTGTATAATGAATTTTCATTTAATTTAGAGTACAGCATTAGTTGATTTCCCTTTTACCCCCTGAATGTGAAAATCCCTTGGAACTTCCAAAGCAAGTTATTTTTATTGGTAAAAATTGGTGAGGGAGGTGTTTCTGCCACAAGTCTATATAAAATAACTTTTATTTCTTTTGCTTTTTCTCATTTTTCTCCACTATGACTCAAAAGAAAGTATAATCCTGACACACATAAACCCAGAGAAATAAAATAGTTTTATGCACATATTTTTCTCATTGACTTCCATACTGCTAGAGATGTTTTTTAAAAACAAATTTATCATGTCATTCCACTGCTAAAAATCCTTCAGTAGATAATCTCCATTGCTTTCAGGGTAAAAAAAAAGCAACAACAATCCTCTTTATGATTATGTGAAAAAGGAATCCAGTCAGCTAATAAATAGAAATATATAACTCCTTATGCAGAGGTGCTACTCTATCAAAATGAATTGAGAGACATAACTTACCCAACATCATTCAATAAAGAAACAATAGAAGGGAATTTGAGTCCAGATAGTCCTGTTGCTGAGTCTATGCTCTTAACCACTAATGCAAACGGCTTCTCTTAAGTTTGTAAGGGCTAACTCTTCATCTTCACATCTCACAACTGCTCAGCTTTCACCACTCACTGCTGACATAACAAATTATGTACGTTAAGTTCCCTAATGTTCCATGTCTGCCCTTTCCTCTGATCTCTTTCTACAAATCACTCCCTTAGCAGAAAACATTCCTTTCCCACCTCAATAATGCTTAAGGTAATACCCATCTTTCATTAATTTTTACATTTCCTCTACGAAACTTCTAACAGTACCCTTATTTTATAATTGTGAAATTGAGATCCAAAAGATAGTTAATGTGCCCTGAAGTCACACAGTCAACAAGTAATAAAAACAGCACTAAGACATGTTAATTCTGACTTCTAGTCTGGCTGTTTCTCATAGGAAATATTTCTGCCATCTTAATCACTTGGTTCTTCCTCTCAAAACTATCTCTGGTTTCTCTGCATCCATTCTGATTATTTTTATGTTTTCACCCTCAAAATGGAACATACTGAAGACCTGACTAAAATAGTACCAAGAAGAAGGCCTTTTATTTAGAAGTCACACATCATAATAGTCCATGTCCTGTTTGTTCATTCCCCTGAAAAACAGCCCTATATTACTGCTTTATGGTTATACTGCAGATCAGACAACCGTACTCGTCTAATTTAGCAGTCCAGAGACCATATCTGTACCCTGCCTAGCTCACTAGGTAGAGCTCAATAAATCACTGGTAGTATTATCACTATCTTGAACTGTATCATTTTTTTCTGGAACAGTTATTTAATTAATAGGCCCTATTCAATGCATATGGATTTATACCAATGCATCAATTGAGGTATATGTTATAGGTATAAACTGGTCTCTTTCAACTTCCTTATCAAGGCTTAGACTTTGAAATCCATAAAGTAAGAATAATAATATCCTTGCCTCCGGAGGTGGTTTAGAAGATTCAGTTCAGTTCAGTCACTCAGTCGTGTCCAACTCTTTGCGACCCCATGAACCACAGCACACCAGGCCTCCCTGTCCATCACCAGCTCCCAGAGTCCACCCAAACCCATGTCCATTGAGTCAGTGATGCCACCCAACCATCTCATCTTCTGTCATCCCCTTCTCCTCCTGCCCTCAATCTTTCACAGCATCAGGGTCTTTTCAAATGAGTCAGCTCTTCGCATCACATGGCCAAAATACTGGAGTTTCAGCTTTAAAATCAGTCCTACCAGTGAACACCCAGGACTGATCTCCTTTAGGATGGACTGGTTGGATCTCCTTGCAGTCCAAGGGACTCTCAAGAGTCTTCTCCAACACCACAGTTCAAAAGCATCAATTCTTCAGTGCTCAGCTTTCTTTATAGTCCAATTCTCACACCCATACATGACCACTGGAAAAACCATAGCCTTGACCAGATATGATAATTCACCCAATATGCTTAGCACAACCACTGGCACCTAGACATTCTCTAGAATAGTGACTTAAGTGTTCTATTTTATTTTAATTAAGTTATTTTGCTGTTGTTCATTCGCTAAGACATGTCTGACTCTTTGCAACCCCATCAACTGCAGCATGCCAGGCTTCCCTGTCTTTCACTATCTCCCGGAGTTTGCTCAAATTCATCTCCATTAAGTTAGTGATGCTATCTAACCAGCTCATCCTCTGCTGCCCACTTCTTTTGTCTTCAATTGTTCCCACATCAGGGCCTTTTCCAGTGAGTCGGCTCTTCATATCAGGCGGCCAAAGTATTTAGAACTTCATCTTCAGCATCAGTCCTTCTGATGAATATTCATGGGTTGAGCTCCTTTAGGATTGACTGGTTTGACCTCCTTGCAGTCCAAGAATTCTTAACAGTCTTACACACCACAGTTTGAAAGCATCAATTCTTTGGCACTCAATCTTCTTTATGGTCCAAAATTCACATCCATACACAACTAATGGAAAAATCATAGCTTTGTCTCCATAGACCTTTGTTAGAAAAGTAATGTCTCTGCTTTTTATATACTCTCTATCTAGGTTCATCAGAGCTTTTCTTCCAAGGAGAAAGCATCTGTTAATTTCATGGCTGTAGTCACTGTCCACAGTGATTTTGGAGACCAAGAAAAGAAATCTGTCACTTCCACTTTTCCCCCTTCTATTTGTCATGAAGTTATTGAAAAAGATGTCATGATCTTAGTTTTTGAAATGTTGTTTTAAGCCAGCTTTTTCACTCTCCTCTTTCACCCTCAGTAAGAGGCTCTTTATTTCTTCTTCATTCTCAGCCATTAGCATGGTATTATCTTTATATCTGAGGTTGTTGATATTTCTCCTGGCAATCTCGATTCCTGCTTGTGATATATCCAGCCCAGCATTTAACATGATGTACTCTGCATAGATGGGGAGACAGTAGAAACAGTGTCAGACTTTATTTTTTGGGCTCGAAAATCACTGCGGATGGTGACTGCAGGCATGAAGTTAAAAGACGCTTACTCCTTGTAAGGAAAGTTAATGCCAACCTAGACAGCGCATTAAAAAGCAGAGACATTACTTTCCCAACAAAGGTTCATCTAGTCAACGCTATGGTTTTTCCAGTGATCATGTATGGATGTGAGAGTTGGACTGTGAAGAAAGCTGAGCACTGAAGAATTGATGCTTTTGAACTGTGGTGTTGGAGAAGACTCTTGAGAGTCCCCTGGACTGCAAGGAAATCGAACCAGTCCATCCTAAAGGAGATCAGTCCTGGGTGTTCATTGGAAGGACTGATTCTGAAGCTGAAACTCCAATACTTTGGCCACCTGATGCGAAGAGCTGACTCATTGGAAAAGATCCTGATGCTGGGAGGGATTGAGGGCAGGAGGAGAAAGGGACGACAGAGGATGAGATGGCTGGATGGCATCACCAACTGAATGGGCATGAGTTTGAGTAAACTTCAGGAGTTGGTGATGGACAGGGAGGCCTGGCGTGCTGCAATTCACGGGGTCGCAAAGAGTCGGAAACGACTGAGCAACTGAACTGAACTGAACTCTGCATAGAAGTTAAATAAGCAGGGTGACAATATACAACCTTATCAAACTTCTTTTCCACTTTTGAGCCATTCTGTTGTTCCATGTCTTATTCTAACTATTGCGTCTTGACTTGCGTACAGGAGACTTCTCAGGAGACAGGTAAGATGATTATCTGGTACTCACATCTCCTTAAGAATATTCCACAGTTTGTTGTGATCCACACAGTCAAAGGCTTTAGCATGGTCAATGAAGCAAAAGTAGACGTTTTCCTGGAATTCCCTTGCTGTCTCTATATTTCAAAAAATGTTAGTATTTTGAACTCTGGTTCCACTGCCTTTTCCAAATCCAGCTTGTATATCTGGAAGTTCTCAGGTCAAGTATTGGTGAAGTTCAGCTTGAAGGATTTGGGGCATAATCTTCCAAGCATGTGAAGTGAGTGCAATTTTAAAACAGTTTGAACCTTCTTTGGCATTGCCCTTCTTTGGGATTGGAATGAAAACTGACCTTTTCCAGTCCTGTGGCCACTGCTGAGTTTTCCAAATTTGCTGGCATATTGAGTGCAGCACTTTCACAGCATCATCCTTTAGAATTTGAAATACCTCAACTGGAATTCCACCACCTCCACTAGCTTTGTTCGTAGTGATGCTTCCTAAGGCCCACTTGACTTCACATTCCAGGATGTCTGGCTCTAGGTGAGTGATCACACCACTGTGGTTATCAGGGTCATCAAGACCTTTTTTGTACAGTTCTCTGTATTCTTGCCACCTCTTCTTAATATCTTCTGCTTCTGTTAGGTCCATACTGTTTCTGTCCTTTATTGTGCCCATCTTTGCATGAAATATTCCCTTGGTAGCTGTTATTTTTTTTGAAAAGATCTCTAGTCTTTCCCATTCTATTGTTTTCCTCTATTTCTTTGCATTGATCACTGAGGAAGGCTTTCTTATCTCTCTTTGCTATTCTTTGGAACTCTGCATTCAGATGGATATATCTTTCCTTTTCTCCTTTGCCTTTAACTTCTCTTCTTTTCTCAGCTATTTGTAAAGGCCTCCTCAGACAACCATTTTGCCTTTTTGCATTTCTTTTTCTTGGTGATGGTTTTGATCACCACCTCCTGTACAATGACATGAAACTTTGTCCATAGTTTTTCTGTCTATCAGATCTAATCCCTTGAATCTATTTGTCACTTCCACTGTATAATCATAAGGGATTTGATTTAGGTCTTACCTGAATGGTCTAGTAGTTTTCCCTACTTTCTTCATTTTAAGTCTGAAATTTGCAATAAGAATTTCATGATCTGAGCCACAGTCAGCTTCTAGTCTTGTTTTTGCTGACTGTATAGAGCTTCTCCCTCTTTGGCTACAAAGAATATAATTAATTTAATTTCAGTGTTGACCACGTGGTGATGACCATGTGTAGAGTTGTCTTGTGTTGTTGGAGAAGGTGTTTCCTATGACGTTCCCTTGGCAAAACCCTGTTAGCTTTGCCCTGCTTCACTTTGTACTCTAAGGCCAAACTTGCCCGTTATTCCACATATCCCCTCCTTTAGTGGACCGCATTTTGTCAGAACTCTTCACTATGATCCGTCTCTCTGGAGTGTCCTTGCACTGCATGACTTACAGCTTCACAGAGTTAAGCAAGCTCCTTGGACATGAAAAGGCTGTGATCCATGAAAGAGCATGCCTAGTTATCTCTTACTACATATTTTTTAAAAGTCATAAAATGTTTTTAAGGAAGGGCTTGCTCTCTGGTCAGTAGTTCTTGCTAGTGGAAGACAGCCCCTACCCCTCAAAGATCAGGTACTTTTGAAAAGTAGCAAACATTTGGTTGAATATGAATATTTGGTTGGTTCTTGACTCTGCATAGAATCACATCAAAATGGGTTACACAAAAAGTGGGAATAATCTCTGCCATTCTGTCCCTAAAAATTCTTCATAAATAAAGAAATAAACCACCTCATCTCAGTTTCCTACATCCCACTGCTAAGTTAACTGGGTTCAACATCCTCATGAAGGATCCTGCTTTTCCTGTAGATGACTCTCACCTACTGCCTTACTCTACATGTGCTCTGCACACCTTGAAACCCCATTTTGTCACATCTCTCTGTATCTAATAGTATCTCTCAGGGTCTAGCACTGTTTCAGGATGGCTTCGTGGGAATAGGAAATAATCTTCCTTCCCTGATATACTCCTCTCTTTGTTCTCTTGAAGTACTTCTTACTTCCTGCCTTACAGTGTAACCCACTTGAGTGAGTGATTTCTTCTACTGGATTATAAATTATTTAAGATAAAGGTCCCTGTCTGTTCCAGCATTCCATCATATCTAGTGTTAGCAGAATACTTTGAACACGATAGGTGTTTAAGTTCATGTTTATGTGTATGTTCAGTACATTACCAAGCTTTACCAATTTACATTTGCATATCATGTATTAAACGCCTAGGAGTCCCTCAAAATTTCTTTTGGTATTATGATCATTTTAAAAGATACTTAACTATATTTCTTAATGAATACTTCAGCATTCATTGATACAGGTAAGCACTGGAAAACCTAAATTGTAAATCACAGTAGAGTTTAGGATTTGGCTTACATCTACTTGATTTACCTGATTTTTAAAAATATGTGGAAAGTTACACTCAGACTTTAACACATCCAGATTTTATCATATGTACTTTAAAAGGAGATAACAGAAACATTGTTTAAACTTGAAAAATCAAGTTTTAGGTAATCAATGTCTAGAACCATGAGGACCTACTACATATTTAGAATATTCTTTGGTTCACAGTAAGTTCTCAATTAAATCATTTAAAAGTCTTTGAAAATACTGTAAGTATAGCATTAGAAAACTACGATATGTTCAGATTACCTCCTATATAAGCCTTGGTTTCCCCATTTGCTTTTTTCAATTTATTTTTTAAAATCCCAAGATAAATAGTGTTTTAAATCTGCTTATGTCAATGCTTGAGCACAAACGGAGCTGTAGTTTAGAGAGCAATCATTCACCTGAGAATAAGCATTTTATTTTATTCTCGAAACTAATATAAGAAATTAATTAACTTTATTAGCATTTCCATGATTATAGATTTTGCCACACTTGATAGGGTGTCATACTTGTACTGAACTTAATGTAGTCCTGAGAAAGGTCTTGGAAAGTATAATGGAATTATTAAAAGAAGACTCAGGTAAAAGTAAACACTTTTCTCCAAAGGAAGCATAAAGTAAGCCTGTTGAAAACAAATTTCTTCTGGCTCACCTCCAGATATTTATCTACCTTCTCAAGTCTTCCTTTCCAGAACTATTACTCTCTCCAGTTCTCACTTGTTAATGCTCTGTTTTTATCTATAAAGTCTATGGATTGTATCTTCTCTTTGTTCCATATTGGTTCATTCAAGGAAGCTATTCATTTCTCCCTTCCTTATTGTTTTATTTGTCTATGACCGATTTTCCTGAATGTTGTGGCAAAACAGTCTTTATATTGTAGTCTTTCAAAGAAATTAAACTGTACACAGTAAAAGAAGAAAAAGAAGAATTGTACTCGTAAAAGAAGAAAAACTTTGTGCCATGCTATATTTTTGAATTATCCTTTCTTCTCATCTTCCTCCACCCCCTTTTCTCAGACCCTCATGTTCCTATTTATTATTATGTAAAATAGTTACCAGTCTTTGTATTTTGCTTATCTGTAGGCCAACAAATTCCCTTAAATTTTGACCTATCCCCTGAGGCTAACCTAACATTCTGAGCCTTTATCAAAGAGTTATCCTAAACCAAGAGGAACCAAAGGAAGATAAACCAAAGTATTATCTCTTTGAAAGGAATCTTGGTGCCAACTGTCAAGACTGTTTTAAAGTCCACCACAGGTGTAATCTCTGCAGCCTCCTCAGGAACATCCATGAACACATGTTATCTAGAGATAGTATTCTGGAATCTGTAAATTGAAATGTAACCAGGACTGACCTCTGTATGTCAAGGAGGCCAATACTGTCATGCAGTGATGGTTTACCCTTGTCTAACAAGCCTACTCTTTCCAAAGATATAAAATCTGTCCCTATTGCTGAGTTCTCATTTTGGCAACTCATATTTTACTTACTCTAACTTTTAGGCAGATATCTGTTTTCTCCCTATTAATGGCTGTATAACCCTACTCTTACCTTCTGAACAAATCCCCACTTTGAAATTTTTCCAGGGTAGAAGAAAATCATTCGATTGGGATGAGACAAACCACTTACTTGAAGAAAACAAAAAGCTGTTTTCTTCACTTGCTTTCTCTAACAAGAATAGAAAATTATGATAAAAAAGAAAAATATCGGCAAGAGCTTGTTCCTATTGCATTTCATGCTATTTCTGAGTTTGTGAGCTCCCAGCAGCCTTCCATGGTGTCAACCCATTATATACCTTTAAAAAAAAAACCTGCCTCCATTAAACTTTAAGCTGTCAAGGATTACAACGAAAAGATGCAATTTTTTTCACTGCAGGAAAGGTCTGATTTAGTAACAAGCTATAAGCTAACAGAGCAGCAGAATCCACATATAATGTTTCATAGAAAGGAGAAAAAAAAACATGCTGCTTTTTTGTGTGCTTCAACCTTGTTTTTTCTCCTTTCTTATAAATATATATATATACACACACACATACATATACATATATATATAGTCCACTTAGCTTTCAACTACAAAGGAGAGTAGGAAGTGTTTTCCTCTCAAGCACTTCAGACATCTAGTTGGTTTATGCACCTTTGTATTGGAGGGAGCACCACAGAGGGGAGAAAAAAATGTTAGTCCACATTGCCGTCTAGCTTTCATGTTTAATATTGATTTAATTAGTCATTTAATTCCAAACACCCTTATTATCCACTTGTTTGAAAAGGCTATTTACTTTCACCACAATGCATACATTAAAACAAGTGACTGAACAGAAAGCCAGGCTTCTGGCCTGGCGCTTTCTTGGTGCAGAAATGATATCCTCCTCCCCCACTTTCTCTCCAGCATCACAATGTCAAACATTCTGCACACACTCCCTAAGGAATCTGCAAGGCTAATTAGGGTGAGCTTCACCATAAAGAATACAGTTGTTAAAACAGCTTCTGTACACACTAGAGTAATGAGCATTCTTTACACACGCTGTGATTTGTTACCGCAATTTGCAGTCATATATCTCTTAGGAAATAACTCATGTGTCGTTATTTATTGCATGTATGATTATTAATGATATATTAACAACTGTTGAAAGCAACTTATTTCACTTCAATAACTCATGTACTTAGCTCAATGTTTAAAGAGCTGGGGAGGAAATCAATTCTTCTAGAAAACTATACTATTGTCTTTTTCTTCCTCTAGGATAGTTAAAAAAAAAATGTCCAAAGTCTGATAAATACAAGAAACATTAACTTGCCTTAAAAAGATTTTATCATGGTTATGGGAGAGTGTATTTTTAATATTGCATTGTTTAGAATTTTTTTGAATCTTCCAGTAATTTACTCCATCCATATAATCCAATGTCTGCTATTAGAAATAAAATTCAAATATTGTGTGTTGATTATTATTAGTAATGAATAGAGACAAAATCATGTACAGAGTTATCTTTTCCTATTAATGTTACTCGAGGAAATGTTTTGCTGCTCATTCAAACTTAATTCAAACATAGTTACCTAAATACTTCAAAATGCTGTGTTGGTAGCTTATCTTGCATTAAATATACAAGGAAGGTTAAGCTACTGACTTAAATATTATGTGTGAGACATCACACGTTCAGCATCGATGAAAGCTGAGCTCCTTACTGCTTCATCTTCAGCACTGACAGATTTTTACCAATTAACTACTACCCAAATGTCTTCTGATAATTGGAAGATAGGTTTAAGAGAGCTTTTGTTTCAGAAATTAGAAATATAGCATTAGGTGTAAACTTTCATGACTCTTTGAGCCATTACATAGGTTGATGTCAGGGTCTCAAGACCTGTTTTGGCTTACCCGAAATCATGGCTGCTGCATGCCTGCATTCCCACAGGCATCTCTCCCACAGATATAAATTGCATTACAAGTGTGGCACATTTCCAGAGAGACAAAAGATTCTGTCTTTTGAAATATTCAGAGATCTGAAGAAAGCACTGCACTGTGCTCAGTTTCATTGCCAAACACTCAGATAATGTCACAGATCTACATGATACTAAAGGCAAATAAACGATTAATTCAGCTGTGATGATCAGAAAGGATGATTGTTGACACCAAGTGATGCCCTGTGATGAGACAGCACCTTGGGTTGCTAATGACTCAAGTTTATAAAATCGTTTCTGACAAGTGTTCATTGCGTGAGGCTTTTCAAGCTCTTGTGAAATAGAGTTTTGCAAAGAATTTTGTTGGAGTCATTGAAAAGGATGATATTAAGTGCTACCTTCTTTGAAGTATAATCCATTGTGCAGTTTGCAAGTGTGTATGCAAAAAAAAATGGGTTGCATTAAAAAGTCAACTCAAGGTGTTCAGTTCTCAAAGGAAGAGTATGAAGCTAGCGGTATGAGGCAGAAAAATAGTATAACAATAAACAGGCAAAGAAACCAATCAGCAGGCAACGGGTGTGAGTCTCTAGTCTCTAGCAAGACTGAAGGGACAGGACTGGAAGGGAAGTAACACATCTGCATATCTAAGGAGAATGATAACAACATCAGATGAAACAAGTGAATATCAGGACTGAAAAGGCTGCAGGAGTTTGCAAGCAGATGTCAAAAAGCATACAAGAAAATGTCAAGCAAAGTATATCAAGCAGCTAAAACTGGTTGCAGAGATTAGGGTGCTAAATATATGCATGATGAGAACACTACTCTGTGCCTCACAGACCCAAGAGCTGCTTCACAAGCAAGAAGGGGAAAAAGAGCTTCATAAATAATTTCTGCAAATAAAACTGGGGTCAGGATGCAAACAAAGGTAGAAAGCAAATAAAACTCTGCTTGGAACTTGCTTCTAGAATCTCTGTGCCAGATTACTTTACCAGAGAATAGAATGACCCTTTAATAAATAGAAATTGTAAAATGCACTAGGTCTAGAAGGGAAATACAGAGAGATGTCCAGAAGTAATTATTATAATTTCTAACTTTCAGAATATTTCTACTCTATGAAATATTACAAATGGGAATTATAACTACAGGACTGCTGATGACTTCATTACAAATCATATGGAAGAATTAAGTTTTCTGAGCTCAACCTGAGGTATTGTGTTGAATGTAATTTTTGACATAGCTCAGTTCTAATTCCAAAGATTCACAAGTTTACTCTAACCAGGTGTGAATAATTTACAGATGCCAAGATCGACTGGGCAAAACCAATAAAATTTATAGGAATATTGCCACAGAGACATCCACTATTAGCTTAATTTTTAATTTAAATTTTCATTCTTATTGAGAAGCAAATGACAGCACAAAACCCTTCCCTCTTTAGAACATGACTAAGAGAGTTATCATTCGCCAAGAGGAACATTACTATACCCAGAGTTTTGCCTAAATTCAGTGAGACTAGCAAAACATTAGTTACGAAAATAAAACAAAACTACACCATGGAGGTCACAGACTGCACCTTGGTTTCTCTTTTCAAGGACAAACTACTTTGAAAGAGACCAGAAAATCTTAACAATATAGTCTTAAAGACTTTGCATCTAAGCTTCTATTGTGTGAGTTTCTCCTAAAACCATGTCAGTCTTGCTCACCAAGGTGGCAACAAACTAAATTCTCACTAAATATTTGTTGACTTGAATTTGCTGTATATTCAAATGCTTTGGGCCTTTTTTGCCTAGGGTTCCCTAGTGGCTCAGAGGGTAAAGCATCTGTCTACAATACAGGAGACCTGGGTTCGATCCCTGGGTGGGGAAGATCCCCTGGAGAAGGAAATGGAAACCCACTCCAGTATTCTTGCCTGGAAAACCCGATGGATGGAGAAGCCTGGTGGGCTACAGTCCATGGAGTCACAAAGAGTCGGACACAACTGAGCGACTTCACTTTACTAGGGTTGTACTTGCTTCTGGTCTTCTCAACTCCAAAGCTAATTAGTAAGTGCAGAAGTGCAGTTCTTATCAGACATTTCTAAAAGATCCACTTTCTCTGGGATCTTTTTATCAGCTTTAAAAAAGACATAAAACATTTTTGTCACAGAAGCATCACTTAAGTAGTCACTAGGATGGTGGTCATCTGGACATCTCATTTCCTCTGAATCTGTCTTATCCACAGCAATATCTTTTACAATTTCTTCATGCAGACCAGAATCACATAAGACATTTGATTTTTACAAGACTGAAATAGACTTTCTAGAAAGAATTCAATCGACTTGGAAATGATAAAGTTTTAATCAGTGAAAATATGATCGACAGACAGTTACATATAAGGTTCGTCAAAAAGTTCATTGGGAGTTTTCCATAGCATCATACAGAAAAACTCAAAAGAGCGTTTTGGCCAACCCAATACATACCTACTTACCTACCAGATGGAGTTTTATCAGCTGAAAAACTAAACACTGTGCCATTTTGTTACATCGTGACCTATCAGATATCAGAACAAACTAACCCAAAGTGAAATTGATGAAATGCTTCCACCACAGTGAGAAAAAGCCCAGGAAACCCCTCTTCATTACCACCCAATTCACCAAGGATATACAGTTGATCCTTGAACAGTGAAGGCATTATAGTTGCAGCCCTACACAGTTGATAATCCTCATAGAACTTTTGACTCTCTTCATAGAACTTTTCATAATCCTCATAGAACTTTGTGGAGAGTCAAAAGACTACTGTTGATCAGAGGGCTTCCCTGGTAGCTCAGCTGGCAAAGAATCTGCCTGCAATGCAGGAGATCCCAGTTCGATTCCTGGGTCAGAAAGACCTGCTGGACAAGGGATAGGTTACACACTCCAGTATTTTTGGGCTTCCCTGGTGTGATGGTAAAGAATATGCCTGCAGTATGGGAGACCTGGAGTCAATCCCTGGATTGGGAAGATACCCTAGAGAAGGGAACAGCTACCCATTCAATATTCTGGACTGGAGAATACCATGGACAGAGGAGCCTGGCAGGCCATAGTCCATGGAGTCGCAGAGTCAGACACGATTAAGCAACTTTCAGTTTGACTATTGATCAGAAGCCATATTAATAACATAAACAGTTAACACATTTTTTATGTTATATATATCATATGTTGTATTCTTATTCTTATAAATTAGAGAAAAGAAAATATTATTAAGAAGATCATAAGGAAGAGAAAATACATTTATAGTATGTACATGTCTTAATGGAGAAAAAAAATCCACATATAAGTGGACTTGTAAAGTTCAAAGGTCAACTGTACTTATAGGAAGAGTTAGGAAAAAAATTTCCAGAGGCAAACAGGAATGAGAAAGTAAAGAGAAACTATTTCTGTAGAGCACAATCTCTCATTCAGACCAGATCATTCTCAGAAGTCTGGTTACTTCTGGCAACAGCTCGAAACGCCCCAGCTTTGTACTCTTAAAGAACTTCTTACGGCAGTACCCAGGGCTCTAACCAGCACCACCTTCTATCTGTTTTTTAAATGTAATTCATTTTACTAAAAGTAAAATCATACGCAATGTAAAAGGCAACTTGGATCCATACCATAGAAATAAAAGTCTCGTTCCATTCCCACCCCTCAACTAGTCTGTTTTAGCATCCCCTGGTTAAAGAAGAGAAGAGAAGAGAGAGGATTTACACATTCACTTTTGCCTCAAGACGCAAAAGTCTTCATTATTTTCTGAAGAAAACTCTTCTATGGTTGTAAATACCGTCTGAAATTTTATCTTTGTTACCTATTCTTTTGCTTTCTTCTTTGTTCGCTGTACCTTACCTTCTCTGTAGAGCTGCTCTTATTAAAACGCTCCACAGTTTAATAAACAGCACCATACTCATAATCCTCAAATCTGTGTCTCCAGCTCAGAATTTATTTCTCAATCCCAGGTCTATCTCTCTGACTTGGATGTTCTGCCAACATTGTAAATCCAACAAACCAATTCACTATACTTCCTATTGCCCCCAAAGATATACTATTTTAAAAATTAAATAAATTACATTGTATATGAGGTGATAATTGATACAGAAAAATATCAAGCAGGGAAATGGAAAAGGTGGTGTTAGGGAACAAGGGTAATAGTTGCTATCAAAGAGTATCTTTAACCATTTCTTGTTTCTGCTTATCTGCTGCTTCCCTTCTACTTAAACTTCTTACTTCTTCAAACTGCATTTTTTAAAGTGTATCTATGGCCTTCACCAGCACGTTGATCATAAAACTGGTCCTTTGGAAGTATTTTCATTGTCCTTTGGAAATATATTAATTCCTCTCAAAATTTTTAAATGCCTACACCTACGTTAGAATTAAGCCAAACTTATTTTGTGTGTTCAAAAATTTTCTCAAAATATTTTCTCTAATACATCTATAACATCAATTCTAGCACATAATTGACTGAGCACCTACTAGGTGTCAGGGGCTGTGTTATATACAGGAAAACTACAATAATTAGGATATAGTCTCTACTCCAAGAGTTCAGAATCTTGTAAAGATCGATAGCAAACAACAAATATCCCAAACCTACCAGTCTTGATCTTTCATTCGAAATTTTATTCATAGTGTTTTCCTGCTCTGAATTGACATCCGTGCCCAAGCTTACTCCAATCTTATTCATCTTTCAGAGATCATTTACAGATATTCCCAGTCTCCTCCCTGCAAGGACACTTCAACAATTAGGGTTATTTTTAAAACTCCTACACAGAATTGGTCGTTGGTATAATGAACTTTGGCACTTGTGTCAATGTTAAAATTTGTCTACTGAAAATCCACTTTTCCTTCTTCTACATTAACAGATGCCAATTTTACTCCAAGAAGAAATGCGCCCACCTAAAGAATTGTTTCCTCCCCTGCTTTGCAGATAGATGGTGGTGACCAAAGAGAAGTAAGAATAAGGACTGGACAGAGGATTCCAAGGAAGTTCTTTTGAAGGGGCTTGACTCAGGTGTTCATTGCTCTGTTTTGCTCTGCCCCTTTTCCTCCTCCTTCTTGCCTACAACAGAGGTATGAAGGCTGGAAATCCAATAGTCATCCTGGATCAGGAAATTACTTTGACTATGAAAACCTGCACTAATAATCATTGAGGAGAAAGACTGAAGATTCCAGATTTGATCATGGTGAGGTGGCCACACCAACTCTTAATAAATACCTATGACTTTCTTTAACATGAAACAGAAATAAAACACTCTTTAATCTACTAGGGTTTTGTTTGAGTGGGGGAAAAGAATATTTTATTTCCCTTACCCAAATACAATCCTACCAGATTTGGCACTATTTAGCCTCAAATTCAGTCACTAACAACACACTTGTTGTGCATTGGGCATTTCTTATATCCCAGATATTTTGCTCCATATGGATGACACAAAGACAAATGAGAAGTGATTTTTGCTTTCCAAGATCTCCCCAAGTGCAGTAGGAAAGTTAAACAAGAAACAAAATAATTAATAAATGCAATGGATGAAGCACTGTGGTTGAGGCAACTCTCAGGTGCTATGAGAGTTTTAGGTAAGCATGTGAAAGAAAACTCCCCCAAGGCAAATACACCTGAACCAAGCCCCAGATGCATCCAGAATTACCTATAAAAGAAGTGAAAGGGAGGGTAGTGATAGTGGGGCTGGATAAGTGGCCAGAAGGCAAGTCATAAAATGCTTTTTATACCATGCTCAGGAATTTAGGGCTTTATCTGCACATGTTTAGAAAACACTGAAGGATTTTCAAAAGGAGGAATAAAATCAGACATATTTTAGACGTATCCATCTAGGAATTATTTGTTGAAAACTTTGAAGAGAGAAATATCACTTAGAAAGCTGCTAGAAAAATTGTTATACTTTTCTAGAAAATAGATAGCCCTGGTCAAGAAAAGAAGTGATCCTGTTCAAGAAAAAAAGACTCCATTGAAAAATTATTCTAGAATTATTATTGACACTATTTCACAGGGATTCGTTTTGGGAGCTGACGGGACAGTAGGGAGAGTGAGGTATGATTCAGGCTTATGGTTTCTGAGATAATGGGAATGTCACCACCTAAGAGGGGGAAGATAGGAGGAAGAGCAGATATATTGAAGATTGTAAGAAAACTAAAAGTTCAGTGTGAATATGGTGATCTTGAAGTGGTATAAGATAGCCTAGTGGACGCTTAAAGTGGTGGTTATATATAAATACCTGAGTTTATATATAAACACATGATAGAGGTTTAGGCTGGATTTAGAATTATCAATGTCTATATGATGATAAGTGGGTACAAGAGAAAACACCCAGAGGATGAAATTATAGGAGAAAAGGATGAAATTATAGGAGAAGACTTCCATGGAGCTTCACCTTTCAACAGAACAGCAAAGGACAGAAAGCCCATGCATGGAGACAGAGTATATATCCAGAGAAGGAAATCAAGAGAGAAGTGTGAATTAAAAGAAAGTTTCAGAATGTGGGCAGAGGTCAAATGTTGTAGATCAGTTTAATGTTGTAAAGCTAAAAGTTAAAAAAAAAAAAAAACTTTAAAAAGTATGTTAAATTTGATTGGCCACAATTGCCTATAGAGCTCTTTCAATGACTTGTGGGGCAAGACCCAAATTAAAGTGAGTTGAAAACAAATGGGACATCAAAGTATTGCACTATAGCTCAATTATTCTGTATATCACATCCTGTATCCTGAATTAAACTACAAATTTCTAGAATGCAGTGTTTACACTACTTTTCTATCCTATTTACATCCCATTTTATAGGTATATATATTTATGTGTGTGTATATGTACATACTTACATATGTGTGCATGGATGTGCATAATCAATTATGCATATATTTGTGCATAAATGTATGAACATATGTGTAGATATATATTTACCCTGTATATTTAACAGTGGCTGCAAAAATATCAATGAGCAAGGTTGACTTAATGGATATACACTTGAAAGCCCTGAGCCTCCAAGCCCACTCTGGCAGCACTGATACTTTTAATCACTGTTATTTCTTTTTTCCCATCTCTCCTAAGCAATATCCAACCTGTTTTTGTCATAGTCCTTTGTGTAAATCAAATACGTAGCCTGATGTTTCTCTTTGCGCCCATTTTTTTCCCTTTCACATCTTCATATTCTTTCCTCTTCTTCTCAGATCACGTGCAGTCTGCCTTCACCAGCTGGCATTTATAGAGCTATAAGTTTCCATAACTTCTCCAGGAGCTCCGCATGCATGAGCGTGCCAAATCAAGCCCTTAAGCTATCCTGCAAATAATTTCTACAGTAAATTTCGTTTGTAATGACCTGAAGTTGAGTTTGTACCCTTTAGGAAAAGCTCTGTCTTCTCACAGAACTCACAAGCTCTCTCCTTACAACGTTAAACTCATAGTTTACTAGTATAATTAGTATACATATGGAATTTATGGCACAAAAAGTATAACTGATGAAAACAAATGGAATCACTTTGAAACAGCACCGAAGCACAAACATCCTTTTGTTCTGAAAACCCCTCATTCCTCTTACTGTGTCTTTGGGTTTAGCGTTCCCTCTAACCACAATATGGTATGTTTGGGGCTTCTATTATCTGTTTTGGCATTTCACACATGGAACACCTGCATGAGATAAGTTCCTCGACTCGACAAACAGCTTGCAGGATAAGAATTTATTATTGAATGAGTCTTATTCATGCTGTTTAAATGAAAGGAGGAGCTCCACTAATGGTTTCTTCAGTTTAGTAACTGGAATATTTTATAGTTTCATCTAACTTTTATCTTCCCCCATCTGCTTAAGTGGCTTTATTCTTGCAACTTGAGAATTTCAAGGCTCTTTACTAATAGGATGTTAAAAAGTATTGCTGCACTTTTTGTTTTCCCTGCCACCTTTTCTTCCCCCCTAATAGTCTGCTTTTGTTCTTCTCAGAGGCCTTTTATAAACCTTTCCTTTTCCCTTTCTTTTCCCTTGATATTCTCCAGTCTAAAACAGTTCCAAAAACTGTATGAAGTCACAGTGGAAGAAGAGTTTGAAGAATGAGAATTTAAGTGGAGGATGAAGAAGCAATGAGTTTGAGTAAACTCTGGGAGTTGGTGATGGCCAGGGAGGCCTGACGTGCTGCAATCCATGGGGTCGCAAAGAGTCGGATACGACTGAGCTGCTGAACTGAACTGAAGCAGCAGCCCCATTTTAAGGAAATACAGTCTACATTGCCTCAGCCACTGTGGTTCCCTAAACTGTTCAATCAATAACACCCCTCAAAGTTTTCACTTTCTAAATCTTTCCCCCCTTCGTCTCTCTTGTGAATCATGGACATCACGGTATCTTACCTTCTTAGAAAAGCGGGAAACTAAAAACATCATCAAGTGTGTTTCCTCATATGAGTCCAAGAAATGATGGGGCAGGAGGGCATTCTGTCCTCACCTTCTCCAAGAAGTTCTACTTCCTATTAGCACAGTGTAAGGGATTTGTCCCCTCAATTTGTTAATTGAGGGCTATTAACCGTCATGCCTTCATATTCCTTTCTTAGCTTTCAATCTACCACAGAGGAAGTATGTGCCTTGTGGGGAGGGGAGGGGATGGGAGTTGGGGAAGATGGGAAGGTATTAACCGAAAGTTTGATGTTTAACATTTGCCACTTTCCACGATGTAAATGTACCCACCATGGTAAACTTTAAGATAGCGTCAGTTTATGAACTGGCTGCTGCATTTTTGTTAGTCTAACAATTGGCTCTCAGGAACTGTTAAGAGCTAGCCCCTGCACACCACTGCCAAGAGTGTTACATAAAAAACTTTGAGGAGTAATACCCCGTTTCCCTTTCTATCCTACTCATTATTCTACCCTACGCTTTCCATCTGACTTTCTCAGGGCCAAGGCTAGGCAAACTCACAAAATTATAGTACTCGGTTTTGCTTCACCTTTCAATTTCCCCGACTTTTCATCACTTTGCAGTGTCCATTGCTTAGCTATGATTTAGCAATCCTACAATACACTCTCACCTCCATTAAAATCACTTGCCTGCTTAGCATTCTGTCACTGAGGCCTAATAACTTAAGTGAGCCAATAAACTCACAAATGAGCTAATGGGCACTAAGTGTTAATAGAGATAACGGCTTGGTTCTGTATTCTGTCTAGTGTTATCTGCAATATTGAGAGTGATAGACTGAAAAGAATGTCCTAGCTCTGTAGATTGACTCTGAGGCACTATAAGGCATTAAGAAAACAACAGAGCTTTTCATCTGTCAGGTCAATTCTCAAATGTTACCTGGACATTCAGTCCAAGTTTTTCCAAAACAGGCAGGGAAAACTTTCGTGGGGAAAGGCTGCTATCTTCAATTATTTTACTCAACTTTTCTGGCATTTCAGAAGCATTTTATTCACGATTTCCCTAAAATCTTGAGCAGAACCAAGGCTTGTCTCCGTTCACACTATAGCCAACTTCTTCACACTTCTTCACTGCACACTGGTTGCTGCCCTTCCTTCTCCTGAAAGTCCTTATCTTATTGAGATTGCACTAAAAATTTAGCTCTTTCAAAAGGGCTTTCCCAATTCCTAGCCCACTTTATCTCACCTTCATTTTTAGGCCTATGTACACAATTGTCTTACTAAATAGATGATCTGGAGCAAGTGACCTCAACATTCTGTGCCTTCAATTTCTCATCTTTAAAATAATGCAGAACTCAGAGGTAGAATGTGAAATGCCCATAAAAGAGTAATTGCACATACAATGACTTTGCAATAAACATCGGCTTGTAGTGACCATCGTAGTAGCATTATCAAGTAATATTTTCTCTCCATATTCAATTCAAATTCTTAGTTCTTTGAAATCAAAGAGACTATGTCTTAACTGTTTCTGTTTGCTAAGCCTCTCTCTTCATACCCGACATTCAGCAGAGGCTTGATGAATATTTATTGACTAGCACAGGGTACCTAGTAATTTTTGTCTTGTCATATTATATGCATATTTTTGGTCTTCCAAACTAAATTGCAAATTTTTATATGCCTTTTATTTTTTCATATTCCTCAAAGAACTTAATGCAGTTCATGAGATCTCCTCAGAAATAACATTAGTGAAAGAATTGAGTATGAAATGGTGTTAACCCTAGATGAACTAAATTAATTGTGTTCTCATACTATTTCTTTCTTTTTCTGCGGTATCGGTTGTAGCATTCAGGACAGGAGTTGCCAGGGCAGAAGCAATATTTGATTTATGTTTGACTTACTTATTTAAGAGTGTTGAATAGGTTTTCAGCACTCAGTGAACAGTAACGATAACAATAATAAAGATAATAACTGCAGTAAGCTGGTTAAACAAGAATTAGGCACAAAGACTGGCAATTCTATCACAGCTGGGGAAATGAAGCTTGGTTACTGTTTGGAGAAGGAAAGCCACTTTCCTATTAAACTTAGGATACACAAGCGACTGCAAACAAATAATGATGAGTCAAATAAATTAAGTGGAAAATATGTAACTGAAAGTTCTCTGTATCAGGATAAGGTTTTAAATAAATATTGTGAACTATCTACCCCACATAGATGGGCTGTAATTAAGGTAATCCATAATAGTATTCAAACTGAATTAGAGGCTTGATCCTAGGAGATAAAAATAATATTTATATTGGAGTTTAAAGGACTTCAAATTCCCATCAACCTCTACTATATTCCTGTAGATAATTGGTACTATTAAAATAAGAATAGAAAGAAGTCACTGAAAACAAAGAAGACAAAGAAAGGATAAATAAGATCATGAAGTAGGAAACCTTCCAAACTGAACTCAATATCTGTTCCACAATTAAAAACAGGAGACAAAAGTGTTGGGGGGAAAGTGGTATCAACTTGACATGACTCTTTCTATCAATATTTATTTATTCTACAACCACGTACTAGGTTATTATTGTACTAAATACTGTGGTAAATGCTCACATGTCATAAATATCTTGAAAGACCCATGTTCAGGCATTATTTAATGCTCATGAATGAATCAAGATTAAATTATGCTTTGATTCTATGCCACGGTAAGCTTTCCTGTGGGCTATGATTACCAATAAAACTGAGTCCCTACCATATATTGTATTAAACCTCCCCTACACTCTATGAAATAAGTACTAATATAATCTTTTTGCATATGAGGAATCAGAAAGTTTAAATAAATTCTACAATGTCACACTGCTAAAAAGTGACAGAGCTGGTGTTTGAAACCATGCAGCCCTCACCATTAAGTACGCTGTATCACAACAAGTGTTAACGTGTTAGTCAAAGTTGTTGCTGTTCAGTTGCTAAGTCGTGTCTGACTCTTTGCACCCCTACGAACTGCAGCATGCCAACCTTCCCTGTCCTTCACTGTCTTGCAGAGTTTGCTCAGATTCATGTCCATTGAGTCCATCTTATCCTCTGCCACCCTTTTCTCCTTTTGCCTTCACTGGTTCCCAGCATAAGGGTTTTTTCCAACGAGTTGGCTCTTCACATCAGGTGACCAAGTATTGGAGCTTCAGCATCAATCCTTCCAGTTCATATTCAGGGTTGATTTGCTTTAGGTTTGACTGGTTTGACCCTCTTGCAGTCCAAGGGACTCTCAACAGTCTTCTCCATCACATTTGAAGGCATCAATTCTTCATGCTCAGTCTGCTTTATGGTCCAACTTTCACATCCATACATGGCTACTGGAAAAACCATAGCTTTGACTAAAGCCTTGTCAGCAAAGTGATGTCTCTGCTTTTTAATATGCCATCTAGGTTTGTCATAGCTTTTCTCCAAGGAGCAAGTGTCTTTTAGTTTGATGACTGCAGTCACCATCTGCAGTGATTTTGGAACCCAAGAAAATCTGTCACTGTTTCCACTTTTCCCCTTCTATTTGCCATGAAGTAATGGGACTGGGATGTCATGATCTTAGTTTTTTGAATGTTGAGTTTTAAGCTAGCTTTTCCACCTTCCTCTTTTACCCTCATCAAGAGGGTTTTTTTTTAGTTCCTCTTCACTTTCTGCTATTAGGTGGTTGTATCTGCATATCTGAGGTTATTCATATCTCTCCTGGCAACCGTGATTCCAGCTGGTGATTTATCCAGCCCAGTATTTCACATGATGTGTATATGTCCTGCATATAAGTTAAATAAACAAGGTGACAATATACAGCCTTGTCATAATTCTTTCCTAATTCTTAACCAGTCCATTGTTCCATATAAGGTTCTAAGTATTGTTGTGAAAGCTATTTGGGTGCTTATTCTGTACCAAGTGCTCTAAACATGTCAACGTCACTGATATTCACAGCAAGTATGTGATGTAGGTACAGGCAAGCAGCTCAGAGAGGTTACTTCTTCAACAGCACGTAGCTAGTAAGTGAGGTTAAGCTTTAATCCAAGAAGGCTCTCTGGTTTTAAAACCTGTGCCTATAACCATGCACCATGCTGCCTCCATCTGAGATTGTTTCAATTCTTGTACGCACAAGGCTCATTACTGCACAAAAACTCTTGGCTTGTACCACTGTCATAGCAGACATCTCAGCAGAGAAAAATGTCCAAATTGAAGCAGTAAATGCCCTAGTTCACTAAGCCTCCTTCTCTTTTATTCATACTTTATGACCACAAAGTTGAACCATATTGAGGCCCCAATCACTGTAATAATATTTAGGAGACTGGCATGGGATTGGGCATCAGATGATTACATGTGTGATGGAAGAGAAGAGTGAGCCTTCAAAAAACCTTTCTCCATCATAGCTTAAAGAAAAAATACTTTTTTTTAGAGAATTCAAGGAAGAAACACATGTAATCAAGGAGGCCAGAAAAGGAAGACACCAGAAAAAAATCAAAATGCTAAAAATATAAGTGGAATTTGAAGTTAAAACAATTTTGTACATAAAGGCATATTAAAAGAAACAAAATATAGTAGGGACAATATGGAAAAGACACTGGTGACATGGATCAACTTGGATAAACAGAAAAAATTAAAAAAGGAAAATAAATGTGTAGTCATAAAAGATAATGGGGGTAAATTCTATACATGAAAATATATCATGCATAAATATATATATATGTAGTTCATATTTCTAAGGAAAAGAATAAGGTTTATTAATAAGGCCCTTGAAATAATAAAGATCTGAATTTGTAGATTAAAATTATAAATTCTATCATATGGAAAAAAAGTTATATGGATCAACCAACATCACAACATATTCTGGAAGAGTTGCTGGACTTTAAAGTATAAAAAACTAATTCTAGGCAGACAATAAAACTAAAATATATAACCAATTAGAGAAAAGAATAAATTGCTGAGGGAAGGAAAAGGTGGTCTAAATTATTTAGTCCTCTACAACAAATAATTAATAAATAGTCTCAATAATTAAGGCAACAGAGAGAAATCACATAAAGGCCAGGCTATACAATCCCCATTCAAGCGTATTCAAGAACTACCTAATCACAAAATCGAACCTGACCAAGATTGATCAAAATAAAGCCCAGGAATGAAACTTATAGAAATATAGTAATAATGATTTCCAAGGGGAAGGCGTGGTGGAGATGAAAGATTTGGAAGTTTGGGATTAGCAGATGCAAACTATTACATATAGGACAGATAAACAACAAGGCCCAGGGAACTATATTCAATATCCTGTAGTAAACTATAATGGAGAAGAATATGAAAAATAATATAATATATAACTGAGTCATTTGGTTGAACAGAAGAAATTAAACATGACATTGTAAATGAACTATTAATTGCAGTAAAATTAAAGAAAAAATATAAAAATGGTGAGCATTGATTCCATGCACATAAAATAATGATAAAGAAATGTGGGTATTATTATCATTACTTGTCAATTATACAGTTATATAAATGACAAAACAGAAAGAGGATGAGTTAGAGGAAGTTTGATGAAGTGAGTGCATAATTATTTCCCCAGGGAGAACTCATTATATATTTTCTAATTTTCTGAAGTAAATTTTACTAATAAAATAAAAGTTAATAATAATCATAACACCAACCAAAACTAACATATTATGTACTGGGAGGTGACAGTAACAAAAATATAAGTGGGTTAATTTTTTTTATATATTGATGTAGGGACTCAATTAATTTTCTAAAGTTAATAAATTAAGAAGTATATATAGTTAAACATACAAGAAGAACTTGAAAGTTAATAAACATTCCAAGTCACAAGAAAAAAAGCACAGAAACAGAAGCCTGATAAAATACAGACTTCAGCAAAAGACTGAGAATAAGGAAATATGCAATATACATTAGATATGATATTAAGATCAATCATATTTCTCACATCAATGAAGCCAAAAAGAATAAAATAATTTATTAAGAATAAAAGATAATCTAATTTGATCAACAAGAAAGCTCAATTCCATAGCAAATTAAACTTTTAAAATAAAATGGCTCTAAAGTAGTAAGGGCTCTGGTGACTCAGACAATAAAGAATCTGCCTTACAAGGCAGGAGACACAGGTTCGATCCCTGGGTTGGGAAGATCCCTTGGAGAAGGGAAAGGCTACCCGCTCCAGTATTCTTGACTGGAGAATTCCATGGACAGATGAGCCAGGCAGAGTACAGTCCATAGGGTTGCAAATGATTGAACACAACCGAGCAACTATAACTTTCATTTTCAAGGTAATATAAGAAACAGATAGGAAAAGGCATATTGGAAATATGCTAAAAAAAAGAAGGTAAAATATGTTACATTAATAGTAGAATTGAAGAGGAGGAAAAAGGACAATAAAGGAGTTCAAATAGGTGGTTTAATGAAAATAGAAGATACATAAGAGCAACACACCATTTTAAATGCATTTTTGAGCTCATTTGGTCAAAGAGACCAAATGAATGTGTACAGCTATTCCTAATAAAATATATTTTCATGAGTAAAACAGCATATAGTTTAGGTTATAAAGAAAACTTAAAGTGATTTTTTTAAACAAAGAGATTAGAGAAATTTTCTGCTTATAATACACTACAATTATGATAACAAAAATGGAAGAAACAATATACCAACTCTCTAAAGATTTAGAAGTTCTATATTTAGCAATTCATGAGTTTAAAAAAAGTGTAGAATACCAAAAAGATAACATTCAATTCATTATATATCAGAACCTATGAAAACTGACTAAGATTGTAATCAAAAGGAAATTAACAGGTTTTAATAATCACCTTTCTTAACTACCAAGGAAAAATAATTTAATAAAATATTCTATTGAGGATATTTTAAAAGTAGCAAAACAAGAAACTAAGAAAAGTAAAAGGAAGGAATTACTAGTGATAAATGCAAAATTAATAAATTAGAAAATAGAGGAAATGTAAAAAAGCAAATTTATTAATTGATGCATTCATGTAAACATGTATTATTAATAACTGAATATATATTAGGCATACACGCAAATATTAATGCATATGCATATATATAATATTGAATAATACTATTCACAGGAAAGCACATGTAATAAATAAGAAAAATTAGAATTTGTTAATAAATACAGATGAAGAGAAAATGAAAATAATTATGAGAAAATACTTGTCACACACTGAAGATAAACTTAAATGTGTGAAAAGGATGAATGCTTTATTATGATAACAGTAGAAACAAAATTGTTCCTAAGGACAGCAAAAGTCAAATTAGGTAAAGGCAGACTTTCCAGTTTTCTTAGGGGAAAAATTAGGACAAATATTGATTCATCCCTAACTGTAAACAAGCCAAATCTTTACTAAAGAGTTTCAGTGGTGAATTCTAAACATCCCCTGAAAAACAGAAAAATTATAAAGTTATTTTAAATATTCTAGAAAGCATAAAAACATAGCTTCCAAGTTTATCTTTTATGAAGCCAACATAAAATTAATGTTTTAAATCTGGAAAAACATCTTTCCAGATCTAAAAAGGTGGAAAAAACTACAACCGATACTACTTTTGTATATAAAACAAAACAAAAATTTTCAGACTATTAAACGGATAGAACAAGATTAATAAGTTTTATTAAAGGAATATAAATATCCTTATATAAAATATATATAAGAATATGTTATAAAACATCCTTATATAAAATCTATCAATGTATACTAAAATATTAAAAGTAAGAAAATAAAAGCAAATGATTATCTTTGTACACAGGAAAAAGTCATTTGATAAAAAGACAGAATTTTGGTTTTTAAAAAAATTGTATAAAATAACTGGTATATTGTATAAGTTAACCTGTTTGATATATACATCTGAAAGCAAAATCCATAAGCATAGTGAAATATTAAAAGCATCCTCATTAAATTCAGTAACAGTAAAATAGGATATTTACTAATATCACCACTATTTAATTACTTAATACTACCCTAGGAGTATCAGATGATATATACCTTACAAACTTTTTAGAAACTTAAACTGATTTTAAATATAAAAGATGTAAACACTGGAAAGGATAAAGCAACATTTTTTTCAGATTATTATACAACTAGAAAATGTAAAACAATTAAAATTAAAAGCAACAGAAATATTAACTCAGGGAGCCAAATCCAAATAAAATAAATACATGAAAATGAATTGTTTTCCTAGAAACAAACATATCCAGCTATTTTTTAAAAAGAGAAATAAGAATCTCATCTTTAAAATAAGAATAAATATCTAGGTATGAAGTTAATTACATAATGTGAAAAATCTCTATGGAAAAAATATTTTAATTCCACTAAAGGATATGTATTTCTCAAAGGCTTCAAAAGGAAAAATGACAAAAATTATTCCTGCACAGATTTAATACTGTAAAATTGTAAGTTCAAACTAAATTAATCTACAGATTTCACAAGATCCAAATAAAATACCAACAGCCTTATTTTTGGAAATTGAGCTAGCTGATTCTAAATTTCTTATGTAAAAATAAACATGAAAAAATTGGCAGCCAGTTTCTGAAAAAATAAGATGCAGTGAAGGAGAATACCTTCATAAGATAGTAAAATATATTTTAATACAACTAAGTATTTGGTGCTGGTGTCTAAATAGGAAGATTGAGCAATTAAATCGAAGAAACAGTCAAGAAAGAAATAGAAATACAAGTAAGAATTTACTGTATGACAAAGCTAGCATTTCAAATCAATGAAAAACAAATAACTTTCTGAATAAACATGTTGGGACAGCTAGCTAGCCATAAAGAAATTATTATGGCCTTAAGAGCAGACCCCAGTAAATTCCAGACGTATCAAAGATTTAAATGCAAAAATAAAACTTTAAAAGTACTAAAAAATTACATTAAAAATAGTTTTGACTTGGAAATACTCTTTCTAAATAAGAGTAACCATCTAAAGCAACATTCGAAAATATTAATGAATTCGACTACATAAAAATTTACATATCCTATGTCCCAAGCCCCATAATATGAAGAATTAAATAAAAATATTTTATGAAGCTTTTTAAAGAAGATAATTTTTTACTTATAATAAACATATGTATCTTTTTATACATTCTGATGTAGAAAATAGGCACACATAGAAGGAAAATTTAGTCAGACATTTAATTATAAATTTATCTAAGCTGTGACTCAGTAAAGCAGCTTCAAAGCATTTATCCAGCATTTATATATACATCTATAAACAAATAAAAACAATGATGTTCATTGCAGCATACTTAGAAAGAACAAAAATCTGCAAAAGTCTCCAAATGTCAAGCAGTCATAAATGGGTTAAATCAATTTCAGTCTACTCATAAATGAAATAACTCTGCACCTATGAAAAGCAAGGAAAGCTATAGAGCTGATAATGAAAATATCACCAATATATGTTTTTTAAAAGATAAATATTTTATGTCTGCATATATTTGAAAATTGTTTAAAATACAAAAGACTCTAATCTGAAAATTGGGACTGCAGAACAAGGATGGAAGGAAGAGTTGCTTTTCATATTATAACTTCTTTACTGTTTGGAATTTTTTGCATATATATGTATTTATATGTGTGTATTATTTTTTTAATTTAAAATATTTAAAAAAAATTAAACCCAGAAGTTAAAGTAAGCATTACTTAGATTCTTTATAAACTTCATAGTTTCATGATTTGACAGTGATGGATAAATTTTACAAAAGTTTTAAAAGTCTGATAACAACATTTCATGTCATAACTGCCATCGTACTATTTCTCCCCTCAAAGTAAAAATAATTCTGAGGGTCAAGGGAAGGTAAAGAGATATTCAGTGGTCAATGTAATCTTTTTAAATTTTAACCATGCAACTGCAGAACGATTCCTACACATAAATGAGGCTGTAAGGATTTAATATCACGTGTGTAATTTAGAGAAAACAGTAGAGGAATTAAATTCAGACAATCTTGTTTTGAAGCTGCTGTACCACTTATTTGAGCAAGTTATTCCATCTTGAAAATTCTCAACTAAGCAACAAAATAGAGATATGGGTAACAACTTCATAATGTAGCTGAGAGGATTAAATTATGACATACTAAATAAATAGTAAAGATGCCTGGAGTTTAGTGTGATGGGATAGTTATAAAAAGAGATTATCTTTATGGTATTGTCTACAGCAGCATCTTCAGACCAGAAAATGGTTAGAGGTCTGAACAGATCCAAAGTAAATACCAAAAAGCTATAAAAACAAGACAATGAAAACCACACGCAACTTAGCAGAGTCTCAGTACACTAAGGAATTCCTGAGCAAAGTGAAAAGCTCACAGAGGCATGTGGGTTCTATTCAGCTGGATGCGTTTTGAATGCTTTTTAAATACTCTTTAATTTGTTGTTCTTTTTAATAAGCTGATTGAGAATTTTCAGGGTCTGCTAAAGGAGCATTTTATTTGTTTCTTCACGCTATCTCTGTTCTTCCCATTTCCTTCTCTCTCTGTTTTCTGCCTCTTCTTCTATTACATAAATAGATAGGCCCAGGCCATATGTGTAATTTGCTTCAATTTCACTCTTTATCCCCTCCCAGAAAGCTGTTTTAAATGGACTGGACCAACAGAACTAGAGGTGCTAACTAGATCAAACAGTTAATTCTGAAAATTTTGAAGGCTTTCTGTAACATTTATGTTGGCTTTTTCATTTAGTTTCTAGGAAAATTTTATCACTGTGACAGTTAATTCAAATCCCAGCAAGACCTGGTAAGCAAATAACTTGCCAAGTTTTAACTCCAAGTACTCCTTAGCCTTTACCAAAAGAAGGACCAATTTGAGGTGTATTTCTATAATGGATGAGCCTTCTGTCTGAGTATTCCATTACCTCATTCATTTTAAAGTCAATTTAGAACTCATGGACAGTGCCAGATTTACAGCCCTGAGTCCAGACTCCCTTTTTTAGTTTACAGAGAAGGCACTGCATAAGTTGTCTTGCTGCAAGTCTTCTGAGCTAGCCCCATTCCATCACAACATTCTCCCTGAGGGGACAAGGGTTTCAGACTCTTAGTCTACTCAATAACGTGAGTACCATTAAAGATCAGCAAATCCAGCTGCCACCTTGACTCCCCAACTGATACCGATTATTGTATCACAAACAAGATGGGTTGGCAAAGGCAACCAAGCTCTAAAATGCCCAAGACTCAAGCCACTGAATACCTTTGCACTTACTCTGTCACAAATTAGTAATCAGGAAGTTCATAAAATATTTAATTTTTCTAGATGTTCTTAAGAGCTATTCCCTGAGAGACTTGGATCCCTAAATGGGCAGAGTCTGGGTTCAAGGAATGATAGATTAGATCATCTTCTCTAAGAAGAAATGATGTCATGGCTGTTGAGAGAGTTAAGCCTATTTGTGTGCACACCCTGTCTATAATTAGCATTTTCTGAGGGATGGGCTGAGGCATTGCTGGGGTAGGATTACCTGGCCATTTCACAGTATCACTGCTATTGTGGGGCTGGTTACATCATCCTGTCAAATGTCCTCGTGCATGAGGGAATGGAGAGCTTTGGCCCCTTCAGACGGCTTGCTTTTTGTTACACACGTCCTAATCTCTGCTCTCTCTGTTTTCTTTTTTCCCCTTACAGTTTCCTCTGCCTGAAGACATTCCCAAGTCCCCTCAAGGTGTTCAATGTCAACTCTGCAGGGACATCAGACGGCGTGGTATCTGGGGTTGCTGTACTTTTTTAATCAGAGCTGAAGTCATGTTCAAGGGGAAGTTCAAAATAGGGAAAGACATCTATTTTCACGTATAGGGGCAAGCAATGGAAAACTAGGTCAAGGGATCTGAGATTTGAGAGGGTAGTAAAATCCAAGAGTCTAAGAAGAAAACTTTTAAAATGTGAAGGGTGTCCAAGGCTCATTTTTAACAAGACAGGGAACAGCAGAGTTGAAAGGGGTAGCAGTCTTCTTGCAAGTACAGAGTCAGGACAACCAAGTATGCCTTCTGTCCCTTCTTTCCTACCCATGCTGTTTTCATCCTTCACAGATATCCTTCAAACATCATCCATCTTCACAGATACCCTCCAAACATCATCCAAGCCTTCTGGAACTCTCCTTTCTGACTCTCAAGAGAATGAATCATTCCCTCTTCTGAGCTCTCTCAAGACTTGCTCAAATTGCCTACTTCGTAACTTATCATTTTAATATAGTTGGATATAGATTTATCTTCTTGGGTAGAGACTAGGTAAGATATTTCAGTCTTCTTTATATTCCTAAAACCTAACCAATTCATAAGGTAGATGCATAATTTAGATTAGATGAATTGAATTTAAATGTTGCTTGCATCCTCCATGAGATCAGGTTATGCATATAAAAGGCCATAGGAACTTCAATGAACTGGAGTTTATTTCCTACTTGATTAATAATTCCACTATCACCATAAAAGATGTTTTAGCATGCCCTTGGATTAGATGAGACATTTGTAAACAAATTGTATACAAAAAATAAAACTATACAAAAACATTATTGGAATTATTCTGGATTTACAGATCAAGGGAGGCACGTTTCGGAGAGAAGATAAATTTACTTTCGGCAGCAGACTCAGGGAAGAGCTAGTAGAATGATGAGGGAAGAAATAATTTCATTGAGCCACCCACTGTGGAAGCATATTGAATATCTACGATAATTGTGATACCAATAACTTTTTCAAAGGCAGAAGATGGTATTTATATTACAATAGTGGCATCTGTGAAACATTTGGATAATTTTAGTTTAAGGTTTGAATCTTCCTGATTTTCAGAGCTTTCACAGTTGCAGTGCCCTGTCATATTCTGGAAGGAGTTCTTATTCATAAAAAGCTGTATCTTCATTCTTTTGTCATTAGTAAAAATGGGTCATAGATCATGCCATGTTGTCTGTAACATAGCTATAATTCCAGCAGGAGGGAAGTTTCAAAATCATGATTTCATATAGGAACCTTTAAAAACTCATTAGCTTCTAATAATTATACTAATATATAAAGCATTAAAAGCATAGAGCTAATTTCTGCAAAAGATTGGCAGTGAACGTGTTCCGGGGAAGTTTTCTCTTTCAACTTTCTGGGAACAAAAGAGAAGGCAGTTCAGGCCTCTAACATGACATCCTATTTCAGATGCAGCAGAGAGAATTTCACAGAAGCCTCGCATCGTGAGTTAGCGGATTCTAAAATGAAAAGCAAGAATATTAGAGTAACATCTCAAAATGTGACTCTGGGCACTGGAGAAGCCTCTCCACTTGTGATTGATTTGCATTTCTGCCTATGTCTGAATTCATATTCCATAAGCACAGATGGAGGTGTGATAGATTTTTTTTGAGCACATCTATTTATTCAGATACCGGATTCAGTCTCTGAGTAGAGAGATGGTAAAGGCTGCTGTGAGCAGATGGCACATAGGCACTATGACTTCAGAAACAACATTCTTTCAAGATAAGTGGCACAGTAATAATAATAATACTTAGCACATATATTGCACCTTTGGTCTGCCAACATTAACTAATTAATCTTCAGTAGACCCCTGTGAGATAAGTAAGTACTTATAATTATCTCTATTATGCAGTCAAGTCAACTAAGAATGCGTCTGCACATACTGTGAAGAATTGGCCCAAGTTAAAGACCGGGTGGATCCAATTTGCATGGCTCTTTAAGATTTCTGCTCTCAGTAGCAGAGACTAGTATTTCTAGATACTCTGCTGTTTGAGGCCCCAAGTAGATTTGAAGCAGGATATCAACTGCAAGACACATTTCATTCAGAAGGTTTCTGCAGCAGGGACCCAAAATAGGCCTGAGAAAAGTTGAGTCATTTTTCCAAAGCTCTAGAGGCCATGGCTGGCCAGAAGCAGGTGTGGAATTACAGAATCTCTGCCTACTTTTCTTCTTTAAAGCAGGCAATTTGACTACCCGTATCTTTCAAAGATATTCTTTTTACATTATTGAACAAAATATAGAGTCAGAGAACTCTGACGTTTTCTCTTAGTGACCGCTGTATCTGAGGTTTTTCCATCATAAGCAGGTTGAATGTGCCAGTGACTTTGACTAGGTATTAACAATCCACTTGAAGGGCTGGTGAGGTTCTTGTGACACTGAATTTCTGATTTGAGGTTCTGATGCTGCTGACGTGAAAGAGCAAAAGTGTCTGTCCTGAGGGTCTGAAATTTGGGATTATTGACATATATCCTGATATCAAGAGGCCCCAGTCTTAATTTGAAATGTGTAGTAAAAACCTTGGCAAAAGTGGCAGTATTAATGCCGCACATACAAACTTATTGTAAGGATTTAAGGAGAAAATATATGGGAAGTGTCTCTCAGTACGTGACACATGATAGATAAACAAGCAATAGTTTACTCCTTAAATTAGTGCTTATCAGCAGGCAGCATGACCCTGGGCAAGTTGCAACCTTCATGACTCATTTTGTTCACCTACTAAATGTGGCTAATCCCACCAAGTACAAAAGACTTAAAAACCCTAAAACTATTTGAAGTTCTCTTAATAGGGTCCAGAATTCTTCACGACCTCGTGATTTTATATTTTAAAATACTCTTGTGTTTTCTATTATAATATTTATTGCAGCCTTCTTTGCATCTGGAGGAACAACCCTTTACTTATAAACCTTGGGAGTTCATCCCCTTTAATATTTTCCTCTTGTCCATTTTAAACCTGCTCTTATTTTATGCAAGGGGCTTCAAATTTAAATGTCTCAAAAGCATTAAGATGTGGAATTGTTAAACATATATTAATAATGATAGCCAGTGACTAGAGGCAAATTAGCAACTGCATGCCCTAACTGTAGATACACAAATTGGCCAAAGTCATTTTTAGCAAACACCACATCTGGGGCACAAGATGTATTTCTTGTGCCATGAAAGATATTTCATTCCCTGCTGATTATGCTCTTCTTTTCCCTTGGATTAGAATACTCTCTCCCTTCTTCTCAGACATCAAGACCCTTCCCACCTTTAAAAAAGCTCAGATTATATCCGAGCCCTCCCACAAAGTTGTTCTTGACCTTCACAGTTCATGATGATCTCTTTTACTCAGAATTCAAAAGTTTTATCTTCTAAATTCTGAGTCTGGCATGCAGAATTTTGCATTAACAGATCACAATTCAGTTTGACATTAAAGAATGGTATAGGTAACTATTTTTTAACCTATCATACACCTTGGAATTGATATCTTTTTAGGCTATGTGTATCTATGAGTAAAGTGTGTTATATAAATTAAATGAGCAAAAATACACTAAACTGAGAACTATGGTTCACACACAAAAAAGAAAAACAAACAATAAATACCACCTAGTATAATTATTTTATCATTAATATCTTGATCTTCAACTAGACTTTTTTTTCTTGGCACAGAAAAATGAGCATAAAAATATCTTACATTGTTTATAACAACTTACAATTTGCCAAGCAATTGGTCAACCACTTAGTCCTTAGAAAATAATTAGAGGTAAGTAGTATTAGCCATCTTTGATAGAGAAAGGGGTTAAGGTTCGGGAAAAGGTTAGCAAATTAAACAAGGAAACTCAGCTGGCATGTTAATAAACAGGAAATTCAGGGCTCCTGAGTTGAAGGCAAGCCCAGGGAAAGAATTCACCAATGATGGCAAAGGTGCTGATTCATCAGCTCTCCTTAACACAATCCATAAACCAATCTTTTTTTTTTCTTTCTGAGTCATGTGAGTTTAACAATATCTGAACTAGTCTCTAAATTATTTACAGGTTACATGTCTTCTATGTAGATTATAACTCTCATGAGGGAAGATGTTACATTAGGTATTTTCAACTGACCCTAACCACTTGTCAAACACGCAGTATACCCTTTGTAGGTTCAGTACATATTTTTAAAACTTGGGTCTCTTTTCCTACTTTGACTATTAATCGGCCATGTGACCACAAAGATAATCAGGAAATATTTATTGCAAACATATTATCTGGATTTTTTAAAAGTAATTGCCAATAAAATGATGAACTATATACTTAGTCTCCTGAGTTTTCACTAAATCTATTCCACTTAATCAGGTTATTTTCCTTAGGTTGAAGTATTATTAAAAATATAAGTGAAGCACATTGGATGGTAGTTGTTAAACTTTCTCTGACAGCACAAACCTCAGGAGTTATGGGGTAGCTTTGTGAAAGTCTACAAACTACTAATCAGTTCTATCTCATTCAGAGTAACTCAGAATAAATGTTGGGGTGTAGCTGTTGGGGTTTTAAATTGCTTATTAATGTTAAGTTTACATGAAATGCATAGAATGCAAAGTAACAGCCAAGACTACTGGTGTCTATTCACTAAAAGCTGGTATTTACACTGGCATTGGTGTGTTTGTACTTTAATATGTCTCCCTTGCGTGTTCATTCATTTTACTCACTAGAATTTGAGCTATTCTAGATACTAAACATTGAAAAATAATCATGAGGTTAACACTAAAAATAGGGCATAAACTAGATAACAGTTTGATTATTTTCCAGGAAATTGGGAGAAAATAACCACTACTTAACTTTGATAATGAAGAACCAATTTTGACGCTCAACATTTGAAAACTCCTGCAGTAGAAATTAAGGTAAAGCTGAATTGTCACTCCATTTTTTACTTATTTAAAAAAAAAAAAAAAAAGAGTATACCAACTTATTTATTCATTTACCTGTCACATTTTTCTCTTTGAGTGCAAATCACACACATTTCATAGAAACATAATTCTTTAAGAACCTCCTCTTTCCCAACAACGGGGAACTAGGTCTGGGGGTTACAAGAAAACTGGCGATCATGACAAACATATGAAGGCCATGGTCCATCTAACACAACTACAGCTGCGTGTAAAATTTTCACGTTTGCTGGATGTTAAAAACATAAATCATTATAAGCCCATAGACCATGTACAAAAAAGATAATTGCGAAGCTAAAGGCTCAGATATGTATGTATGTGTATGTATGTATATATACATGGAAAGAGAGCAAGAGAAAGGGGAGTGGTGGCCAAGTCAACAGGAATATTTTTATCAGCCATGACACGCATATATGAACATTCTATTGCTATTCTGACAGTCATAGAAGGAAGACTCCAGAACCAAAAATTATGATGCAACAAAAGGAGCAGATTTAGTTTTCCCTCCTTTCAGTAAATATCCCTCATTCATTTTATCCATCAGTTCTAGGAAAACTTTCTTTTCAGAGCGTTTGTTCTCGGCTTGGTGAAGCAATACCGGTAGTGCTGCCTCAGCAGGAAACTGTCTTCTTGCTGAGGGGCCGCCAATTATTTGTAGCGAAACTATAACAGAAGAATAAATATTACATGTTGATGGATACTTGTCAGGAAAGGGAAAGAGGTGCTTTCAATGGGGCTTGTCAGACACAAAAACCTTCAGCGAATCTGCATTTTCAATGGCAAAGTGGCTAGAATTCTCCAGCTGCTCCACTGGTGAACCTCAAGATTTATCTCATAAATTTAAATTATAGATGACATAGCACTGGAATGGAAATAGATGACACCTTTAAAAATAAATCTAGTGCAACATTTGGGAAAAGGAATCACACATTTCAAAGGGGGAAAAAATAAAGTTCCGATGTGCCAAAACAGAGTTTTTATTTATTGTCCTATTTACTATTCTCTGTCTAAAATTAGCATCTCTCTTACTTTTCCTTTTAGTCCCCTTTATAAGACATGCTGTGGAGGAGCTCTGGAAGTTTTGTGCAGCTCAAGGAGTAAGCTGGTTGCAACTATAACAAAAAGCTTGCCAAGGTTGAGAGCCAAACTGGCAAGGTTTTCTGTCATGTCAGCGTTTAAGTATTATTGCAATGTTATCGTATCACTGAAGAAAGGGGAGCATGAAAACAGCAGAGCCAAATGCTTAGGAACATTTGAAGGAAAGTGTGTACCTAGCTTCAATAGAAGGCTTGGCAGTGGAGGACAGCGTTTAGCTTTAATAGGAACCAGTCAATTCAACTTTAATTCGATCACATGAAACTATGCTTTTAAAACTTATTCCAGGAGATCTTGATTCCAGCAGTCTTTCTGAATCAGATAGTGGTAAAGAATAATAAAGAATATAAGTGTGAAAATCTATAGCACCAGATGAGTACTTACATGTGCTAAAAGGAAATTTTCACTGGTCAGAGCAGGAAGAATAAATTTTTCTTGAAGGGAAACTTCAAAGCAATACATTTGAGATCTCCCCCACACCTCTTCAAGCATGTATTGACATGTCCAGGTAAAAGTCAATGAAAATTTGGACATTTGTCATGAAAAAACACAATAGGGTTCATGATTTGAGCAAATATTTTACCAGTAGTAGAAGAGTTGACTGAGCAAAACACAAAGATGAGAGCAAGCAGCAGAAGCAAAATGAATTAACCTATCACTAACATTAACATGTTTACTGGAGAGTGGAGAGACTTTCAGCAACATTTTGATCATTCCGTGTGAGGTGTTATGAAAGATGTGCTGCACTAGATTGGAGACTTTTTCTTTTTCATTTTCCTAACCGAGTGAAATCTAGAGGGGGCTACATACAGGAACATGGGCTCTCCAAAAACAACTTTTCCCTCTGCTACTGGTTCTTTCTGTTCTTCTCAGGTCAGCCATGGAAGTACACAAAAGCGATTCAGGGGATTTCAACATTGAAGCGGTGTGTTTAATAGCTTTACCCACAGTTACTATTTGCCTCACTTGCTTTCCAATTCCCTGTAGCTAGAGTCAAATATATTCTCACCCAGTGATCAGTGTTGGTTTTCAAGTGACACTCTGCATGTGGAGCTCAGGAAAACCAAACACCTACAGGAATGTGTTGAAGAAATGGGATAGCAAGGCCGCCAAGTGACTCAGTCTCTGCTTCCATATCCTGGAGTTTATCAACTTTGTTAATGGGGCATATGTGCTGAGAATTATGTAACATTAAACATGGGGAACATTTCCTGGAGACATTTTTCATTCTTCCTCAAAGCTGATGCATTGATGAGTCTAGTGTCCAGGTAAAACACCACCCTCTAGTGTACATCTCTAAATTATGCTTCTGTGACTCCTCTGATGATAATGATAGTCAAGAACATTAAAGTAAGCATTACAGTGAAGGTCATTTCCTATTAATTAATCCTTAGGGCAATACACACAAGGATGAACTGAGTGTTAGGTGATATGTAACTTATTGGTGCCATAACGGTAACTGTTGATTTGCAGTCAAAATGAAGTGAACAGTTGGGTAGGGGAAAAAAACAAAAAAGTCCAGCAAAGCTCATCAATTTCACAAGAACTTAGTGAGAATTTGGTACAGGACCAGATGTGTATGGTATATGTTCAATGACACAACAAGGATGATAATTGCTGAAGCTATGAACTAGAAGAAAAGTATTCCAAGAGGTGAACATCCTCTGAGAAAACATCCTCTGAAAAATGCCTACTCTTTGGGGAAATAAGGTAACTTGCTGTGATCAGGGTAGCATTCGATTACCTAAAGAAAATGAAAATGTAACTAGCAGAAACATAAAATTGTTTCTCAGAAAGCCTCAAAATAATAAAATATGAACTATCCAAGTTTATAAGGAGAAAAATAAACTTATTAAAGTCTAGATTAGAAGCTTTTTTGATAGCTCAGTTGGTAAAGAATCCACCTGCAATGCAGGACCCCAGTTCAATTCCTGGGTCGGGAAGATCCACTGCAGAAGGGATAGGCTACCCACTTCAGTATTCTGGCCTGGAGAATTCCATGGACTGAATAGTCTCTGAGGTCTCAAAGAGTCAGACACGACTGAGCGGCTTTCACTTTCACTTTTTGATGTTATATAGCCCGATTCCATGAGGGAAAAAAAAGGTAGATGGAGCAATTTAAAGTATTCTACAACTCTCTGGCATGGAAGATTATTGGAAAATCCTGTGAAGATATTTGGCATTACTCTTCTCTCTTACAGAACTCAAAGAGACTGACTTCTTTTATTGAAAATATCCATAACTTCTTTCTACACTTGTGAACATCTCAGGAAACTTTTTTCTTAATCGTATCTGGCTTAAACTGTTGAAAGGGGATTTAGTCTGGGAGATAAAGATGTCGAGCATTTGAGAATGTTAAAAATTGTGCCCACAAGACATGGAATAAGTCAAATCATACATTTTCCCATATATATTTCCCATTCCCATAATAACTTATTAAAACTCTTTTGTTGGTGTTTTCTAGTGGAATCAGAGAAGACCCAGTATCTCCAATTAACAAAAACATCATTGCTCACCAATACCATCTTTCAGCTATCACCAAGCTATTCAGATTTTTTGCTACTCACGGATCTTCCTTCACATACCCACAACTGTGCCCTAATTGCCTCAAAAAATATTTGGAAGTGACTGCAATTAAAGACCTGTATGTGTGTGCATGTGCACATTTTACCCAAGTTTCCACATGTGAGCATAATGAACATCAGTGGAATGCAATGTGCTCAGAAAAATATTCCCTCCGAAGAAAAAGATAGTGACTTTGTCCTAGAAATTGTCTTCTTTCGTAATTGAGAAATAAACACCATCAGCACAGAGGATGCCACAAGACCTAAATCTTCATCCTGGTTCCGATTCTAACCACCTATGTGAGTTGAGAAAAATTACTTTATGGACCCTCAGATTCCCAGTTCTAACAATGTGTGTGGATAGGGCTAAATGAGTACAAAAATTCTTTCAAGTTGTAATAGCCTATGACTTACAAGTAGTTTAATAGTTTATGACATTTTGGTAGTTTGGCTCTCTAATATTAAAACTACTTTGGAAAATTTTAAGTTAACACAGGCTACAATAAAACAAAACAAAGTGAAATTGCTCGGTTGTTTCTGACCCTATGGACTATAGCCTGCCAGGCTTCGTCCTTGAGATTCTCTAGGCAAGAATATTGGAGTGGGTTGCCATTTCCTTCTCCAGGGGATCTTCCCAATCCAGGGATTGAACCTGAGTCTCCCACATTGCAGGCAGACACTTTACACTCTGAGCCACTGTTCAAAATTTTACATATAACATCTAAAAGAAAAGCCTTCAAATAAATAACTCTACCTAAAGTCCATGCTTCTTTCTGTTGGTCTAATGCTGTGTAGCAATTCAGTTAGTAGGACAAGATATGAAATGAAGTTGCCTAGACTGAAACCCCAGCTCTACTATCTTTAAATATCCCTGCAATATTTAACTTCTTTGTACCTTAGATCTCTTACCAGTAATGTGGGCATAACATAGCACCTCTTCTATTTTATAGGGTCATTTGGACAAGCAGATGAAATTAAACATGTAAGACTGTTAGCACAGAGTTTACAAACATTGAGAATCCAACAATTTTTAAATTATTACTACTACTCTAACAAAGAATAAATGAAACAATGAGAAAGGAAAATATACTTATTTCAATAGAATTTTTGAAGAAAAAATTTTAACCACGTCAAATTGTTAATAATTTTTAATTGTATCTCTACAGTGAATATCAGTGATTAGAGATACAGGTAGCAGCAACTGGCCAACAATTCTAGTTTGCGCTATTAAAGAAAGCATGTTTGAACTCGTGGGGGAAGTTTCATTGAGACATAGTTGAGCTATCAAGAATGGGTAATGGATAATAAATTAGGTATGAGAGTATTCGTTATAAAGGCATCCTTTCTCACTCTATTCTCAACAGCACATCCATAAGAGTAATTTGAACAAATAGCAGCCACACAAATATCTGCTACCACACATACCAAGGAAAGTGGGAAGAAAGGAACATTCCGACTGTGGTGAACATAGCAATCTACCCCAGGAAAACTATATTATTTAGTTAATCCAACAATGTAGTTTGACAGGTTCTTTAAAAATAAGCAAAACAGTGCATTCTGAAATTTATCAAGTGGTTTTTTTCAAATAAATATCCATGCTGTGTTTGAATATTCTTTAAACCTTGACATTTATGTTGAGTTATAAACTTGCTATGAAAATGGAAACTTGGATTTCTCAAACGAAAGCCTTTTGGAGTTGATAAATAATTCTCACTGCAACTTTATAGATTCTCTCCAAACTTCAAGTCCAAATGTCAGAGCTAGAGACTATGAAGACTGACAAAAGTAGAGGTTTTGTTGATGCTTTCTCTCCTATTACTGTTCTTATAAAGGTTGTATTCCAACTGAATACAGCACATCATATGGTCTCTAGTTAGTACTGGCAGAGAAAAAATGAATTTACAGAGTTCAGAAAGCCTAAATAGAGATGATATGGCATGAGGATATCAGCTTCTACACATCTCTTTCTTATATTTAGTATTGTGCATAAAACTACGTGGGATTTGAGGAAAGAACATTATCTTAAGTGGGTACAAAAACACCCTGAAACTAAGTTAATATTTTGAGAACTCTAAAAAAAAAAAAAAAAAAATGGGGACTGAGGCCAAACCAACACTGCGTTGTAATCAAGAGTTGTCCTCGTATTCATTGGCTCTACTGGGCACATTTAGCACAATTGATCAGGCTAACTTTGAGAAGGATCGTAAGGATATAAAGACTCCTGCAAAGCAGTAGGAAAATGAATAGCTGAATGGAGAAAATTGTACCACACATCTTCTTGTCCTATTACTGTTAACGCCAGCAGTCACAATCAGTAGTTTATTGTATAGGGCAATCTTGTTGATTAGAAACTGGATTCAAGTTCATCAAAATGGAATGGCATGTAACTCATCCCTTCTATTCCTACAGAAATAACTTATGCATCGTTATAGACATTTTTATTTGTAGCACTATATTATGTCATAAAAACTGGCTTTGGGAATGTATATAGTGCCTTGTCAATCACTTATGCCATTAGTTTCTTGAAAGAGATAGATAACAAATCAGCAAAAATAAAAAAGTTTCACTTTGGCAAAGGACACATTTCTATGCTATTATTATTTAAACATTTTGAAATATTTCTCTTGAAGTCCAATTGCTATGTCATATTATTCAGGCTACCTTCATATCAGGAGGTAGACACTTTGCTAAAGGCTCCGATATATAATTCTTAACTTAATGATCTAAAAGAAACAACCCTAAAGAAATGGAATAATGTGCTCAAAGTTACCAAGGAAGTCACTAAGTGGAAAAACAATGCAAAGCCAAGAATTTTAAAGTTCATGGTCAGCCACTAACTCCTTTCTCTGACATGAAACATCAGTTCATTACCCCCAGACCTGACCCAAAGAGCTGAAGATAAACAAATTTAGTTGTTTGGCATCAAGACTGCAGAGCAAATTTGCTTCACTCCTGCGTCTTGAGCTGATCATTTCAAGGGCCTTGCAGATCATGCAACCCCTAAAAACAGCAAGTCTGCACAAATACTAACTTAGATCAAAATAACATTGATATTTAAATACTAAATTCAAAGGCATTTCAATAGAAATATAACCATAGTAATTATTACTTAATAAATATTGATGTATGACTATATTAGAAACAGTTTTAAGTGTGTTGTATTTCCTAACTTGCAGGACATGGAGAAGAGGTGAAAATTGTACATTGCAAATATGTTGAGTATTTAAGAAGAGACAGAATATATACATGAAGAAACATACATTAAAAAACAAAAAAATGATCATTGGGTTAATGGATGAGGGAAATAAGACATCAGCAAATGTGCACACATCTTCATTAAAAAAATATATATGAATATTTATATAAGCCTTCCTTTCAATGATCTTAAAACATTTAATTTCACATTCTCTTCCAAGTTTTTTGAAGATTGAATGACTACAAGTGTGTTTTTCCTTATATATATAAAAAAATAAAAATATCCACTTATGATAAAAAAAAACTCTCCAAAAGTGGGCATAGAGGGAACACAACTCAACATGCTAAAGGCCATGTATGACAAACTCATAAGCTAACATCACATTCAACAGTGAAAAGCTGAAAGCATTCCAATATTTGGAAGAATACAAGGATGCCCATTCTTAACCACTTTTAAACACAGGGAAATTCTAGCCACAGCAATCAGAGAAGAAAAAGAAAGAAAAGGAATCCAAACTAGAAAGGAAGAAGTAAAATGGTCACCATTTGCAGATGTCATGATACTATATAAAGAACATCCTAAGCAGGTCACCAGAAAACTATTACAACTCATCAATGAAGTTGCTAAAGTTGTAGAATATAAAATTAATACACAGGAACCTATTACATTTCTACACACTAACCCTGAAATATTATAAAGAGAAATTAAGGAAACAATGCCATTTACCATAGCATCTAAAAGAATAAAATACCTAGAAATAAATATACCTAAGGAGGTAAAACACCTGTACTCAAAAAACTATAAGATACTGTTGAAAAAAATTGAAGACAATAAAAAAAGATGGAAAAACACATCATGTTCTTGGATTGGAAGAATAAATATTGTTAAAATGACCATATTACCCAAGGCAATCTATGGAATCAATGCAATCTCTAGCAAATTACCAATGATATTTTTCACAGAACATGAAGAAAAAATTTTTTTTAATTTGTATGGAAACACAAAAGACACTGAATAGCCAAAATAATATTGACAAAGAAGAATGGAGATGGAGGAATCATATGCCTTGACTTCAGACTATATTATGAAGCTACAGTAATTGAAACAGGATGGTATTTGCACAATAACAAGACACCTGAATCAATCGATCAGGATATAAAGCCCAGAAACAAATCTACTTACTTATGGTCAATTAATCTAAAAGAAAGGAGACAAGAATATACAATGGAGATAAGACTCTGTTCAGTAAGTGGTACTGGGAAAACTGGACAGCTACATGTAAAAGAATGAAATTAGAACATCCTGATACTTTAGACAAAAATAAACTGAAAATGGATTAAAGCTTATAAGAATGGATACTATAAAACTCCTAAAAAAGAAACACACACACAGGCAGAACCCTCTTTAACATAAATTGCAGCAATGATTCTTCAGATCTGGACCTAAATGAAAGGAAATTAAACTAATTTGGGGAACTAATTAAACTTGAAAGATTTTGAAAAGCAAAGGAAACTATAATGAAATGAAAAGGCAACCTACAGAATGAGGGAAAATATTTCCAAAGATGTGAGTGACAAGGGATTAATTTCTAAAATATACAAATAACTCACATAACTCAATATGAAAGAAAAAAACAAGCAACCCAATTAAAAATGGGCAAAAGAACTGAATAGATGTTTATACAAAGAAGACATACAGATGGCCAACAGGCACATGAAAAGACCCTCAACATTGCTAATTATAAGAGAAATGCAAATAAAAATCACGATAAATTATCTTTCCACTCTAGTCAAAATGATCATCACCAAAAATGTTGATAATGAATGTTGGAGAGGGTGTGGAGAAAAGGGAACCCTCCTACACTGTTGGTGGGAATGTAAATTGGCACAGCTACTATGGAGAACACTATGGAGCGTCCTTAAAAAACTAAAAAGAGATTGACCAATGGCCCAGCAATCCCACTCCTGGGCATATATGCGGAAAAGACAAACACTCCAATTCAAAAAGATGAATGCACTGCAATGTTCAGAGCAGCACTATTTACAATAGTCAAAACACGGCAACAACCTAAATGTCCATTGACAAATGAGTGGATAAAGAAGATGTCCATGCATGCTGTCACTTCAGTTGTGTCCGACTCTTGGTGACCCCATGAACTGTTGCCCACCAGGCTTCTCTGTCCACGGAATTCTCCAGGCAAGAATACTGGAGTGAGTTGCCATGCCCTCCTCAGGGGATCTTCCCAACTCAGGAATCAAACCCAAGTCTCTTATGTCTCCTGCATTGGCAGGCAGATTCTATACCACTAGCGCCAGCTGGAAGCCTACACACACACACACACACACACACACACACACACACTCACACACACATATCCATATATACATACACACACAATGGGATATTACTCAGCCATAAAAAAGAATGAAATAATGTCATTTGCAGCAACATGGATGGACCTAGAGATTATCTATTAAGTGAAGTCAGACAGAAAACAAAAATATTAGGCAAAACCATATAGAATCTAAAAATAATGATATAAAATCTTTTAAAAAGTGATCTATAAACCAAAAATAGATTCACAGACACAAAAAACAAACTCATGATTACCAAGAAGGAAAGTGAGGGGTGCGATAAATTAGAGATTTGGGATTAATAGAAACACAGTGCTATATACAGGGACTCTCTGGTGCCTCAGATGGTAAAGAATCTGCCTGCAATGCAAGAGTTCTAGGTTCAATTCCTGGGTCGAGAAGATCCCCTGGAGAAAGGAATGGCTACCCACTCCAGCATTCTTGCCTGGAGAATCCCACGGACAGAGGAGCCTGGTGGGCTACAGTCCATGGGGTTGCAAAGAATTGGAAATTACTGAAATGACTTAGCACATAAATAAACTAGGGCCTCCTGTATTGCACAAGGAACTATATTCAATATCTTATCACAACCTACAGCAGAGAAGAATCTGAGAAAATATATATGTATAACTGAATCACATGTATATGTGTATATATACATGAATCACTTTGTTGTACACCTGAAACACTGTAAATCAACTATATACTTTTAGAAAAAGTAAAAACAGAAAGCTTATCATAAAGTCATTGCCTCTTCTTGAAGCAAAAAAAATTAGTCATATAACTAGCTCATAAGTTTCAGTTTAATATCCTTTCAATTTGTCATACTTTCAAACCACATGTCACGTGTATGAGCCTGCATGTGAAATTTCAGCACCATAATTCAACTAGTACACAGGTTAACATTGCAGGGACAATTTGTATTGAAATTAAACTGCTAAGTAATAGCTACTTTACCAATCCAGCTACTTAATAACCATCAGTTACCTGGGGCTCACTCTAAGGGTTCTGATGACTAAGTTTCACAGGGAAAGGTCAAGGAATGCAGCCTCAATTTTCAGAGAAGTACAATGTAACGCCAGAGCACTAAAGACATTCCAAGAAAAATGATGAATCCAGATATTTCAAAATTTAGCATCTTCTAGGCGCTAGTGGTAAAGAATCTGCCTGCTAATGCAGGGGACTCAAGAGACACAGGTTCAATCGCTGGTTCGGGAAGATCCCCTGGAAGAGGGAATGGCAACCCACTCCAGTATTCTTGCCTGAAAAACTCCATGGGCAGAGGAGCCTGGTGGGATATAGTTCATGGGGCCAAAGAGTCAGACAGATTGAGAACTAAGTGACTAAGCACAATGCAGCATGATGTGTAATTTTAATATTGATTTTCTTATTTTAAAACTTGACATGACTTGAATCTTGCTAGAAAGACTGCAAATTTCATGTATAACTTCTTTAAGTATATTTGGTTGTCCCATTATAGCAAGACTATCTTGTGGTCTTTCAAATCCTGTAGATATACTTAGGGGAATAAAAAGTTCACAGTGAGAACAATAGTTCTAGACACCACAGATGGAAATTTAAATGTGGTGTGATACTGCACATCAGGAGCCAGCTAAGGTAACTGTGTTGCAATCTGCGACTTACTCTTGTGAAAAGATCCCTTGGCATTTTCTTAACAAGAGCAGAGTGTTCGTGCCAGTGTTTTGGCTTCCTTCCATTTTTCAGTGTGTGAGCTTTAACCACAAATACTTTCTACATTTCATATCTGAAATGATTTTTAGGTTATGTAATTCACATTAATATTTTTCCTTTAACATACATTTTAGTGATGGCAACACAGACCATATTAGGTGTTTATGAGATTTCTCAGGAAAAATTTAGTTCTGCTCTTGAGCTACAGTAACATCAGTCTTACATTTTTTTTTTTTTAACCAAGGTTCTGATTTCATTTTCTCACATTATCCAGTGTTTAATCAACTTAAATACTCTCATGTAATTGAACCAAATTCAAGACAGGTACAAATAATAGCAAAATAGAGAAGATTAAGTAAAGGATCACACACACACATACCACATAACACAATGTCTGGCAGCACATTGAATTATTTATCTTAAATTTTTTTGCATAGGAAAATAAGATATATATTATAATATATATTTGTATACTGTAAATATATAATTAATCATCTTATCAACACTTTCAATACTCCTTAATCTAACGAAAGCTAAGCAAATCATGGACACATTGATTTGTTTGGTATGTAAATTTCAAAGCTAAAATGTCTTGAGGATTAAATCTGAAAGTCATATGTTTGAATTTTAAATATCAACAATAAAAATACACAAGTAACATCAAAATTTTATATCGGGCTTCCAGTTTCCACAATGGCTTGTAGGAACCTGGGAAGTCACCAGTTTATTCTGACAAAAATGAAAAACTGAACAAATTGAAAAGTCAACAATTCTTCTTAGGTCAATAAAATTCAGGTCACAGGGACCACTGCCCTAAATATTAGAGAGACACACAAAAACAGTGACTCACAAGCCCCTGGAGCAGAAACTCGCGAGCAAAATATTTAAAGGAACCAGTGGGGTGTGTGCAGAGGGAAGGGAAACCTGAACTGTAACTGACAAATTATTGGAGACTCAGTCTGGACTACTCAGAGTTTAGAAGTCTAGGGGAACCTGGGGACTGGGCTGGCTCCACACTTCTGTGAGTTTTACCTCCAGGAGTTCACCCTGGATCTCTCTGTGAATATCTGACAAAACACCCCTCATGCTTCCAGCAGCTGGAGGGAAAAGGACCATTTTGAAACACACCAGTACATTCTGTTCTTCCTAACAAAGTCTGCCCTAAGGAGAAACTATTTAAGCAGAATCTAACCTGCTGAGGTTCTATCAAGAGACTAACAGAACTAAAGGTAGGGAAATAACTCCAGCCAGCCCTAGCTGGATTGTTTAGGCAGTGAAACTACTTTGTACTACAGTGGTGGATATATGTCATCATACATTTATCCAAATCCATAGAATTTACAACCCCAAGAGTGAATCCTAAAGTAAACTGTGGTCTCTGGGTGACTGTACTATGTCAATTTAGATTCATCAACTGTAGGGATGTTGATTATTGGGAAACTGCATGTATGGATGTGGAGGCAGGGGTCATAAGGGAAATCTCTGTTCTTTCCTCAAATTTTGCTGTGAACCTAAAACTGCTCCAAAGTATAGTCTGCTTCTAAACAAATCTGATCCAGTGTTAAGCCTACATTTTAGTCATTTTTTTGCCCAGTCATTCCCATAGTTATATTATTTGATTATTTTCTTTTAAAATCAGTCTCTTTGATTTCTTCTCTCTTCATCCTACTGCTAATGTCCATTTACTGAATGTTCACCTGTGTTTAGTACCTAATGCACATACCATTAACTGTTCGAATTTCCATGCTGAAGTAGAAATTATCACTTCCTTTTTATAGGTGAGGGATCTTAGGTTTAAAAATTTAGTGGGCTTGTTTAAATCGCATAGCTGAGAAGCAACATCTGTTATGTCATAGGATTAATCACATTATACATCTATTAGTAATGATAAACTGTATCAGACCAAATCCCATTAATATTTCTTACAGAAGGAATTCTTCAAAATTGTTTGTTATACCTCTGTAAAGCTACCTTCCCCAGAACTTCTGAATAAAATTAAATTCTTTCATAGAATGAGTTACAGTTGATTCAAGAGTTTCAAAAGCTGGGTGAAAGTTTCTCATTTTATTTGACTTATCATTCAATGTTTCCTACCAAGATTTTGGGACAGTTAAGGGCTATATTTCAGAGAATGGGGATATCTAGACCACTGCTATAGGAATTACATACTCTAGAAGAAATAGATGACACTATTTCAATTATAATGAGGGGCTAAAAGTTGCCTGCAACGTTGTTGTAGTTGAGGGACAGAAAGTAGATGAAGTCAAAGCTGGAGGACAAGGATATTCACAATACATATAGATGTGGACGGATGGATGGATGGTTATACTTTAAAGATAAACAGATACTCTAGTCTTCTAGAGTGAAGAACTGTTAGCATAGTCATAAATTGATAATCTGTTTATATTTCTTTTGCAAGGAAAATATTGAATAGCTTTTAGAAGAATCTATGTCATTGCTACATGTATCAAAATGTGAAAATGCTGACAGTCTTTTCTAGTAAATGCTTGATTCAGTAAATTTTATTATAGTTCTGAAAATCAAATGGCATTAAAGACTGCAAGGAAGTCCCAAGTCCAGAACAAAAAAATGACTAGCATGGATAATCTGAGTATTATCAAATCATATTTTGTTTTCTCATTTCTTATCCTTACTAAACAAATGGCTATGGCCCTTAGCTATGACAGACATACATGAGCATAATGAGACAGATACAGATTAAATGAAATAAAATTTCTGTATTAAGAGAGAAAGAAGAGAGGGATATGTGAGTTTAGGTGGCTATAAAACAATCAGATTTAGGTTGGCTTCTACTTTTTTAGTGCTTTTATATTTTGGGGACACAGTAAAATATACTGCAAACCACATGGCATGCTTTGAAATTATAGAAGCATTGTTTCACATTCAGGTTCAAAAAAGCAGAACAGGATAATTTAAAAAGAGGCAAAATAATTACGTTTTAAAGCCACAAGCACCCTAAGTTTATTCCTTACTAATGGACTGAAATTTCCTATAGAGAAGAAAGAGGGGGCTGGCAAACAAGAGGTCTAAAATAGGCATTTTCAGAATATTACCATAAAGAGAGAGATTGCTATAATTTAACCACTGAGTTGAAATCTGAAATCCTTAAAGTGCATTTTTAGGCTGCTGATCCTGACCTCCTACAGACCAATTAAAGCTAAATAATTGTTGTTGGTATGACAACCTCAGGGAGAAACAAAAGACTTCACTTTCTTTAACAGAAGCCTCAAAGTTATTCTTTAGAATAGAAAATAAGCAGGGGTGGCTATAAATTGTGGTAACTTATGAGATCACGTTGGATAATGACATTTTTTTTTATAATGATGTTATGAAGACCACAATGGATCATAGAGGGCTAATCCATGCACATCACTGATTTGTGCATTTCAGCTGTCTTTAATGTAAGAATTGATTATCAAAGCCAAAATGATTATTTCATTTATATGAATAGGAAGGCATTTAAGCACGATTTCAAATGCATGATTCTTTAATTTTATGTCTCAGTAGGAGATGCGTTCAAAGGTCTGATGGTCAAAGCCCACGTACATTTAATTTAAAAGAAACACATTTGCAAATGGTCACATTTGATCTATGTAAAAGCTGCTACTATTGATCACATGGAAATGAAGATGCTTGTAGTTTTCCTTGCTTTAGTATATATTACTCGATTTTATTGAGATATGACTGATGTACAATAAAGTACACATATTGATGTAGAATTTTGTGAGTTTTAATATGTATTCATCCATGAACTCACCACTGCAATAGAGGTAATGAAAATATACATTATTCCTCTCAAATTTTTATGTCCCATTGTAATCTGTTTATGCTTTATTCCCTCTCCCTGAGGGAAATTTTCAGTAACTAATTTACCTGTTCTCTGTTATCATAAATTAGCTTTCCTTTTCTAGAATTTTATATAACAGGAATCAATAGAGTAGGTACTTTTTTGGTCTGGCTTCTTTCATTTAGCATAACTATTTGAGATTTATCCATTTTGTTGTGCTCCTTTTTATTACTGAGTAGTATAGTATTTATGAATATACTACAATGTTTCATCACATATTCTGAACACAAGCCCTTTCTGAAATATGAGTTTGCAAGTACTTTTTCCAAGCCTTTGGTTTATCTTTTCATTTTCTTAAGTTTCTTTTGAAAAATTGAAGATTTTAATTGTGATTAAATCAAATTTGCAAATCTTTTATTTTATGGATTGTGCTTTTGCCATCTAAAAATATTTACTTAAGCCACAGTGTTTTTCTCTTGTTTCTTTTAGCACTTACAGTTTTAAGGATTTTATTTAGGTTTACAATATATTTCCATTAAACTTTTATATCTAAAGAAAAGAAGAAAAGTAAACATCTGTTCTCGCTTCCTCTCGTTTCTGTTTTTTGGTGTTGTGTGTGTGTGTGTGTTTTGATCATGGCTGTTCAGTTTTTCCAACATCATTTGTTGAAAAAAAAATGATCATTTACCCATTTGATTGCCTTGGCATCTTTATCAAAAGTCAATTTACTGCCCAGGAGTCTATTCTGGATTCTCTACTGTGTTCCACTGATACCTTCGCCATTACTCCACTATTTCGATTACTGGAGACTTATACTAAATATTTTGTATCAACTAGAGTATGTATTCCATTTTTTTTCAAAGTTGGAAAAACCAAAGTCACTTTAGCTATTTTAGGTCCTATATTAGCAAATAAATGTATAATGACTGTCAACATCTTCACCTAAGTCTTGGCACCATTTGTTAATTGACAATATAAATTACCAACTTGTTAATGTTACTCATCTTGACGACTCACTTTGCTAACAGGACATTTCATTATGCCTATTGTGATGTCCAATTCATAAAATTCAATCAAAATTATGTGTTGTCTCAATTTAAGGAAGTATTTTGAAGATAAACATAATTTCCTTTTGCTTAAGTAAAAAAAAAAAAAATAGCATCGAAATATCTAGATCTAAAAAAAAGAGACAGAAAGATCTTTTCAGGTGACATAGAACAGCTAATGGCAACTGGAATGTAACAGCAACACCAGCCTTCTTAATTGGTATCACAGGGGGCTGACTTTTCAAGCATAATTATATGTTGTCTTTAATCCCCAAACATAGAAACACTCAACAGATCGCACCCATGTGCTGTAAAGCTTTTTTTTTTTCTCTCTTTTAAGTTTCCCTTTAGCTACAAAGGTATAGATGTTGCATATGATACTGGTTAATATAAAGTAAAACTACAGGTCAGCTGTCTCACTGTGGCACAGTATATACTATAGGAAAATCAGTCTATGGTTATAATTTGAAAATTACACTTCAAATTGTGTGACCACACAATTATAATTTTTACTCTGGGGACTTTTCAGGGATCTCTTAACCTCTCAACATGTCAGAGATAAATAGTCAACAGCAGCATTCATGTTTCACCAGTAATATAGAAAGCTTAAGTTCTACATAATTTCTAAAATAGCTAAACCATTTACTTAGATCAAAGTTAATCCTCATATTTTACATGAGGATTTAGACAACTAGCTAGAAACTCAGAAATAGAATACCTCTGAGCCTACTAAACATTATACTGAAAAAGATCAGAATAATTGCAATTTGTTTTTCTTAAATCAAGATACTAAATTCTGCTATACAGAATTGAGACGTGCACTATTCTAGACAAATATTTTGATTGTGAGGAAAATAAACCTACTCAGACCACTCTGAGGAAAAGGAAAGGGGAGCCAGGAAGCCATCAAGGACCAAGGTAGTTCTAGGGACCTGCTGCTATCTTCCAGGTCTGTCTGTTATCTGTCTCTCATTTGACATTCTCACTCTCGCAGTTTCTTAGGTTCTCTTTCCAGAGATTCTACAGGGTCCTCTCGGCTTACTTAGAGCCTCCAGACCTTTGCTCTTTATTTTATGTAAACAAACTCTCAAGACTTTTTAAATGACCTAGCTCTTCTTCCTCAAGAGTATCCTTTAAGTTAGTGAGACAAGGGTTGCAGGGGGAAATTATTACAAGATAGTGTACAAAAATAGGTAACAATACAGCACACGTAAATTTGCATTGTCCTTCAGAAGGTATTTCTATGTCCTTTCTTGAGTATCTGGCATCTATACTAGTTAGGGAAAAAATGTAAAATTCAAGATTTGGTATAACTGTCATGTCACCATTGCTAGTGAAGTGGTAGACCAAAATAAGACATCAAAATATGTAGGATACATCAAAATGTCCAGGAAGTGCTTAAAGAGATGCTTTACTTAATATAGTTTTATATGTCTGTGTAAAATGTATTGATCCCTTTAAATTAAATTATTGATATTACTGTCTCAGCTACAATACTTAAGATTATAAAATGAAACTCTGTACTGTTACATATTCCATATGAGTGGACATACTGTCCATTTTGAGGTGATATAAAAGCACAGAAACCACATGCTTCAATAACAAGGGTCATGTTTGCTGCATATCTTTGGGTGACTTTATACAATATCAAATTATTATATGCTAGACCTTGTTTTACCTATTTCAGTTATGCGTGTATACAACTTGTTCCCAACTAGGTTTAAGTAGCTGTTGATTATTCACTACTGTTCACAGACAAAAACAGACATTTCCATGGTGATTTCCTATACAAGATTGTGGAAACTTTGAAGTTTCCCAAAAGCAATTGTCATGGCATAATCGTGGCATTCACAGTAAATTAAGACATAGGTAGAAGCAAGGTCTAAATTTCAGCATGGTACCCAAGTATTAAATTAATGCTAGGCAGGAAAATCAAGCACTGTATCAAATGTTTTGTACTTCTCTTGGCTTAAGAAAAAGCGACCTCTGTTAATAACTATAAACATCATCAAGACATAAGGTTTGTTCAAGATTTTTACATTACTCCCCCCTTTACGATACAAGGTAAGGACAATTCTCTCCCATGTTTGAGATTCGGCTAAAGAAATGTGAAAGGAAGTGATGCACATCACACAAGGAAACTCTAAAAGTCATAGGGTAATTCACTCTGTTTCCTTTTCCTGATGTAATGAGTCATCCAAGAATGTATGGGCAAAAAGCCTTCATTAACTGAGTCTTAGAGAAATTGTGATAAAGCATCTCCAATTAACCTGATGACTTTAGCTTCTCTAATATGAGTGAGAAATCAACTTTTATTTAAGCCACTGAAATTTTGAGATCTTGGGGCTATTGTTATCACAGCATTACCTCTAAGACTACTGAATCACACCACACAGCCTCACACATACCCCTCAAGAACATTCACCCAACAAAAGGGAAAGAAAAGATTCTGATACAAGAGTAAATTGAAAACTAAAAGAACCTCCTGGCTTAATAGGTAATGCAAGAATATTATTTGAGAAATGAGAAAACTATCTACATTTTAAAACAATTCTTAATCTTTCAGAAAAAACTTATGGGTTTCAAAAAAATTTATTTCATTATTTGTGAGTATTTCAACGCTTTTACTTCTTACCAGTGACAATGGATGCTGGAACCTACATACCTCCTAACTTTAATTCTGAGATTATTTACATTTATCTTAAGCCAAAGTGAAGAAAAAAAGAAAGTGTTAGTCTCTCAGTCATGTCCAGCTCTTTGCAACCCCATGGGCTGTAGCCCACCAAGCTCTTCAATTCATGGAACTCTCCAGGCAAACAATACCAGAGTGGGTAGGCATTCCCTACTCCAGGGAACCAAGAATCAGACTTAAAGACAAGTAAGTAACCTAAATAAATCTGCACAGTGCAAAAGATTGTAGAACAGAACTCAGGAAGTGTCTCTCCACAATGACTACTAACACATTAGTTATTTGTATAGATGGGTGAATATATTTACATGGTACCTTTGACAATGCCAAAGTCACAGGTCTGGCAGTCTCCTCCACCAGAAGGAGAAAGTGTACATTAGTTCAATCAAAATGATAGTGCTCATAATGCATGTTACTAATGACCAATCATTTCCTTAGCTGCTTAAAATCTAGGTCATTTCTTAGACTTTCAAAGTTGAAGTCTTTTATATGTTTTAATAATACGAGTTTTGAAGTATTATAGCTAATTTTGTGATCTAGCTTTTCTGTATTAGAAAGAACATTTAAAAATACTGTGTGGGTAATGAATCAAGAGCAAGAGATCTATAAAGCACAGACATCAAATGCCTCTGCCCAGACAGTCTTCAGATTATACAAGATCCGTCACATACATTGAGTTACAAGTATGGGGAAAGGTAGTTAATATTTTTACAGGCATGGATCAGAACATAAGCCGTTGCTGTTGTTAGTGGAGAACTGCAGATAAATTCTAACAAAGTAACATGTAGACAATTTTCAAAGAGAATAGTCATCTGTTGTCCTTAATTATCGGATGTGTACATCTTCAGAGCCTAACACAGTACTGTGTAGCCTATTCTAACCCTTTAGGCATGACAGTCCTGAAAGCTTGTTTTAGTGAGGACATAATGATTTTATTCCTTTCAATGTCCTAAGTAATGCTTCAAATTAACAATACACTTTTCCTTGCAGTATCTGAGAGTAGATTATTGCAAATCTTTCTTCTCTAACCTTAGAACTTAAATGAGAAGTAAAGTTCAATTTCTTCTATTATGCTCCTTTCATCTGTCACGTAGTAAGTGAATTGACTATGCAGCAACATCAAACCATTGAAAGAGCAAACATGAGTGAGGATATGTCCAAAACTTGTTTCCAGGGTGAAGACTAATATCCAAGAAATAAAATAAAGCCTGTTTCTATAGGTAAATTATATATGTACTCTACTGAACTCTGAAAACTATGTTACTTTTAATGAAATGCATAGAAATCATGATATAGAATATAGTTATAAAATTCTGAAAGCTCAAAATCTTATTTGTAAATCAAGGATTGAACTTGATTATCATGTCTTTGCCAAATACTCTAGATTTGGTAAAAAGCCCTATCTCATTATAATTTCTTTTAATGTGATTTCTAATAATTTAAACAGTGTAACATCATACATAATACATGTCAATATACTGTGCCAATATAGGATGTGATATAGCTATACGCCTCTTTTATATTTAAGATGTATGAACTCAATACATCCTGTTATCCAATGCAGCCAGGAAGACATTTGTGAAGAAAGTTAACTCGGTACTCTTTCCCTCAAAAGAAAAAAAGAAAGAAAAATTCTTTCTTTGGGTTTTGAGAACATTACCAAACATATTAATTATTTTCAATATAGCCTCTAGAGGAAAAATCATTACCAGTTAAAAGATAAACATGTACAGTATTTTATGATAATAAATATGTTAAATTAAAGGTCAATCCAGTAAACAACTGAAAGAGTAAGCAGCAAAAATTGAGCAGATCTATGTAAAGATAGGTTGGTATATATCTTTTCACTTATAAGTAAAATGATGATGATGACAAATATGATAATAATGACAATGATAATAACAGAAAGAAGCTTCTAGTCTTTTTAGGAACTTACAGTGCCTTTGGGGAAGAAAACCCCAAGACATCACAATCAAAATTTTAATGAGACTTCAAACCTTCAAAATACTGTCAGAGAAGCTGCTCCCTTTCCTTACTTTTTAAAAAGGAATTGAGAAATGTGAACGCTTAGAAAAAACAAAATATAGGCTGGCAGGAAGAAATTCCATCTTGTTGGGTCTCTGAAACAGCGGAGGACTGAACACTTGTAAACACGGTACCTTGAGCAATAGTTGCCTTATGGCTTGTAGTTTGAGGCCAAGAATAGCATGATAAACTTAGAATGTGTTTATCTCTTGGCAGCTTCATTTTACTTGCAAGCTGGGAGGGACAAAGACCAACAATTTTCCACCTACAAAGTGCATCTAAGCTGGCAGGCAGCTCAGTGAGTAAGTCAACTTGAACCTCCAGATCACAACTACTCTCAAAGACAGATGGGCAGTTTTGGAAAGGGGATGATTCAGCCAATATCTCAAGGCATTTACGCTTTACAAAGTCCTGTAGTTGGGAAGGAGGTAATTGGGGGGGAGCTTTAATTTGAAGACTTCACATACATTTAGAGCTATTTTAAGAGAAACGGTATGTGTGCAAATTTTTATAAATTCCATGTTCATTGCTAGTTGAAAACAGGTAGGAAGGTGGCAGCATTTTAAGAACCTGTGTTTTCTCTCCAAAACAGAGAAAGCTAAACACTTCTTTCAAATACAGGTTCTATTCTGTTATTATTTTTTTCATCTCTTTCATGAGAGTGAAAAGCACTGTCTTATTCAATGGCTTACTGTCAATTATTTAATGACTGATTATAAACCCAGGTAGACTTTTATGTTTTATCTTCAAATTACTTAATTTAGGATTAGTGTTAATTATATGAAGTGTTGGGGAAAGAGGAGCTTGGATGCTGTAATTTTGAAGACTGAGCAGAAGAACTTCTTGTTACAAGGTTTGAGACATCTGCCGAAGTTGGGTTATTTGTGTAGTAGGGGTGTTATGTTTCAAATTATAGATATTTTGAGATCATAAAACAAAACTCTTTTTTTAACCCACTGAATTCATGTTTTGCTCTCCATACAATCCTCTTCTGCTTCAACACAGAGCTGATCACCCAAGATGATTCTGAATGCTTGGAAAGTGCAGGTAAAATCTTTTGGTGTTGGGAGAGCCATTTTATGGATACAGCATTGATCTGATGTGACAACAAATTGGGAAAAATTATTATCAGAAGAAATATAAAGGATAATCCAGCCTCTCTTCATGAAATGTTTCATGATTCAATAGAAAATACAATCAATTTCAGAATGGGAACTAAATATGATCAACTGTTTACTCAAGACTATCTGTTAGAAATGTGTTTCATGTGGAATAAAAGGATTTTTCATAATTACTTTTACAAGTTATTAAAAAGTAGAGTTATAAAGAGAGAAAGGAATCAAAGCAATAAAGAATGTTAGAAGCAGACTCTACGTAGTTCTGAGAATGACTCATCATGGTTTCTTCCAGACAGTGGCAAATTAACATATTTTACACCCAGAAGAAATTAATGCAGTTGAGCCTGCCAAATTCCAATTCCTTTGCCATGCCACACGTCCAGAATAATTGTTTGTTTCCCCCAAAAAAGGTTTCCTGTGGACCTCCACTACAGCTCATGCTGGAGTTTAAGTCCTGACAAGGAAGGCTAGTTATTTTTTCAGTTGCATCTTGCAACCCTTAATTTGTTAAAGAGATCCAGCCCAATCCAGACCAGTGTTATCTTTTTGCTTTTTATTCCATACCCTGACTACTCTACTTGCTCTGTTGGAATAATACGACTACATGGAAAACTAACTGGATTAAATATTTCGATCTTTTACCAACATGCCATTGGGAAAAGGGCTTCCCAGGTGGCACTAGTGGTAAAGAGCCTCCTGCCAATGCAGGAGACATAAGAGATGTGGGTTTGATCCCTGAGTTGGGAAGATCTCCTGGAGGAGGACATGGCAACCCACTCCAGTATTCTTGCCTGGAGAATCTAATAGAGAGAGGAGCCTGGTGGGCTACAGTCCATGGGGTCACACAGAGTTGGACATGTCTGAAGCAATGCATGCATGCATGCATTGGTTAAAAAGTGTTTTAAGAAACTGTTTTTTCTCTTGAGAACAACTTAATGTATCTATTATTTAAGTTTTATAGGGATTTTAAAACTTCAATTTGGATTAATAAATGGTCACTGTTAGACACATGGGATGCTGCTGAGTCCATTGCAATTGTGAACTGGAACTCCATGCTGTTAAAGGTGAATCAGTCCCACCCAGAAAGCAGCTATGTTTAATCGAAATTTGTCAATCTCATTGTCAAATCATCGCTTTTTAAATACAAGTGTTTTAACTACTATCATGTCTGTTTTGTGGAATCAGAAGTGCATGCTTTCTGAAAGAATTCAGAAGGTAAGTCTCTCTCCCTCACTTCATTTCCACAGTACTTGTTGCCTTCTTCTCCTTCCCACTTAACTATCCAAATATTGGAGAAGTTACCATCTCAATAAAAATAGGACTATATCCTGAAAAGAGAAGCTGTTCAAAATGAGTGAGAACCCAAGGGGAAAAATAAGGCAAGGTAATTTTAAAAAGAATCTTCAAAATTTTTATCAACAACAAAAATACCAGAATTTTAAGTCAGTGATCTAACTCCCTTTACAGATATTCTAAATGCCAGAATGTATTCTCACAAAGGAAGGAATGTTAGTGATGATTCTATTTACCCCACAGTCCTTGGAGACATGCATTATAATGGAGAAAGGTAGATAATCAGGAATTAGTAAGGAAAAGTAAAATGATCCAGAATAGGAAATAAGTGTTTCTCTTTTGGGGGGAAAAACCTAAAGGGCACACATGGAGACTGTCATAGCCACTACACACTCAGAGAAAGAAGGAAAGGTTGCCTGTGTTCTGAGAACATGGAGTTCTGTCCAGGGAGAGAACGTAAGAAGGTGAAAAATGACAAAATGCATTATCAGGGCGATAAATGCCCAAAGGATCTGGATCGCTTAACAAAAGTGGGCTTCTCTTATCTACCAAAGCCTAGAATAATTTGTTGTTTCTAGCTTTTATTGTCATAACCTGGCATATATACAAAAGCTTTGAAAACTCTGAAAACAGAAAAAGTTTCTTCTGTCCTCTATGCCAGGGGAGACATTCTGCCAACTACCTCTTAACTTAAAAGGGAGAATCCAGTCCAATGAGACTAAGTGAGATGGCTGGAATGTAAAAACATCACTGTCCAGTACAAACAGCCAGAGAACACTTTCCATTTAAAAGTGTCTTGCTGCTGAACAAACACAGCTAACTCCCTTGAAGATTATTTTAGCCTCCATTGCCTCTGCACAAAGATTCCTCGTGTTACTCTGAGATGGTCCTTTCATTACACTGAGAACAGGCTATCTCTATTTGAGTGTGATGAGAAAATTAAGCCACTGAGGCAGATTGAAAGTTTGGCTCTGAACCATGCCATTGGAAGGACGTTCAAATGTTTACCAATGCTTTTCCTTGGCTGCACAGTACCTGCACCTGTGTTTTATGCTAAGAAAATATTTCCGTCCCCAAGAATATTTAAACTGCTTAAATTCAAAACACAGAAGACAACTGTAACTCTCTGTTAAGGACCTGATTATTCTACTTTTGTAGAGAATTCCAATCCAATTTTAGCTTCTTCCTACCAAAATTTTCCCCCACATTCTCTTCCTACTCTTTCCTCCACCTACATTTTGGCTAATCCCCTGACCAGTAGGATTTTCACTGGAGCAGCCAATAAAAACAGAGATAAAGCAACCCCAGCATTTCATATAGAAATGTAAACCCTTTATGATTATGTATATTGGCCCCAAATTAAAGCAAGCCCAATTTTAATTCTTTTGAGTTTTGATTCTTAATATTAATTACATTCAATACTTTTCTCAGGACTCAAAATTTATCAAGTCAACTCCTGAAAGTCTATTTATTCCCTACAAGCAAAGTCACGGAAAGTTACTTTGCTGAAAGCTTAGTACTTTTACCAGCTAAACTTTAAAAAATAAGTTACAACAGTCCATATTAGAAAGGATAGTTTCACCATCTTTTCAAGATTTCTGTATAGTTCACCATTTTTCAATTTGGCTTCATAATAGCATCATATGGAATGCTCAATTCCTCTCTCTCCCAATAAAAATATATATCCATAAAAATATATCAGGAAAATATTTTCATGAAAAACATTTTCATTAAAAGAACATTTACAAAATGTTCACAAAAATGTAGTTTTGAATAGGCATCTGAATATATTATTGTGCATAAATATATTTTGAATGCAGTCATGAATATATTCTTACGACCCTCAGATTTTTCCCTCTCTCTGATCTAGCTCCTTTATTACATCTTATTTCATTCTCCTCTTTCACTGTACATCAATCTCCCTCTTCATTCATCAGCCCTAAATCCATTTCCAGTTTATCCCCTAGGTAGGATGACCAGACAAACTGGCCTAGAACACTCCTATTTCTTCATTTGTGGTAGATAAAATAGTATCTGTTAAATATTTTAGTGTCCCCTTTCCCTCTCAAATGACTTCTAGTTTGAACAATGTCTTACATGGTTCCTCTCCTGAGGTTCCCCTCTTGGGTGCTCTATCACTGTCCTCTGCAGACAGAAATGTGTTGTTTGATGGTAGGCCTAGCTATCAACAGTCAGCCTCTACTTTTTATTTCAGTTCCTCTCAGTTGTAGAAGTAGTCAAGGAGAGACAAATTAAAATGACTGAAATCACGGTGAGGAAAGCAAAATGAAAATTGCCAAACAAAACTTTTCTGGAAATGCCAATCGTTAGGAAAACTACTCAACGTAATAAAACTTACTGTGAAAGTGAAGTCACCCAGTCGTGTCCGACTCTTTGTGACCCCATGGACTGTAGCCTACCAGGCTCCTCCCTCCATGGGATTCTCCAGGCAAGAGTACTGGAGTGGGTTACCTTACTGTAAATGTGCTCAAATAGTTAAAAGAAACACACACACACACACACACACACACACACACACACACCCAAATGTGTGTGTATGATAAGATTTTTTTTTTTAATCAAACTGACCTTTAGAAAACTGTCTTTTCAGGGATAAATCTCGAACCAAACAAGGAGAAGTAGGACAGGAAGAACGAGTATTTATAATAGCCCCTAGGATGACTGTGATAAGACCCTCCAGGAAAGCAAGAGTCACTGCTTTAAAGCCTCTAAATTAAAGATACAGAAAGAATATAACATAAACTCATGCAAACTAAGACATCAATACTACCATTTCAGTCAGTTCAGCTCAGATCAGTCACTCAGTCATGTCTGACTCTTTGTGACCCATGGACCCATGGACCCATGGACCAACTCCCAGAGCTTACTCAAAGTCATGTCCATTGAGTTGGTGATGCCATCCAACCACCTTATCCTCTGTTATCCCCTTCTCCTCCTGCCTTCAATCTTTCCCAGCATCAGGGTCTTTTCCAATGAGTCGGTTCTTTGCATCAGGTAGCCAAAGTATTGGAATTTCAGCTTTAGCATTAGTCCTTCCAAAGAATATTCAGGACGGATTTCCTTTAGGATGGACTGGTTGGATCTCCTTGCAGTCCAAGGGACTCTCAAGAGTCTTCCCCAACACCACAGTTCAAAAGCATCAATTCTTCAGTGCTCAGCTTTCTTCATAGTCCAACTCTCACATCCATACATGACTACTGGAAAAACCACAGCTTTGACCAGATGGACCTTTGCCAGCAAAGTAATGTCTCTGCTTTTTAATATGCTGTCTAAGTTAGTTATTTGGAGAAAGCAATGGCACCCCACTCCAGTACTCTTGCCTGGAAAATCCCATGGACAGAGGAGCCTGGTAGGCTGCAGTCCATGGGGTCGCGAAGAATCGAACATGACTGAGTGACTTCACTTTCACTTTTCACTTTTATGCACTGGAGAAGGAAATGGCAACCCACTCCAGTGTTCTTGCCTGGAGAATCCCAGGGACGGGGTCGCACAGAGTCGGACATGACTGAAGTGACTTAGCAGCAGGTTGGTTATAACTTTTCTTCCATTTACCACCATTTACTGAATGTTTACTCTAGGCCTGGAGCTATGCTATGCAGTTATCTTACTTGATCTTCTAAGCACCTCTTTCCCTTACATGTTATTATTTTCATGAAGAAACTTATATTCAAGGAAGTTTTCCAATTTTCACAAAGGTGACATCAATACTACATAACGAAGGCAGGAAAGGAATGCAGGACTGCCGAACTCCATATCTTATGACCCTCAAATGACACAAAGAAAATCTAAGGTAGCTATAAAAAGCCAATATGTATACATGAGGTATATATGATAAGTATGCTATGTAAACTTTGGCATTCATTTAATGATTAGAAAAATGCAAGACTTGCAGAAAAAAATCTTTAGGAAAGAAAGTAGTGGGAAGGTGACATTTTTGATACTTAGAAATAAAGGAGAGGCAAAAAATTAAACATTTCTTCACTGCTGTGAAGCTAACTAAAAAATTTAAAACTCTTTAAAAAATATTTAAAACCCTTAGCACATTGGCATATTTTGAACACTAAAATATATTATAATTTAAATAATCTTAAAGTTTACTATATTAATCTTACTAAACACTAAAATATATTGACATATATGTTAGTGTTATGACATGATAAGGGTTGGTATGAAACATAATTAAGATGGTTGGTTAGCGTTCCCCAAATAAGTGTATTTTTACATAGATTTGCCAGCAGAGTTTTGAGGAAGTTACCACCTCTTCATTCCATAGGAATAGAATCAGGCCATATAGGCTGCAGCTCTTCCAGATGTGAATAGGTATTTATTGATTGAAAGTGTTGTGACAAATATTTTCCCATGTGCTTTGCATGTTTCCAAACTCATGAAACATATGACTGTGCTTATATGCCGTGCTTACAAAAGTGTTAGAAATAGAACAACTCTAATATTCAGTATCAATTTATCTGGGTGCAGGGAAAAGAATTCTTATGACTATAGCTTTATTGCCACAGTAGGTTAAAAAAGAGAGAGAGAGAGAGTTGGGAAGATTAAAATCACCAGGAGCATTACAAACAAAATAAAACTTGAATTCAGATATTAATATTTATTTTCAAATTTTATTCAGGAATTAATTAAAGAGCTGTAAGTTTTGTCATGTAATGTGTGCAAAACTGGAAAATATTCAGTAAATATTCTGAAAGGAGTCTTTTTCACAAAAATACTGTATACATTTGCATATAACTGCTTACTTACATTCATTCGGGGAATGCTAACCAACCATCTTAATGGGATTTTACAGGCTCAGACTTTACTCACCCAGAGAAACATATTTATCCCCTTTTCAGTAGCAGTAAATATTTTCTGATAACACCTAAAAAATGTACTGTTCAATGTTAAAAATAATTCTGAATCTTCCATAAGATTCTTGTGCTCTCATCATTAGTATGATAAAATAATCTAATTTTTAAAATTTAAAATAATCTCTTTTTAAAATTCTAAAATCTCTCTTTAGATATCAAGTGGTTCTTCAAATCAATATTTTGATAATTTAATTTAAATGACTCATAAACATATGGATTAGCTTTCATTGAATGACACATGATATTAAAAATTAAAGCAAAATATTCTTGGCATAATATAGTTCTGTTTGAGCTTATAAAAAATGTTTGAAAACTACTGCTTCTATATTTTTCATATTAAAATACATCTGGGTGTGTCCCAAAGTGTGAACAAATAAAATTTTCTTTTTAAATTCTTTTATGTCTCAAGAACAATCTCAAAATTTAAATTTTACAAACACTGTATTTTTACATTCAATATTTCTCTTGCATCTTTGAATTGCTACATTTTTTTCAATTAACTATATTTTCACTCATTTAAGTTAATTACTAAATTTAATTATTCAACTAATAAATAGCATTTATTGGTTTTACCCCAAGAGGTTTACAAGAATGGCTACATATTTGATACAGAAAACTTGAAATCTTCAAACATTTAAGAAATGTTAGGAAAACAGAAGTGTTCAAAGAAAGAAAATGACAGCAATACTCAACATCTAGGTAGAGGTAAGCAAGGTTAACTTGTAATTCTGTAAACATCCTGGTTTTCACATCAAATATGTGTGATTTCCAGACATATGTGTGCTCCAGCTAAATATACATGTACAAATAATGTTCAGCCACAGTGTTATTTACAGGAATATTACTACTCAGCAAAAAAAAAAAAAGAAAGGAAAAGGGTATCAGAAAGGAATGACAAGTGAAACAAGGAAGTAAAGAAGCAATAAAAAGGAGAAAAAGAAGGAAGAGAGGGAAGGAGGATGGGGAAAAATTAGTTTCGCAGGTTGAGATAACTGACCAGCCACTCCCTTCAAGAGCATTTAACTTGGAATAAGCGTGAAATGGGAGCTTCCGATCCCCATTCCAGGGAATTGTTTGGTTCATGTTTTTTGTTGTTTAGTAACTTGCTTGGAGCAATCATGTAGAGTCCCTCTCTCCCTTGATGTGCTACCACTGAGGACTGTTTGGGAGTTTTAAAATTATTTTTTATTTTAATTATTGACATCATAGAGATCATCCCTAGGTCAGCACACCTTAGTGATCAGCCAATTATTATTCAGACGTTGTGCTTGAAAACCTTGGGCCTATAAGCCTTACATTTTGTCATTAATTGTATTTTTTAATTTCTTATTTTTATATGCAATATACCATGGTTATTCACACAAAAATTCTAAACAAAACATTAGATTTACAAATGGAATATAGTAACATACATATAATATGTATGTATGTATGCATATATATATATGTATGTATGTATGTGTGTGTGTATGTATGTTATTTCATCACTAAGCTGTGTCCAGTGCTTTACTGACTCTGTGGACTGTAGCCTGCCAGGCTCCTCTGTCCATGGGATCTCCCTGGCAAGAATACTGGAGTGGGCTGCCATTTCCTTCTCTAAAGGATCTTCCCAACCCAGGGATCAAATCCACTATCTCCTGCATTTGCTTGGCAGATTCTTTACCACTGAGCCACCAAGGTATTTTATCTATCTATCTATCATCTATCTATCTATATATGTAGTGTTTGATAAACCACTGAGTTATACAACTCTGTTTCATGTATTTTCTTTGTGCTTATGTACCTTACAATGTACCTTACCTTTATTATTTTGATTATAGTAATTATTTCATGAATAAATGTATCTATGGCAAAACTGATCGTGTTATATGTCTGATACATTTGTAGTTCCATGTATATCAGCTACAAATAATGCAATGTCAATTATAAAGCTATATAAAAAAGTTTTAAGATGTATTATTTCTTTAAAAGGAACCAGTACTATGTGTTAGGTGATAATCATATGATTCTTCAACTTTAAGAAATAAACTTCCTGGCCTCAAAATAGATTTCATCTCCCTAACTAGTTTCTGCTTTATTTTGTAGGTGGAAAAATCTTGAACTGCACCTGGAAAGGCTGGGGTATGCAATATTTTTTTTAAGACTTGATTAACACCTGCTTAAATACTTTTTTCCAGTCTTTAATTAAACAGTTAAGGTAGGACTTCATTTCTAGATATACAATCAGACCAAGTCTGAATAAAACTCTACAGCTGCTAATTTCCCTTTCCAAAGAGAGAGTTAAATACCAAAAGATTCCTAACTTTCTAAAAAGAAATTCCTTCACTTTATAAAAGAAGCAAAAACCTCAGAATAGAAAAAATATGTAAGTAGAGAAATAATCGCAACCAACTTTTGATGCTGAAAATTACAGACACATTATTTTCCCCCTCATTCTAGGAGAATTGTCTAAAGATTTCAAAATAAAATTCAGTCAAAAAAATAATGTTAGCATATTTTTTCCAACATAACAACTGTGAGTACTGCTTTAGAATATATGATGGTCTCAACATCTTAAAACAATAATATTAGTAAGTTGTGAAATTCTAGACTAGCCATCAGTAAAATAAGGACTTCATTATAATTCCTCAATTGACATTCAGCATCACTCAGACTCTAGAAGGCAAAGTGAAAAAAAAAATACACACACACACACATATATGCTATTTGTACTTAAAGTATATAATAGTTAAGTTGATATTTATAAAATAGTTATAGCTATACTCTTTTCATAAGCATATTATCACATTACTTGCCTCATTTTCTGAGTTGCAGAATTTTAGGCCTTTTTTCAGCTCCTGAACTAGTTAAAAATTTCTTTTTAAATAGTGTATTATACCTGTAAGGAAAAAGAGGAGGAAAGAGAAAGGGAGGAGAGAGAATGACAGAGGAAGGAGAGAAAAGGGGGCGAATAGGAGCAACCATGTGATAGCCTCATAGCATCCTAGCTGTTTCAAGGCTAATGGTCCTGGTTTAGTTAGAATGACAACTGTTGCTGGCAATTTTCAATGCACAAGAACAAGATCAGTACTAGCTACTTCTGGTGTATGTGCAGACTGCCACTTGGGAAGGAAGATCAAGACTGCTAATGAGAACACTTTTATTAGGGAAGTAGTCAAGCACTCCATTCTGAAGTCAGACTGTGTGTTTGGATTGTGGCTCCACTTGCTATGTAACCTCAGGCAAGTCACTTAATCACTCTGTATCAGTTTTCTCTTGTGCAAATTGGGGATGTTAAGCAAGCATGTTTCACAGGGTTGTTACGAGGTTTAAATATGTTTGTGTATTGAAATGGTTCAGAACATGTTTGGTATATGCTTTGTATAAATTTTTATACTATGGCAACCCACTCCAGGATTCTTGCCTGGAGAATTCCATGGACAGAGGAGCTTGGTGGGCTACAGTTCATAGGGTCGCAAAGAGTTAGACACAACTGAGTGACTAACTTTCACTTTCATTTTCATCCTACCCATGATGGTTGAATTGGTACACAGCTTCATGAAGCTGCATCACAACATAAAATTTACAAAGGAGTTATGCCAAGAAATAGTGATTTATTCCACTATAGTACTCAAAATGCATGAATCCACATTAAAAATTCATTGAAATAACAGCATAAGGGTTTTTATAATATTCAAAATTAAAGCAACTTAAGTAAATCATAGAAGAGTTCATAAACGTATAAGATTCTTCATCAAAAGTTCTTTTGAAAATTTCTAAAATAACAAATTAATTCCACCCTAAACTTATTCATGTAAATACCCTGAACTAAAACATTAATTTTTAAAGAATTCCAAGTGAGATAATAGCAAACGAATTTCAGGTGACATAATAGTAAATGTTAACATATATTAACCATATAATAACTATCTGGCCAGATTACGAGGCAACCATAAAAGACTTTAGTAAAGAGTGAAGAGTAACACTGGAAGCCTAGAGCACTCATGAGATAGTTGGGACTTCCTGGTCGCCATCCCTATACACTAATTCCAGTATTACTCTCCAGTAATCTGTGAAAACAAAGTTTAGGAAAGGCTAATACTTTTAGGAATAATTAAATAACAATAAAAATTAGGACATTAAGCAAAATAAGAATGACTGAGTAAAGGAAGGTATTATTCATAACAAAATGTGTCTGACTGCGTCAATGAAGATTGTATAGAATTTCAGTGGACAATGTTAGTATTCTACCAAGATTCAATCAGTGGTAAGGACAAGCTGGAATTAGAAAAGGCAGAGGAAACAGAGATCAAATTGCCAACATCTGCTGGATTGTAGAAAAAGCAAGGGATTCCCCCCCAAAAAATCTGCTTTGTTGACTACACTAAAGCCTTTGACTGTGTGGATCAGAATGGGTTGTGGAAAATTCATCAAGAGATGGGAAGAGCATACCACCTTAACTGCCTCCTGAGAAACCTGTATGCAGGTCAAGAAGCAACAGTTAGAATCAGACATGGAAAAACAGACTGGTTCAAAATTGGGAAAGGAGTACGTCAAGGCTGTATATTGCCACCTTGCTTATTAACTAATATGCAGAGTACATCACACAAAATGCCAGGCTGGATAAAACTCAGGCTGAAGTCAAGACTGCCAGGAGAAATACCAGCAACCTCAGATATACAGATGATACCACCCTAATTGCATAAAATGAAGAGGAACTAAAGAGCCTGTTGATGAAACTGAAAGAAGAGAGTGAAAAAGCTGGCTTAAAACTCAACATTCAAAAAATGGTCACGGCATCTGGTCCCATCACTTCATGGAAAATAGATGGGGGAAAATGGAAAGAGTGATAGAGTTTCTTTTTTGGGGTTCCAAAATCACTGCAGATGGTGACTGCAGCCATGAAATTAAAAGATGCTTGCTCCTTGGAAGAAAAGCTATGTCAAAGCTAGACAGCATATTAAAAAGCAAAGACATCATTTTGTGAATAAAGGTCCATATAGTAAAAGCTATGGTTTTTCCAGTAGTCATGTATGGATGTGAGAGTTGGACCATAAAGAAGGCTGAGTGCTGAAGAATTGATGCTTTCAAACTGTGGTGCTAGAGAAGACTCTTGAGAGTCCCTTGGACTGCAAGGAGGTCAAACCAGTTAATCCCAAAGGAAATCAACCCTGAATATTTATTGGAAGGACTGATGCTGAAGCTGAAGTTCCAATCTTTTGGCCATCTGACGTGAAGAGTCGACTCATTGGAAAAGACCCTGATGATGGGAAAGACTGAGGGCAGGAGGAGAAGAGGGCAACAGACGATGAGATGGTTGGACTGCATCACCGACTCAGTGGACATGAGTTTGAGAAAACTTTGGGAGACAGTCAAGGACAGTGAAGCCTGGTGTGTTGCAGTCCATGGGGTCGCAAAGTGTCAGACATTACTTAGCATTTGAACAACACACCTACCCCCAGCTGCTAGTAGTGTTCCTTCTTCTCTGGAGCAACAACTTCATCCCGTGAGAGCCGTCTCACCAGAGAGGTGCTCTCCCACACCTCATGCTTGGCAGATGGCACATCTAAAATCAGTTACAACTTAAATCCTTTCCCTGGGCTCTGCTTCTATAGAAACCAACCTAAGAGACCAATCATTTTCATTTCCTCCTTAAAAATCAATCCAGAAGAAATATATCTAGGATTGAGGTAAACTATAAGAAGCATTACTTAAATATGATCACTGCTTCTGCTGCTAAGTTGCTTCAGTCATGTCCGACTCTACCTATTAAAACAGTGAATCAATTTTTTTCTATCATTATTATTTCAAGAAGATTAAGTCTTTCTGTAGTGCTGGAACATGACCTTCTATACATGGAAATCTAAGCGTGTGCATCTGTGTGTGCATCTGTGTGTGTCTGTATTTGTGTGTTTATGTGTATATATTGGTGGCTCAGACAGTAAAGAATCAGCCTGCAATTCAGGAGACCCTGGTTTGATCCCTGCATTGTGAAGATCCCCTGGAGAAGGAAAGGACAACTCACCCTAGTATTCTTGCCTTGATATATAATATGATTTTTAGACCACAATTGCATATAATATACAATTTTGCAAGGCATTTTATAATGTGGTTTCATATAACAACATATGAATTGAATCAATGCTGATTGATACTGAAAGGTTGTTGCTGAACCATGAGAGACGCTGGGATTCTTGGCCTCCGGAGGAGAATTGAACCCAGAGCCAGAGATGAGGCTTGATCACTCAGAGCTTTTGTTTAATAAAGTTTTATTAAAGTATAAAAGAGATAGAGAAAGCTTCTGACATAGACATCAGAAAAGGGCAGAAAGAGTGCCCCCTCACTAGTGTTAGCAATGGAGTTATATACTTTTAATTAGTTATTACAGTCAATCAAAAGAATGTCTGGAGGTTGTAAAGACCTTACTAGACCCACTCCCGTAATTTACATTTTAAGATAACAGGATTAGCCAGAAGGTTTTTTCCAGAAACTGCCCTCAAGCAGGATACATTATTGTTATATAATCCTAAGGAATGTAGAGGGAAAAAAAGTTTGTCCTTTCCTCCTCCTCGAGGGATCCCCGAGGATCCCTCTCTCCTTGGGAATCCCCGGGCTTCCTATCAACCTGCCTAAGAATTGACTCTCATTATCAACACATTTATTTGCGGAAATTCAGAAGAAAATGTAGTCAAAGAAGTGTATCAGCATTATTTAAATCTGCTTAATAATTATTTTTCTACCTTTGCTATTCTTAATGGATCTAAGAATTTTATAACTTGACCAGAATAAATTAAAATATCTTGGTGATCCAAAAATATACCTGGAGGAATGTGGTACACTTTCCCTGGACTGGTAAAATATCCACAGATATTTTATAGGTATTAAGTCAATTCTTTACAGGGCTAAACAAAATTGAAGTTCTTTTCAGAATTTAAAATAAGTTTTCAGAATTAAATACATTATTATCTTTTACTACATTGTCTTCCTCTTTTACTACATTGTCTGCTGAGTTGTTAAAAATGGAGATAGCCTTAATCTGAAAAGCTATAATTCTCAAGGAGCTTCATATTTTTGACATTTTCTAAGATTTATGGTCATCTAGTAAGTAAATTCTGTATTGATGCTTGTATCGATTAACTCTTTCCCCAGGTTACTAAGAATGACAGAATAGATATTAAGAGAAGCAAATGTTGATCATGCTTCTTTGATCCACTTGCCTATTAAGAAACAATAAGAAATTGCTAGGCTGTCATGAACATAACCTCTGATACTTGCACTTATTTCACCTCCCACAGGATTTTATTGAACGTGGCACATGGTCCACTTGGTATATACAGTCAGCTGGACAAGTGGTAACTGACAGAATTCCTTGAGGCAATTAGGGCCGGTAGGATATGAGAGCAGAAAATAGGCAGAATGATTGTGGAAAATAGGCAGAACAATAATGCTGACATACTTCTTTGAGTGCATTTTCTGCCACAGCTAAAGTTTAAGTTTAGCCCTGTAGAGAACTGGCCGAACCAACGCTCAGTCCAGGTCTCTTTTCTCTCAACTCATTACAAATAGAATGCTTTCGCATATGCAGGTAAAGGGAACAAGGGATTACTGAATATTTGAAATGCTCTAATTTCACTTATTTTTGAGCCAACCTGCAACTGAAAAATGTCTAGCACTTTTCAAACTAGGGATGTTGTGGCTAAGAAAAAAGAAGTGAAAAATGAAAGTGAAGTTGCTCAGTCGTGTCAAACTCTTTGAGACCCCATGGACACCAGGCGCCTCCATCCATGGGATTTTCTAGGCAAGAGTCCTAGAGTGGGTTGCCATTTCCTTCTCCAGGGAATCTTCCCAACCCAGGGATCGAACCCAGGTCTCCTGCATTGTAGACAGATGCTTTACCATCTGAGCCACCAGGGAAGTCAAGAAAGGTCTATCTAAATAGAAATAGAAAGATACTCTTTGATTCTGAAATGGGATGGGATTCCATCCTTGGAAACACAAGGATGACCCAAGAGGCCAGTAAACAGGCAGGAAGAGAGTGATGAAGGAAGACAAGAGGGACAGGAAGGAGACTGAAGGTGAGGCCAAGTGAGGAGAAACAAGCTGAACTGCGATCTACAGTTGTTGAGGGACGCGATACCTACTGTTACTGAGCTCACTGAGCATTGCCAGTATTTGTGATAAAAACTAGCAAGAAAGGTCTCACTGGAAATTCTGGAAGGCCCATCAGATGAGTTAAAAGGGGAGGGGACTTATCATTTTATGAATATAGAAATATCAGATTTCAAAAATTCAAGGAAAAGGGATATAATCTTAACTTGAAAGTCATGTCATATTTGGCAAAAAGGAAGGAAATATGATAAGTTCACTAGTTCCAAACAAAGTTCTCCCTCAATTTTCCTCATTCTGGCAATGTTTTAAAAATGAAAACATCATCATTTAAATTCACGACCTTAGAATTTCTGTTTAAAAAGTTTTGATACTCATGATGCAGCTTCTCCAAATTCTCAAAGGCTTTAAAAATACCTATAAGATGTATTCCAAACCTTGATACACACACACACACACACACACACACACACACAAAATCAATCAAAACATGAAGCTCTGTGGTCAATCCCTTAGCAGTTTTTGAAGGGATTTTATAATTGGATGGATGGAGAATGTTTATAAACAAGCACAGTGATCTGTGTATGTTTAGCTGCTGAAAAGAAAGGAAAACTGCCCAAATTAAATAAGGTTAGGAAAGCTTTCTCTCCGCCACTCCACAGATTCTACTTAACTCTGAAGTTCAAGATAATTATGGCCTAAAAATTAGGCACCAATTTATCTAATAAAAGATGCTTATCCTGAAATTGAGGGGATGGAAAAGGTATGTCATGCAAATGGAAATTTAAAAAAGCCAGAGTCGCAATACTTATATCAGACAAAGTGACTTTAAATAAAGACTGCAAAAAGAGGCAAAGGAGGACACTATATAATGATCAAAGGATCAATCCAAGAAGATGTAACAATTATAAATACTTATGCATCCAACATAAAAGCACCTAAATACATGACAACTATTAATTCATTATTAACAAAGGGATTTCTGCAGAAACTAATATCTGTGGCCAGCAGTTTTTATTTTAGCCAGATGAAAATTAATTCTGTTCTTTCACTAACATTTCGCAGGTATTACATTCAATAGTTATACCCAACACACCCATAAAGGCTTTTAATTTTCATGAAATGTTGTCTTCATTCCACTCTTTTGTAGAAGTATATGGAAACACACAGACACACACATCTATATGCATACACACACATGATCATACATACACACACACACTCATACATACACATACTACACACACACACAGTGGAATACCGCACAACCATGAAAAAATAAAATAATTCCATTTGCAACAGCATGGAATGACTTGGAGGATTATTATGCTAAGTTTAATAAGTCAGACAGAGAAATGCATGTACTATATGATATCCTTCATATGTATAATCCCCCCCCAAAATATAACAAACTAGTGAATATAATAAAAACAGAGCAGACTCACAGGTATAGAGAACAAATTAGAAGTTATCAGCAGGGAGAAGCAGATTCACAGATACAAAGAACAAACAAAAAGTTATCAGAAGGGCAATAGAGAAGTAGGAGATTAAGAGATACAAACTTACGTACAAAATAAGCTTCAAGGATATATTGTATGACATAGGGAATACAGCTAATATTTTATAATGACTGAAAATGGAGTATATTCTTTAAAAATGTGTAGTCACTATGCTGTACAAGTTATACATGATATTGTACATCAACTATATTTCAATAAAAAAGATGTTTCTCCTGAGACAGTTATGATATACTCTCCAAGTATCCTTCATACACTTCCATTTAGTGGTTAGACTCTGATAACACAGGCATAAAGAAGATGAACACTGAAAAGGGAGTTTGGCACCTGAAAGATATGAACTTATTGAAAACCCCAAGAGAAATTTTTGTAGAAGTTTTAATCTATCTTATATTGAGTTGATTAAGAATGTGCAGGAGACAAGCAATGAAGTAGAAGATTCTCCATTCAGTCCAACAGATTCATACCAGAAGAGCGCTCACTAACCACGGACTATACCTTCCCAGCTCCCTTATAACTGTAGAACTAAAGAGGGCATGGAGTCAGTCCCCAAGGAGATGGCAGGTAAAGTTTAGGGCAATGAAATTTATTTACAGATATGAGATCTGAAAAGATCTATTCTAAACTCAGATAGATAAATGGGCTTCCCAGATGGTGCTAGTGGTAAAGAACCTGCCTGCCAATGCTGGAGATGTAAGAGATGTTAGTTCTATCCCTGTGGTGGGAAGATGCCCTGGAAGAGGGCATGGCAACCTACTCATTCTTGCCTGGAGAAGCCCATGGACAGAGGAGCCTGGTGGGCTGCAGTCCATGGAGTTATAAAGAGTCAGTTCAATTCAGTTCAGTTGCTCAGTCATGTCCAACTCTCTGTGGCCCACGGACTACAGCATGCCAGGCCTCCCTGTCCATCACCATCTCCTGGAGTTTACCCAACTCATGTCCATTGAGTCGGTGATGACACCCAACCATTTCATCCTCTGCTGTCCCCTTCTCCTCCGGCCTTCAATCTTTCCCAGCATCAGGGTCTTTTCAAATGAGTCAGTTCTTCGCATCAGGTGGGCCACAATCTTGGGGTTTCAGCTTCAGCATCAGTCCTTCCAGTGAACATCCAGGACTGATTTCCTTTAGGGTGGACTGGTTGGATCTCCTTGCAGTCCAAGGGACTCTCAAGAGTCTTCTCCAACAGAGTTCAAAAGCATCAATTCTTCAGTGCTCAGCTTTCTTTATAGTCCAACTCTCACATCCATACATGATCACTGGAAAAACCATAGTTTTGACTAGATGGACCTTTGTTAACAAAGTAATGTCTCTGCTTTTTAATATACTGTCTAGATTGGTCATAGCTTTTCTTCCAAGGAGTAAGCATCTTTTAATTTCATGGCTGCAGTCACCATCTGCAGTGATTTTGGAGCCCCCAATAATAAAATCTCTCACTGTTTCCATTGTTTCCCCATCTATTTGCCATGAAGTGATGGGACTGGATGCCATGATCTTAGTTTTCTGAATGTTGAGTTTTAAGCCAACTTTTTCACTCTCCTCTTTCACTTTCATCAAGAGGCTCTTTAGTCCTTTGCTTTCTGCCAGAAGGGTGGTGTCATCTGTGTATTGGAGGTGTAGGGTTATCACTTATAATCACAGCACCACCATGGATTATTAATAGTGCTGATTTTGGGGATCATTTACTGGAAACATATTTGTGGGTGAAGACTGTTTCTGAGAAAATTGAGATCATTCTGTTTATCTTTGTTTTCTGTAGCCTCCCCTGACCCCGCCTTGTTTAGCAACTGCATTAGTAAACACAATTAAATGACTACCTATTTTTCTATCAAAGCTTATTTAATCAAATTCTTACCTGTTTATTACACCAAAAATTTCACTTTGTCACAATATAGTGTTGCCATTCTTTTGTGCCAAAAAGTATGTAAATCCTGCAATGCATTTTATCCATACACCAACCTCATTATACATTATTGTGTGGAAATTTTCTACATGATAACACTAACCCCACCCATATTTTTTTTTTTTTTACTTATGCTACTTATAAAGCATAAATTTATTACAAATTTTAATACATGATTAGTAAACAAAAAGTAAATATTGTATTTTTTAAGATAGATGGGAGTGGTATTTGAGTAAATTACCCTTGAATTAAAGATTTAATTCTTTATTTTTAATTGCATTTTTAAATTATTTTTTTAAATTGGAATATAATTGATTTGCAAAGTTGTGTTAGTTTCAAGTGTACGGCAAAGTGATTCAGTTATACATATACATATATTCATTCTTTTTAAACTTCCCATCTCATATAGGCTATCACTGAATATTGAGTAGAGTTCCCTGTGCTCTGCAATGGGTCCTTGTTGGTTATCTATCTTATATTTAATAGTATGTATATTCATATCAAGCTTCTGATTTATCCCCCCAACCCCTTCATTTCCCCTTTGGTAACCATAAGTTTGTTTTCAATGTCTGTAAGTAAGTCTGTCTCTGTAAATAAGTTCATTTGTTTCTTTTCTTTTTTCACATATCAGTGATATCCTATATTTATGTTTCTCTGTCTGACTTCCTTCACTCAGTATGACAACCTCTAGATCCATCCATGTTGCCACAAATGGCATTATTTCATTGTTCTTTATTGCTGAGTAATATTCCATTTGTATATATGTACCACATTCTGATCCAGTCCTCCGTCAACAGACATTTAGGTAGCTTCCATGTCTTGGCTATTGTTAATAGTGCTGCATGAATATTGGGGTGCATGTATCCTTTCAGCTCATGGTTTTCTCTAGATACATGTCCCGGAGTGGGATTGCTGGATCATATGTTATTTCTATTTTTAGTTGTTTAAGGAACCTCCATACTGTTCTCCATGGTGGTTGTACCAATTTACATTCCCACTAAAAAGCAATCACAGCAATATCTTTTTTGATCCACCTCCTAGAGTAATGAAAATAAAAACAAAAACAAATGGGAACTAGTTAAACTTATAAAGATTTATCTAATTGTCCTTTTCCTTTCTTTTTCTTTCTTTGAAGTGTTTTAAATCTTTGAGCAACACAATAAGACTATGGGTGAGTGAGAGCTATGTTTTTCTTTTGTAAGGTGGGGAAAATGATAATGGGAGATGGGAGGGGCAGAGAAGAACCTTGACCATAGTCACCTTCTCAGAAAGATTAGTTGTGAAAAGAATAAACATGGATAGTGATATTTAGAAAGTGATTCCATTAAAAATATTCATGTGCTTGTTCCCTTTCAAGTCTTTGCATATTACCAGGGGTAATTTACATTCCAATCTAAGGACCACTACTTCAGGGTGTAGTCTAATCACAATACAACAGAATAGGATTTTTCCATATTTTTAATGGATACCTAATCTATATGGGGTCGCACAGAGTCAGACACGACTGAAATGACCTAGCAGCAGCAGCAGCAGCAATCTATATGAAAAAAGGAGTGGAAAAGGATGCAGGCAGGATTAAGTAGTAATTAGAGTTGGTTAATATATCTGAATTTAAAAGAGCAAATAAGGTATCAATTGACTTGGAACTTCTCAGTAACACCGTATGTGAGAAAGGCCTAAAGCACTGCAGTGGAGGACAGCAGCACAAACTCTGCTTTCAAGCCCAGGCTCTACCAATTATTAGTTTTATGACCCTAGGCGAGGCACGTGTTCTTTCTAAGTAGCATCATCCATAAATTAGGACAGTAATACCAGCCTTACAGAGACAGCAGAGCCTAAATGATACTGAGTACATAAACAACATAGCACAGTACATCATAAATACTATATGTTATTAAATATAAGATTTCAAGGGTTGTAAAATATACCATTATTTTATCTACTATTAGGTAAGGGAGTAAAAGACTGTCAATTAAACTGTGACATAATGCCTTAATGATAATCCTAAGTGACAATCCATCATACCAGCCTCTCGTTTGCTTTGAAATTAATTTCAACTACACCAAGGTTTTTGGCAGTTTCTCATGCTTTCATTTGCATTCCTTTGAGTATGATAGACAATATTTGTGCACAAAAATCTAAAATAAATAATTAATAGTGTTCAGTCCTCTACTTTAGAGTTTAGTCCTTTCTTTGATCACTTAAAACATTTTGTTTAGTCTTTGCAAAAAAACAGAATCATAATCGCTCTTCCAACAATTAATATTTCTACATTAACATCAAATTGATGCCTTTCTTCTCTGATCTATGACTTCCTTTATATTCAATAACTTTTAACTGTGAATTTGTGTGTAATTCTTTGAAGACATTTGACATGGCATTTACATTTAATATGTGCAGAAACATCAGTGAAAGCACTTTATTGAAATGATGAAAAATAAAGAATTGTAACCATATTTGTGCACGTGTAACCAAACTGTCATTGCCATCACAAGTACCACTCCAAAGTGATTGTATGAGCTTATTAATTACTACAAGTATCATCATAATTTCAGAAATATTAAAATGTGAAAAGTACATTTTAGAATTGATAAAATACACTTAGTAAATATTAGTAATTTATATTATTATAGATCATGGGAGAGTAAAAATTTATGTTCATAAAAATCTTATAACCATTGATATATTGCATTTTTTGAAAAAAATCAGAAAAATATGTCCAGAATAACAAACACTCAAACATGTACCTACTACATACTGCTTTTTTATGAAACAGATTACTTGAAAATTATATAATAAACTGTGATACAGCCATACAATAGGATATTACTAGAACTAAAAGAAGAAATATCAATTCACGTGAAAATACATGGCCAACCTGAAATATATATTGCTAACTGAAAGATGTCAGTCTGATACAGCTGCATACTGTCTGATTCCAATTACATGAGCGTTTGGAAAAGACAAAAGAATAGTGAAAGTAAAAAGATCAGTGGTTCCTAGGGGAGTAAGGCAGACATGATTGAATAGGTAAAGTATAGGGTATTTTTTAGGGCTGTTAAACTATTCTGTATAATGCTATGTGCTCAGTAGCTCAGTTGTGTCCGACTCTTTGGGACCCCATGGACTGTAGCCCACCAGGCTCCTCTGTCCATGGGATTCTCCAGGCAAGAATACTGGAGTGAGTTGCCATTTCCCTCTACAGGTATGATGCTATAGTGATGGATATATGACATTATGCATCTATTAAAACCAACACAAGGTTAAAGAGCAAATGATGAAAATAAAATCATTTTGGAGATCAAGTTGTCCCAGAAAGAAATGTAGACTGACAAGAAAACAGACTGTACTACAAATGTATGAAATTATCTCACTAAAGAGGGTGGGCATAAAAAATCCTGACCTAAATTATTCTGAAAATGAGTGCAGTCTATAATATTGACAATAAAAGAAAATGTGGTTACATATATATTCCACTCTAGGTATGTATAGTCAAAGGTATGGTTTTTCCAGTGATCATGTATGGATGTGAGAGTTGGACTATATAGAAAGCTGAGTGCCAAAGAATTGATGCTTTTGAACTGTGGTGTTGGAGAAGACTCTTGAGAATCCCTTGGACTGCAAGGAAATCAAACCAGCCCATCCTAAAGGAAATCAGTCCCGAATATTCATTGGAAAGACTGATGCTAAAGCTGAAGCACCGAATCTTTGGCCACCTGATGTGAAGAACTAACTCACTGGAAAAGACCCTGATGCTGGGAAAGACTGAAGGCAGGAGGAAAAGGGGGTGACGGAGGATGAGATGGTTGGATGGCATCACCAACTCAATGGTACATGAGTTTGAGCAAACTCTGGGAGATAGTGATGCACGGGGAAGCCCAGTGTACTGCAGTCCATGGGGTCGCAAAGAGTTGGACACGACTGAGCCACTGAGCTGAACTGAACACAGGTTTGTACATGCACAATGTCTCCTTACTTGGTTAGGTGAAAGGGCCTAGAAGGTCTGGATCTTGGTTCTTAATACCACTCTCGAATAAAAGCAACCAGGGTTCCTTAGAGAAATGGCTGATTAAAGGACAAGTTGAAAATATTTCGGATGAATTTGAAGCACACTGTGATTCCTTTAAGTGAGGCACTTTGGAAAAAGAAAACAAAATCATTACTACATTTCTGAAGTATGTGAAAGAGACATAGAAGACAATTGAAAGAGCTCCCAGTGGCCTAAGATGAACATTTTGAGTGACAAAGTAAAGAAGCAGTGGATTATAACCTAAAGTAAGAAGTAAATATCCACAGATTTATACTGATATAAATAAATAACTGAATAAACAAATGGGGAAGGGATTAGATATATCAGCCTTGCAAAATTCTAAATAAATTATGCAGATATTCTACCCCTAAGGGGAAAGAATATATGCTTAAGTATAGGCTATACATAATGAAAAATCATAAGCAGATTTACAAACATTTTATAAATCTGACAAACATTACCTCAGTTCAAGGTCAACATGAATAGTGAAAAATCATATTGGTAGTATATACATGTGACGGTTAGTTCTATGAGTCACTGTGGTTAGGCTGTAGGACCCAGTAATTTAATCAAATACTAATCTTGACATTGCTGTGAAGGTATTTTGTATATGCAGTTAAAATCTGTAATCTATTGACTTCAAGTAAGGAAATTACCCTTGATAATGTGGGTAGGCCTCATTCAATCAGTTGAGGCTCCTAACAGTAAAAACTTAGATTTCTTATAGAAGAAATTCTGTAAAAGTAAAAATGTAAATATAAAAAAAAATTAAGAAAAAAATGTGGTATGAAAAAGTGAACAATTTAATAAAGAACAAAACTACAGGTTGAACATCCAAGTAAAGATTAACAAAGTATGGGAGCAAAGTCTAGAAAGGGGAGTGGAAAACTGGGAGAAGAAAAATCTTACTTTTGAAGAGAAAAGTTTCTGAAGATTCAGTTATTCCTTGAATGCGAGAATTTTTAAAATACAGGTCAAATTATGCCTTTTTACCCCAAATCACTACAAAATATAAAAAAGAAAAGTACTATTTAAGAGAAAAGTAAGCAGCAGGCAAATATTAAAAACAGAAAGCAAAGAAGAAAAGACAACTCTAAGATCATCTGCGGCAACCACAAAGAACATTAAAGTTTTGAACTTATTAAAATTTGGGTTAGAATTTTACTTTTTGGAGAAGTGAAGAAGATAAAAACAGAAAAAAATATTAAAGGAAAAAGAACAAGTATTAACATAAAACACATGGGCAGTAGTGTAGGATAGAGCAGAACGACTATTTATAAGGCAAGTTGGAAATTCAATCACAGAGCATAAAGTGGAATAAAAATGATGTTAATTGGGGCATGTAAAATAGTTTTAAATGACTGAAGTCCATAACTTATTACATATTTTAAAAAGAGATAACCTGCCCCAGCAAATTCAATGTACTGATTATCATGTTTTTCATTTCTTTTTTACTTCAACACATACTTACTTGAATACGCTATTAGAAGCAAACCTAATACCTTCCTATTTAGGACTACCATACATTTCAATGCATCCTTTGGAATACAGTGCAATCCTGTGTATTCCAAATAGAGGAAACCATGCATACATCAGTTCAGCACCTCCATTGTGGTTGCTGACACAGTATCCAAGACTGACTCTGCACAAGACCGACATCGATTTGCTGCTCAAGTTCCCCTGGTTCTTGGATACCCTGCAAGGTGTGCTCATAATACATGCAACTGGGATCGCAAGGAAAGAGCCTCGGGCATCATTTCAGATCATATCTATTGCTCTAGAGCGACTCAGCTAGAATTTTCTTGTATCACATTATTGTGCTAGAGAAACCCTCCTGAAAATCATGTTATGAAAATTATTTGACTTCACGTCAGTAAAAGACTTTTGAGATCTGAAAATATTATAGACAAAAAGATAGGGAAACACAAAAAGCAACCAACCAAAGCAAACAATGAAAATAAGGTAAAGCCTACAAAATAGGCAAAAAACATAAGCACTCTACCTCTTTAATACATACACATGCATGCCCACATATACATATACACATGCACACAACTACTGTGCATGTGAGAAAATGTTTAACCTTGTGTTAAATAAGACATAAAAGCTTTATGCACTCTTTTATTTGGCAAATTGGTAAATATTTTTTTCCATTTATTTTTATTAGTTGGAGGCTAATTACTTTACAATATTGTAGTGGTTTTTGTCATACATTGACATGAATCAGCCATGGATTTACATGTATTGCCCATCCTGATCCCCCCTCCCACCTCCCTCTCTACCCAATCCCTCTGGGTCTTCCCAGTGCACCAGGCCCTAGCACTTGTCTCATGCATCCAACCTGGGCTGGTGATCTGTTTCACCCTTGATAATATACATGTTTCGATGCTGTTCTCTCGAAACATCCCACCCTCGCCTTCTCCCACAGAGTCCAAAAGTCTGTTCTGTACATCTGTGTCTCTTTTTCTGTTTTGCACATAGGGTTATTGTTACCATCTTTCTAAATTCCATATATATGTGTTAGTATACTGTAATGGTCTTTAAAAATAATGTTCAATTGTGTTAAAGACCTGGTAAGATGGACAGGGTCACGTTCTGCCACAGAGTGTGAACTAAGAAGATATTTTTGTGAGGCAAATTGGAATCTGCATCTAAAAACTTGACAATGTTCAAATGTCTAGAAATCTGTCTTATGGACATATTTGCAATGTACAAAATTTGATTAAATTACAAGATATTTATAATAGTATTTTTAAGACCAGCAATACAAAATAAAAAGTTTTAAAAATGTAAAATTAAAAAAAAAATACCAAAACTGTGGAAAACAATCTAATTGCCTAGATGAATCTAGAGTCTTCAAAGGTAGAAGACTCAGTCTTGACATTTTCATTGTTTTCAATTTATTTTTAGTTTTCCCTTTTCTTGTTTTGGTGTTTTTGCTGTTGCTTATGAGTTAAAGGTTAAATACATAAATATTATCATATGTGTATTATATTTGCCAGTGTCATCTTAAACATATGGTAGTAACAGCTATAAAAGAATTTAATGATAGCATAAAAGCAATTATATTATAAAGCTATAATTGAAGGTAATATGATTTATTAATGACTTACTCAGACTCCTCTGGTGGCTCAGACGGTAAAGCATCTGCCTACAATGCGGGACACCCGGGTTCAATCCCTGGGTCAGGAAGATCTCCTGGAGAATGAAATGGCAACCCACTCCAGTATTCTTGCCTGGAAAATCCCACAGATGGAGGAAACTGAATAGGCTACAGCCCATGGGGTCGCAAAGAGTCAGACACGACTGAATGACTTCGCTTTCTTTCTTTCTTTCTGATTTATTAAGTTGTCTTATGATAGCTAATGTTGCCTATTAAAATAATTTTGTCCATCTCATTGGAATATGGTGTTACCACAGCATAAGTTAGTACCACCTCAGAGTCAGGAATGCATGAAACTTTCCTACTGAAATAAAAGGTTTCTTTTTTTGTTCTTTTGAAAATTTTCTGTGTAATGTGCTTTTCAGAACTAAATTATTCTCACAGGACAAGTCAAAGAGAGTCAGTATGGCTATCCAGATCAGTAATGACCATCAACCTAAGTACAAAGAACTTGTGTAAAAGACACTGCTCCATCATAATAAAAGGGCTTTCTCAGAGGAGGAATGAATGAATATGGATAGTGCACACATATTTTTTTCTACTAGAATATCCCAAGTTCTACTTCAAATACGGCATCAGGTTCACTCCTCAACTTTCAGTCTCTAAACAAGGAAACAAGATCTAAAAGCTGTGCCTATCATAATGCCTACGGGTTAGTACTCACTTGATAACTGCTTTTTGAATGAATGATCAATTGCTCCCCACCTAATTAAGGAGAGGGAAGGAGAGGACAATGTGCTTTCACTTAAGGGTCATAAAAGACTGAAGCACAAATTTTTTCTCTCCTTGCTAGTCATGGGAGTCAATTTTCACTTAATTATTAGAAATACAATAATCATTTCAACTTATTTCCTCTAGAGGAATAAGTTTACTAGGTCAAGTAAAAATGGTTTTATATAGTGTTCATATGAGACATGTTCACTATGATAAAGGGTAGTTACTGTTTTACATCCAATGAATGTCACTATTAAAGAAGAGTCTCCCTGAGTGCCTAATACATATTACTGAGAACAGCAACAAGAATCAGGAGCTTCTATAACAAAATAATATAGAAATCAATTTATTCTTCACACTCCAAATTTTCTGTAATTAATATTTATTTCATTATCACAAAGAAAATAAAGTACATATTCACTGACAAAAGCCACTCTACTTTAGGCCAAACAGCATTGCTTGAATTATGTTGAACTGAATATATTAGAATAATTCACTAAATGTCTGCCAGGAAGATGAAACTAACATGGAACTGTAATATGAAATGAACATAGATTTATGTTTCATCTGGTCCTGGTTTATATAAGGAATGATTAATGTTAATATTTTAAAAATTCAATGTTACTTTATGCTTAACCTTAACTTCTCATCTTAAAATTGCATAATAAAGACATATTGGAAAATTTCCATTTTTATCTTAAAATTGGGATTATAATAGGAAATTCAAAATTATTGAGCCAAGATTTAATATTTATCCTGGACAAGATAGAACTAACTGATGTGAGAAAAGTATTGTATATTTTTTAAAACACCGGATTTGTAACCAGAACATGGAAATATTAAAATCTTTTCAACTGTTTACAGCTCTGTGGCTTTGGGTGCATTACTTGCTTTCTTTAGCTTTTACTTTCCTTGTCTCAAAATCAGGATAATAGAAACTACTTCAAAGGCTTATTAAGAGGATTAAATCAAAGAAATTTTAAGTGCTTATTTGATAGTGTATCTCATAGGAGGAACCCACTACAAATGTATCACATTCAGTTAGCAGAGTTAAATAATTAGTCATAGGGGTGGATATTGGGCTTTAGGACTGGGTGGAAAAACTAAATATGAAGGAAGAAATCTCAAATGATAGCTTTTTGTCACCTTAAGAGTGAGATACACAGAGAACACAGTTGGAGTTTGGCAAAGTAGATAGCTCTAATGACACCTGAACTTCACCATGGCATGTAACTTCCCTTCTACAGAAAGATTATTTTACGGGCAAAAAAAAAAAAAAAATGTCAGTGCATTAGGAATGGAGCAATGAGTGATCCACAGATGCATCTGTAGCTCCACCGTGGGCAAAGGAAACTGGGACAGCTTTATGCAATAAGGGATAAGAACATGAAGAGAAGAATTTGTGTTATATATTATATTAAGTGTTAGGCATAAGAGATTAAAAATAGGCCTATGTGCTCAAGGCATGGCAGATATATTTTATTATCTGATGACTCTGTTTGCAGAATAAATGATAAACTGATTGTGTTTCCATGTTGTCTCCTCTGCCTATCCAGTGACATTGCTAGATGGAAAAAAGCTATAAAATATATGAAAATGCTGCAAAAACATTTTTAGATTATTATCATTATTGCTTATAATATTAATTATAAATATTATTGCAACTATTGCTATTATTAAATTTCGTCTTTCTGTTCTTGGACAAGTGTTTTCTAAACCAAAGTCAAAGAGCAATGGGAAGGCTGTGCCATTTCTAATTATTAGTGCTGTTCACAGATCACCCTGGTTTCTCATAACCACCAGGGCCGCTAACTACATTGTCTATACTGCCTGGCAAACACACCCCATTATCTAAAATATTTCTACCTATTTTTGCCTTCCATTCGTGGAAATACATTCTTTCTTCTTTTCACTCAGGTGCCCCTAAGATAAGATAGCTTATCTGATAAACCAGTGAATCAGCACAATTACATGAATGTATGGCCTTTCCTCGAGGATACTGTAGACATTTTAATAAAGCTTTACTAGATTTCATGACGAGAGAGTGATAAGAATAAGTTGCCAGAGGAGGAAAAAAGTGGTCTACCGACTTTACCTAAATGTAAAATCAGCCCCATGTATGCCCATCCAGATCGAGACAGGCGCCTTGGTCAGCTGTTCGTTGAGTTAGCAGGATGCTGGGAGCCTTGCCCTGGAGACACAGAAGAGGCCGAGTCCTTAAATTACTGCAGGAGACAGAATTCCATGAAGTACCCTCCCCCGAGTCACCAGCGTCCACACCGCTACCTGACCCTGGCCTGCGGTGTGAGTGAGAGCTGAAGAGAGAAGCTCTCCCGCGGGCACCGAAGAGGCCGGCCGCCATGTTGTGAAGAGAGCCGCAGGCGAGGATGGCAGGCAGCCTCCAGAGGCCGCCACTGCCCCGGCGAAGTGGGCCCTGGTTCTATCGCCGGGAAGAACTAAATGCTGCCCGCGACCGGCGAGCTTGGCCAAAGGCTGTGTCCGCAGCATTTGGAGCTCTCGCCAATCCTTCCGTTCCCGCCTGGTGGACGAAGAACGTGTCTACACCGTGTACAGACTCTGGCCTTCAGAACTGCGAGGTAAGCTGCATGTACTGTTAAAGCTGAGAGTTCTGCAGGATTGTGGCAGCAATAGAAAACTAGTACAGGGGCTAAGGAGGCTTCCCAGGCGGCTCAGTGAGAAAGAATCCGCCTGCCACCGCAGGAGATACAAGAGATGCGGGTTCGGTTCCCGGGTCAAGAAGACCTCCTGGAGAAGGAAACAGCAACCCACTCCAGTGTTCTTCCCTAGAAAATGACATGGACAGAGGAGCCTGGCCAGTTATAGTCCATGGGGTCACAAGGGTCAGACATTACATGGTATATTTTATATATATATATATATATATATATGCTTTCATTGCTTAAATAGTAAGTGAGGGCAACAGTGTACAACAAAACCATGAAATACAAGCATGTACTATAAAAGTTTAGTATTTCATACAAGAAAACAATTTTTTTTTTCATTAACGGTATAGTAAGTGGTGAAGACATTAATAGCCTACTAAGTGTAATTTCAGAAAAAAATATACCGAAGTCCTTAAATGTTGTCATTAGTAATCACTAGGAGTTACTGATACCTATAGTATGCTAATTATCTTACACAGACCATTTTACTTAGTCCTCCAGGTATCTCTGCAATGTAGGTTTTTTTAACATCCTATTTTGCACATTAGAAAACAGAGGTTTAGGGGGTTTAGTAACTTACTTGAAGTCACACGGTTTGTTAAAAATAGACAAGACAAAAACCAACCTATCAGACTCCAAATCACTGATCTTTCTACTGTACTACCTTGCCCATAATAACTGTTTTAAACCTTCAATCAAAGTGAAAATATAATACTAATGGGAAATGATGATATTATTTACACTAACACAAACTGAAAACAATTTTGGAATCATCAACAACTAATATATGTATAGCATCTTCATGAAAGAGTTCTCACTGATTTTAGGAGACTGTGAAGTAGCCAGGGCAAGTATTATTAATTTACCTTTTTTACAGATAAAAGAAGTGAGGTTCAGAGAGTTACACCGCACTTCCCACAGGCCATGGGATGGAGTGACAGTATCAGCTCTCAATCTCACATCTTCTTTTCAAATAGAGAGCTTTTCACCCTAAAAGGAACACCCTAGAGGGACTGCAATTACCCTACCACCTACTTCTTAAGTCTCAAAGCATCATGACTAGTTTATAAGACTAGCACACTTATGTGCCCAAAGAGAAAACATAAAATTTCTGTTGTGTCTATGAAGAGAAAAGGCTACATGGTCTAGTGCTTTGAAATCCATCATATTTGCATATAAAATAATAAACACATTAGATCATTTTTATTTGGGATGGTGAATCTTTCATTGTGTAAGAATTGTCTCAGAAAAACACCCCCATGCTATGTTCTGATTTTAATGGTTAAATATTTTTTATGAGGACTCCATATTTCCATGTCTGTTTATCTGACATCATTTGTAGATACAAAGAGAGAATAACGACAGCTAGAAACAATACAGCCTTCTCCACTGCACTGATTAACTCTCTATTGCATTGATAAGAATGGAGTGTTCAATCATATATTTTGGTAGTGAGTTATGGTTAATATCACAAGTACTGTGATGACATTATAGAACTAAATCTTATTTCTAACAAGTGGTGAAGCTTAGTTAAATGCACTGTCAATAATGTTGTCAATTAACTGTCAATTACTAGTGCCAAAGTAAAGGCAAGTTGTTTGTTTCTCAGCAAACAGTTCACAGAGAAGATTGTTGCAATTATAAATCTCTCACGTCCTACTACATTAAGTGTCTTACTAGAGGTTGAATAGTCATTAATATCTTACATAGTTGAGGCTTTGCCACAATTGTTTAATAGCTATTTTGCAATTATAAGCAGAACACTAGTTAAACTAAATTAGAGTTCATAATTATTTTTGTAATGAATTGGAAATATAAAAATACATGTAACTCTCTGGAAGTCCAAGCATACTTAGCTCTCCTTAGCCTCCCATGGAGTGAAGGGTTAATATATTAAGAAATGCAGTATAATTACACTAATTGCTGTGTATTGGTTCTCAAGAAGTGAGACTTGCTTTAATTCTGAATCCCAAATGGGCAGTGCCTCTATGCGATTCTCTTAGAACTCTAGAAGGCACATTTTTATTTCTCATATGCCAACGTATTGTAGATAAACTTATCTTTAACAAGTGGACTTTTAAAGAATTGAGTACACTAAGAAACAATAAGTGCATTTTGGATTTAGAATATTAATCCTAAGGAAGTACTTCTCTCATTTTTTCTTCTTTGTGATCATATAATTATTTTGGGCTTACTGTAGTTATGTAAAATTAAAATTAAATCATCATTTTAAAAAATGCTATGATTACTGTGCTTATTTCAATGCAAGGAGTACGTAATCAGTCCCAAGCTTGATAAAATAGTAAGTATCTTAATAACAACACATAAACACACACATACACACAAAGATGTTTTTAAATCTTGGATTTTTCACACTGACAATTTAGAAGGTACTGCAGAATGCACAAAATGAAAACTGTTACTATTTTAATCTGAAGTTCAATTTAGGAATTTATAGGCTCTCACCTCAAATGTTTCTTTCTAGAGAAGCTGCCTTTGTCCAGCTTACCTAAATTATCCTCCCTACTTGTGCTCTATCCCATCAACTCATATAGCAAATATGTCACATCACCTTAGGACAGATAAAAGTTGCAGTCATCACTTAAATAAAATAGAATGTACATGTTTATTATTGATGTCCTCTTTAGAATAGGATTCTGTCACGTTCGGCTTTATTTCTAGTGCCCCATAGGAGCTCGGTGTACAGTACATTTTAATAAATAGATGTTAAATGGATAAATCCAAGAATTAATGAATAAGGGTAAGTGCCCCTAGCTTTTGCAATCCACCATCAGTCTACAGAATAACAACAGCTGGGCCCCTAATAAACACTTGGTGAAGGAATCAGTCCTGTCTGGAATTCTACTGATCAGCCTCTGCCATAAGGCATGTCTGAGAGCTCCGGGGCTATAAGGGTGAGGGAGCACCACTTATTACACACACATCAGAGTTTGGCTGTAAAAAACCGCAATACCACATGATGAAGCTCGTTATCATCTGAAGCAAAAACACAAGTCATCATATCATCTAAAAGGGCAACCAGGGGTACAATCCAAAGGGATGTCTTTACATGCTAAGAATACAAAAGAACTGCTGATCATGCATGAATCTCTCTACTCCATTCTATCCTCAGAGAAAATAGAAAATTTAAGGATTAATAAACTTGATTCATCTTAAAGAAAGCCTCAAGAAACAATTCAAGGAATAATTAATGTGAATTCAGTGTAATTTTACTTTCTATTCATATGACCAACCCAACTTCCTCAGAATGTTTCTATGGAAATTAGACTATGGTCTAGGTGATAGAGAAGTTGCCATCAAAGTTTTAGGAAATAGCAAGTGCAGAATCACAGACATTTGGTGGGAAGATCTAAGAAAGATTTACATAAAACCAACAATGCCAAATGATCAACAGGTATTAAATAGAGCCTTTACCAACGGTGATCCTTCGCTGCTTGGATTCTCAACAGCTCTCTCCTTAAGGATACTTTGGATCTACTTCATATTAGAGAATAGGTTTGTCTTGTTTCCTCCATGATTCTCTTGACCTTGGAAGCAGTTTCTGTGCCTTGCCCTAAAGGTGTCACTGGCCTCCCTGTGTTTCCTTATGCTGGGTACAGATTAAGTAGTTGCTAAATTATGTTGAAATTTCCTTTGCAATTTGCTTTTACAGATAAACATAGAAAGTTACTTAATACAGGAAAATCACTGGTTACAATAGAATAACCACAAATCATTCCTTGAAGATTTTTTTTTTGTTTGCCCATTTCCATATAGCATCTAGGAAGTATAGATGATTAAGACACTTAAGAACAAGCTCTGCCTAAATTAGATGATTAGACAAACACAGCTAATCCAAAGTACTAATTATATGTCCAATAGCACTTATACATTCTAGAGCACTTTGTATTGTATAATAAACCTATTTCTTGCTAGCTGTAACCATTTCGTACATGGAACCATTGTCAAATTTATCACCTATATTGTGTGAACTGTATCAAAATGAAATGGACTTCAATATGGGGCCATTAGAAGTACATGTATATTCAGTGAAAGAGTTAAAAGCTCCACAATAGAAATATATTTGGCAAGGCAAGGACAGAAATATATATACGGTACGGGGAAAACAATTTTTCACTGCCATTTGGATACAAAATGGACTGAAGCAAAGGGGGAAAGTGGTAGTCGAACATGTTATATGGAAAAATTAGAAAAGCTAGAATTTTAAATTTTCCTTCATCAACTAGTCTGCAGTAACTCACAGATTACTAACAACTTATGCAAGTTTTACATGCCTATTCCATCTGCTCTTCATTTAAAAAAAAAAAAAAACTTGTCACCATAGCAACTGCCACATGCCATGGTATTTATGCTGCATCTGATGTACAAAGCATGGTTTGTGTAGGAAGGAGTGTGTGTATGTATATGATGTGGCAGCTGTCGTCTCTGCCATTTTGTTGCTGCTCTAGAATAAAACAAGTAGTGGTTATGAATACTCATTTGAGTAGTGATACTAGTGCTCATTTAACTAAACCCTTATACACACATAAAAGTCCTTATCTGACCACACTAGTCTGCTGACATGACTGACGATGAAGGGTTGTGGAAAGGAAAAAAAAAAAAAAAAAACCTAACTTTTATCCTAATTTTTAAAAGCAGACTTAATACAACTGAAGTTCCTTTGTTTAAAACAGTGAGTGACATTTTGGGTAAAATTACAATATCTATTAGCCCTATTAGCTGATGGTTTTCATCTCTCAATAAGACCCTCTACAATAAATGTCTGTCTAAAAGATGTCCCAGTTCCTTTGTTGTCCATAATTTGTTTTGTAGTGAAATTACTAAAATTTACTGGATATTAGATACAGCTTGGAAATCATGGTAGACACTGTTAACATAATTCTCTATCCTTTATTTTCTTGCTGACTTCTATCACAGAAGCTGAAAATGCCAAATATTTGCTTTCCATGGTCTTACAAAAGCTAAATGCTTAAAATTCCAGCTTCCCTGGAAGCTAGAGGTGGCTATGGCATACAGCTCTTGCCAATGAGATTTAATCAAAAGCCTGCTGCCATAGATCTGGGAAAACTTTGCTCTCCTGAAAAAAGAAAAGTGACAGAAGCTACTAGCAAAATCCCTTCACCGGTCTAACTGCAACTGAAGTTTCAAAGATTACCTTGCAATGGAGCAACAAATATGAGAGTTTTCACTCTTCTTGCACAAGTTTATTTTGGCATGGCTGGAAATGACATACAAGCCTCTTCATTCCTGCTAAAATACCTCCTCTTGTTTATGATACATAAATGCCATTATAGCTTAGGCAACTGTTGGTAATATTTTCTGTTAGTTGCAGGTGAAAGCATTCTTATCTGACGCAGAATTTTTATTCTCTAAAGAATGTGTTGTCCTATTTTTATATTAATAAAATAGAACCTATTCTAACCTACTCTATTTTTAGAGATTGTTTTGTTTACTGAGAGATTATACATGTGAGAGGGCTTCCCTGGTAGCTCACACTGCAAAAATTCTGCCTGCAATACAAGGGACCCAAGTTCGATATCTGGGTTAGGAAGATCCCCTGGAGAAGGGAACGGCAACCCACTCCAGTATTCTGCCTGGAGAATCCCATGGACAGAGGAACGTAGCAGGCTACAGTCCATAGCGTTGCAAACAGTCAGAGATGATTTAGCAACTAACACTTATACATGTGAGAAAGATATGCTGTGAACTGTATTTCCGTGATTTTTCTATTTGATAAAAAGCTAGTGTTGCAATAAAATGGGTAAAACCTCAGTTTAAAAAACAGAAAGAACTGAGCAAATTTAGAAACACCATCAAATATTTTTGAACTTAAAAAGTCAGTTCCGGTTGTGGATGTATATCATGTTCATTTGGCGTTTTAAACTAACTGCAAAGGTAATATTGTAACATTTCAAGATAGCTTTTGAGTTCTGTTACTTCCCTTGGATTATTTAAGAAACAGACTGTCAGCATGTTCTTTTTGATGCCGAGTTAAACTGGATCAAAGTTTTAGTCCCAATTTTTAAAATGTTACATGTGCTCTAAAGAAAGACTAGAGACCAGACAAGCATTCAGGTAAGGCTTCAATGGCATCCAAATTCTCAAACTCTCTTAATTGAAAATAGCTTTTGTTTTTTGCCTTTGGTAAAGTTTAATGTGCTGTATTAAGCAATATTTTGCAGTAGTAAGAGTTAAAATAGTTTAATACATATAAAATATGAAATAAAACTAGTCAGCTAGCAGCAAGATGAGAGCATCAAAAATAGAAAATGAAGAACAAATTATAGATAGTTCTCTACTAGTCAAGATAATCTCTGCTCCTCCTCCCTTTTTCTTTCCTTCACAAACACCAGAGATCCTATGAGCTATAAGGAGATCCAGTTAGGTTGAGAATATCTAATAAAAGGAAATTCCAAGGTATCCTCTGTTACATATTCTGTGGCAGTGAAAGAGCAACATGATAATGAGAAAGCAGATAGAAAGCAGATGGTTCAGAGCCACAGTATACACATTGTTCTTCTAACTTTCATATGTCCAATTTCAAAATACTTGGTTAATGACAAGTAAGATGTACAGTTCTATAGTTAAGTCCAAAAATCAAGAAATATTGCCCACTTAGAAAATTTGATTTATGCCCAGAATAAATCAAATTGAAAATACATATAAATGAATAGTGGAGAGGAAATGGCAACCCACTCTAGTATTCTTGCCTGGAGAATCCCACAGACAGAGAAGCCTGGTGGACTACTGTCCATGAGGTCGCCAAGAGTTTGACATGACTCAGTGACTAAACAAAATGATAAATGAATAAATTAAAATTTTAACCTTAATGAATTCACAAATTTGGCTGGTTCATTCATTTATCCATTCATTCAATCATTCACTTATCCATGCAACAGAGTTACTGATCACTCTACAAAAAAAAAGGAAAAATTAGTCCTGTTTAAGATAATCTGTTTCCCTACAAAATGGCCATCCATATTTTAAGGTATAGTAAATAAATAATTATGAAAGTTTGGAAAATCTTTAAGCTCTGTTGCACAGTTTAGAAAAACATCATTTATTTTTGCTTTCTTAAATCTATAACTCCGACAAGACTATAGTTAGTGAAGCAGATTATTTTTCTCATTCTATATTTATACAAATTTATTCTAACCTCAATTCAACATTAAGAGAAAAATTCATGGAGTGGTATGAAACAAGACATAATTTGTCAAAGCATTCATCACCTTGTAATGGATTCACTGCTCTAACTATTGTTGAAATCTTCCTTTGGACTTCCAAGCAAAAGAGTATGCAGCATATATGTATTCTGTTGGCTATACATTAGCGAAGTTTATAGAAACCTCTCTGTCTCTAATATATACATGCTAAAGTGTGTACTACCAGATGGAATTTCAGGTGCCTACATCATTGCTGCTATTATTAAATTATCTTTTGTGATGATACCTCAGGTAGTCAGGACTGTTATGCAATAGGGAGTTAGGGAAACATCTTCAGCTTTTAAAGCTATTAAAATTTCTTGCAGGTGTGTTTGAGAGAAGCACAGCACAAATTCACTTGCACACTATGAGGATTAGAGATTATGCAGCCCATCCACAAGGGGCAATTAACACAAACAGTGTGGGGGAAGAAACAACCAGAGTTGCAAACTAAACAGAACTTGTATCCCCCAATTATACTGCAAAGCACAGATGTTTATTCCACAAAATAAATGATATTGGCAGTTTTGGGCTATGATATAATTCCATAGGGTCTACCTTTCTAAATACCTACTTTCTACTGATCTTGTTTTTCGCTGGTTCTCATGATTGTGTTCTGTTTTTCCTCTATGATGTGAGCCTATTAAAAACATGACAAGCCCTACTCACCACTTGTTGCAGCATAAACTTCAATCTGCTACATCTGGAATAGAATTTCTTCCTGCAGTTACTTCAGTGAAAAGCTTTGGGGAGCATATTAATAAAGATATTTCTAAGTTCCACTCCCTCCTCATTCTCCCAGATATAATATATTTGTGAAAAGGTAGCTCTTACTCTGGATACAAATTAAATTTCATTCCAATTAGCCTCAACACCAGTGATCCAAAGAAAAACTGGTCCCCTCGCCCCCAGTTTAGTGGTGCTGAAGTCTATCTGTTTTTAGAAGAAAACTTAAAATCTTTATTCTTTCCGCACATTCCAGAATATCTCATGAGTCATTTCAGAAGAAAAGCACAGAGAATAACTTTGGCTGCCATACCAACCTGTCATTTAAGAAAGCTACATTAATCAATAACACCTGAACAGTTCAATTACTGAATAAGAAAGGCAAAGAAATGGAAAAAAGATTAATAGGTCTTCCCCCAAATTAGACCCCTAAAATCAAAGAGGAGCTGCAACCTGTGATGATTTGAAAAGCCTATTACTGCTTGAGTTAATATATAATTATCCAACCCTTTTATTTATTTTTTTCCACATACAGCAGCCAGTGTCACTGACAATTTTCCTGCTCAGAGAATTTTTCACCTTTGATTAATGACACTTAATAAAAATTCCACCTAGTTGCAATGAAAAGAAAAAGAGTCACTTGAACCAATGGTGAAGTGCCTTATAGAGCTAGGCTAGGAAAGGTTAATGGCATCATTACTCAGGTCTTTGGAGTACACATATCCCTCTCTCAGTAGGTTAAGCATGCTGGATCGTGCATTAACCCCTTCCAAACTCTAGGTCCATTGAACTGTTCTTTTCAAAAGATAATTAATACTACTTATAAATACATTCCATTTTTTCCTTGAAGGATTTTTGGATATTGCAATGACAAATAAAATGGAATAGAATGAATCATAGCCTAGGGGATGACAATAAAGATTTAAAAAATGCTTCAAAAGAACAAAATCCAAGTGCCAGTCGACAAGACCAGTATAAACCAATGACCCAAAGTGTTTATCTTTGTACAGAGTCTACCAGGTATGCCTCTTGAGAATACTTACACTTCATACAAAGGAGTGGAAAATATGGTGCCACAAGGTTTTTTTTTGTTTGTTTTTAATAAATCACCCCTTGATACTAACCAATTGAACTGCACCCATGGTACTACTCTGGAAAAAAGTATCTCTGTGGTAGTAAGGAAAGTCTGTTTATTCATTAATCGAAGATTGTTGAGTCCCTACTAAGTGGCAGCCATTGTTCCAATGCTCAGGATATGTCAATGCACAAAATAAACCCCCAAGGATATCCTTGTGAAATTTACATTCTGATGGGAAAAGTAGATAATTACAGTGAAACACGGTAAGTAGACAAAACAGTCATGTCAGAAAGAAGTGCTAAGTGTGAAGGTAGACTGTAGAACTAGGTAAGGGTAATGGAGTGGCAAGGTGGTCTATTTTTATAGGAAGACGAGGTTGCAATTTTAATGGGCTGGTTAAAAGGCTTCTACTGTGGTAGCTAACATTAGCCTTCTACTCAACTGCTCATGATGATTTGAATTAGGAAACACTTTTGTCGGCTGCCTATATGCTTAGCGTCTGGGAATTCCTCTGATATGTGTGGATCAAAGTCGTTCTAGCCTTGCTGCTCAGATAGTAATTACATCCATCTTGTCTCTGACAGTTAAGTGCAAGGTGAGAATGCTGTCCTCTAGCAAAGGAAAGAACAGCTTCTGCTGGCCTGGAGGATTCAGGGACATTGTGGGGTTTAAGGTTTTCAATTATATACCTCACTTCTTCCCTGTCAGATTGTAAATTGTGTCCCTTCCCTGTGAGGATCCAGACTTTAGTATAAGATCCCTGCTAGGAGTGTATTTAGCTTCTTTCATACCTTGTAACATCCTTATCACAATTTGAGGGCCTGATTTATAGTATATTCAGTTCTCTGAATGCAGGACATAAGGATTTCTTTAAATACTCTCTGAAGCCTTCTGGATATCACAGCTGATCTAACAGTATCCTTCTTCAAAGCCCCTGGGTCAGTAGAAAAAACAGCTAGCTCTACATTACTTATTATAGTTATGGTCCCTTTATCGTCAGGTGCTAGAGTTACATCAAAAGTCAGCACCCTCCCTCTGCCAACTTATATCTCATCCCAGTCCACCTCTCTAGTGATTCACCACAGTCCAGTACATTGTGATAATACATCATGCAAAAGATTTTTCACAATTTACTTTCATCAGCTTTGATACTGTCATCTGATAGCAGGTTTCCAAGGTGGTGCTAGTAGTTAAAAACAACAACAACAAAAAACCCCACTCGTCAATGCAAAAGACCTAAGAAATGCAGGTTCGACTCCTGGGTCAGGAAGATTCTCTGAAGGAGAATTGGCAACCCACTCCAGCATTCTTGCCTGGAGAATTCCATGGACAGAGGAGTCTGGCAGGCTACAGTCCGTAGGGTACAAAGACTTGGACATGACTTAGCACACAAGTAGGCCAATACTAGAATCATGTCCTAAAAGGCTGCTTTCTAGAGCCAAATTGGGTGAAATATCTTAGGGCTCCCCTAAAATCAGAGCCCCAGATAAGAACTTACATACCAGAAATTTACTTGGGAGAAATCCCAAGAAGAACTGGGAAGGTGGGGGATATGAGATGCAAAAGGGAGAAAAGCCAATAAAGGGTGTGTAAATGAGTGAGGCATTGGTATGGACAACTTGAGGTTGATCCTCTGGTAAATTCTCTGAAAACCTGTGAAACAAACACAGGATCATCCTACAGAAAGACTGAGTAGCTAGGGCATTTTTCACCAGATTGTATCCCGGAGTAGTTAGCTTTTCTGCATAAAATATATTGTATCTATTGCAGTAGAATCAGTTTCAGAGAGCCACAGAATTCCTTCAGGAGGAGAGGAAGAGAGATATAGGCATTCATCATATTAAGTTGTCAGCAAGCATGCTGGACAGTCTTCTATACCAACAGGCACACTGAGATGGGCCAATGGATCAAGGCCCCAAAAGCACCTGGGGCATTGCTTATGTCCTAAATTTATACAAGCAGTTTTAAATTACCAAAGTATATATTTTTCAATACCTTAACTCTTCTCCAGGACTTTGGGACATCTTATCCAGCTTAACCATTTATCCAGCTCTTAATTCATAGGCTATTCCTGTCAAGTATTTTAATATTAGATGTATTAATCCCATAAAAGATACTTGTTACTGTTGTTCTGTTGTTCTGTCGCTAAGTCACATCTGGCTCTTTGCGACCCCACGAGCTGAAGCACACCAGGCTTCCCTGTCCTTCAGTGTCTCCCAGAGTCTGCTCAAATTCATGTATGCCACTAGGTCAGTGATGCCATCCAACATCTCATCCTCTTCACCTTCACCTCCTTTTAACTAGCCAGTATTCATTAGTCTTATCCTTATACTTAACATTTTCCCACAACTCTGGCCTCATTTTGAGATTATCTTCCTTTTGCCTAAAATATACCATTTATAATTTTCCTTAGTGCAACCCGATAGTGACTAATTCTTTTGTAGTGCTTTTGCTGTCTTAAAAATGTCATTGTGCATTTATTTTTGAGGGATGCTTATATTGTTGGGTATAAAATTGTAGTTTTGAAACTTATTTTTCTCTAGTACATTGTAAACATCATTCATTTATCTTTTGGTTTCTATTGTTGGACTCAAGAAGTGAGTTCTCAATTTAACCATTTTTTTCCCATTAATTATAATATCCTGTAACTGCTTTAAAATTTGCCTCTGGTTTTCTGAGATGTCACTATGTGTCTAAGAGAAAACAAACCAAATTTTCCCACTTGTGGTTCACTGGGTTTTTAAAATATGAGACTAGGTGGCCTTAATATGTTCTATAGTATTTTCAACTATTTTTCCATCAAATATTTCTACTTCATTTTCTCTTTTTTGAGACACAAATGAAACGGATATTAGATTTTCTCTATGAATCTTCTAAGCTGTTTTTTCCTCATCTGTATTTTTCATCTTCATATTATTCTATACTTCTTTTTGAATAGTTTCTTCTGATCTATTTGCAGTTAACTAATATCTCTTCATATGTATTTAATTTCCCTTAAATCTATAAACCAAATTATTTTTATCAGAGTTTTTATTATATAAATTTGTTTTAAGTCATCTTTTTTTAATATTTCATTGTTTAGAGAAGTTTTAGGTTCACAGCAAAATTAAAGGGAAGGTACACAGATTTCCAATACATGCTCTACCCTTACACATGCATTGCTGCTACTGCTGCTAAGTCACTTCAGTCGTGTCCGACTCTGTGCGACCCCATAGACGGCAGCCCACCAGGCTCCCCCGTCCCTGGGATTCTCCAGGCAAGAACTCTGGAGTGAGTTCCCATTTCCTTCTCCAATGCATGAAAGTGAAAAGTGAAAGGGATGTCGCTCAGTTGTGTCCGACTCTTTGCAACCCCATGGACTGCAGCCCACCAGGCTCCTCCGTCCATGAGATTTTCCAGGCAAGAGTACTGGAGTGGGTTGCCATTGCCTTCTCTGTTACACATGCATAGCCTTCTTCATTATCAACATCCTCCACTGGTGTGGTATACATGTTACAACTGATTAACCTACACTGAGACATGATTATCAAAAATCTGTAGATTACATTAGGGTTCACTCTTGTTGCAGTTCATTCTATGTGTTTGGATGAATGTATAATGACTCGTATCCCTCACCAGAGCATCATATATAGCATTTTCTCTGTTCTAAAAATCCTCTGTGCTCTGCCTACTCAACACTCCCCTGCCGTGCAGTCCACAGCACCCACTGGTCTTTGTATTCTCTCCATAGCTTTCCATTTTCCAGAATGCTGCATACTTGGAATCCTACAGCCTTTTTAGATTGGTTTCTTTCATTTAGTGCTATATAATTAAGGCTCTTGATGTCATTTAATGGCTTAATAACTTGTTTGTTTGTTGTTGGTGTTCAGTCGCTCAGTTGTGTATGACTCTTTGCAATGTCCCCATGAACTCCAGTATGACAGGATTCCCTGTCCTTCACCATAGTCCAGAGTTTGCTCAAACTCAGAGCCATTGAATTGGTGATGTCATCCAATCATCTCATCCTCTGTCATGCCCTTCTCTGCCTGCCTTCAATTTTTCCCAGCATCAGGGTCTTTTCTAATGAATTGGCTCTACGTATCAGGTGGCCAAATTATTGGAGCTTCAGCTTCAGCATTAGTCCTTCCAATGAATATTCAGGACTGATTTCCTTTAGGATAGTTTGGTTTGATACCCTTGCCATCCAAGGGACTCTCAAGAGCCTTCTCCAACATAACAGTTCAAAAGCATCAATTTTTTGGCACTCAGCGTTGTTTATGGTCCAACTCTCACATCCATACATGACTACTGGAAAAACCATTGCTTTGACTAGAAGGACCTTTATCAGCAAAGCAATGTCTCTGGTTTTTAATATACTGTCTATGTTGGTCATAGCTTTTCTTCCAAGGGCAAGCATCTTTTAATTTCATGGCTGCAGTCACAATCTGCAGGGATTCTGGAACCTTAGAAAATAAAGTTTGTCACTGTTTCCATTGTTTCCCCATCTATTTGCCATGAAGTGATGGAACCAGATGCCATGATCTTAGTTTCTTGAATATTGAGTTTTAGGCCAGCTTTTTTACTCTCCTGTTTCACCTTCATCAAGAAGCTCTTTAGTTCCTCTTCACTTTCTGCCATAAGGGTGGTGTCATCTGCATATCTGAGGCTATTAATATTTCTCCTGGCAATCTTGATTCCAGCTTGTGCTTCATCCAGCCCAGCGTTTTTGCATGATGTACTCTGCATATAAGTTACATAAGCAGGGTGACAATATACAGCCTTGACGTACTCCTTTTCCAATTTGGAACCAGTCAGTTGTTCCATGTCCAGTTCTAACTGTTGCTTTTTGACCTACATAGAAGATTTCTCAGGAGGCATGTAAGGTGGTCTGTATTCCCATCTGTTGATGAATTTTCCACAATCTGTTCTGATCCACACAGTCAAAAGCTTTAGAGTACAGAATGAAGCAGAAGCAGCTGCTTTTTTGGAAATTTTCTTGCCTTTTCTATGATCAAATGGATGTTGGCAATTTGATTTCTTATTCCTCTGCCTTTTCTAAATCCAACTTCAATGTCTGGAAGCTCTTGGTTCATGCATTGTTGAAGCCTAGCTTGGAGAATTTGAGCATTACTTTTCAGGCATGTGAAATGAGTGTGATTGTGCAGTAGTTTGAACACTTTTTGGCATTGCTTTTCTTTGAGATTGGAATGAAAATTGACCTTTTCCAGTCCTGTGGGCACTACTGAGTTTTTCAAATCTGCTGGCATATTAAGTGCAGGACTTTAACAGCATCATCTTTTAGAATTTTAAATAGCTCAAGTGGAATTCCATCACCTCCACTAGTTTTGTTCACAATGATGCTTCCTAAGGCCCACTTGACTTCACATTCCAAGATGTCTGGCTGCAGGTGAGTGATCACACCTTCATGGTTACCTAGGTCATTAAGATCTTTTTTGTATAGTTCTTCTATGTCTGGATGTACCACATTTTATCATCCACTCACTTACTGAAAGGGCATTGGTTGCTTCCAAGTTTTGACAGTTGTGAATAAAGATGCCATAAACATTTGCATGCAGATTTTTGTGTGGACATGAGTTTACAACTCCTTTGTGTAAAGGCCAAGGAGTGAGATTGCTAGATTGTATAGTAAGAGTATGGTTAGTTTTGTGAGGAATTGGCAAACTGTCTTCCAAAGTGGCTGTATACCATTTTTACATTCCCACCAACAGTGAATGACAGTCCAGCTGCTCCAAATCTTCACCACCATTTGGTGTTGCCAGTGCTTTGGATTTTGGCCATTTTCAGTTCAATTCAGTCACTCAGTCATGTCCGACTCTTTGCGACCCCATGAACCGCAGCACGCCAGGCCTCCCTGTCCATCACCAACTCCCAGAGTTCACCCAAACGCATGTCCATTGAGTCGGTGATGCCATCCAACCAACCATCTCATCCTCTGTTATCCCCTTCTCCTCCTGCCCTCAATCTTTCCCATCATCAGGATCTTTTCAAATGAGTCAGCTCTTCATATCAGGTGGCCAAAGTATTGAAGTTTCAGCTTCAACATCAGTCCTTCCAATGAATATTCAGAACTGATCTCCTTTAGGATGGACTGGTTGGATCTCCTTGCAGTCCAAGGGACTCTCAAGAGTCTTCTCCAACACCTCAGTTCAAAAGCATCAATTCTTCGGCACTCAGCTTTCTTTACAGTCCAACTCTCACATACATGCATGACTACTGGAAAAACCATAGCCTTGATTAGATGGATCTTTGTTGGTAAAGTAATATCTCTGCTTTTTAATATGCTGTCTAGGTTGGCAATCACTGTGTACTAATATCTCCCATGTCATTTTTCAGTTTCTAGTTTTAAGCTTGGGTATAAAAGGGGAGTTATTTGCTTCAAAGAGAAACCAGAGTGGTTCAGTTTTTGCCACAGAGCATTTCGTAGGATCAAACTGAAGTTGGTCTCCAACTGAAGCCATGCTTTTGCTTAGCAGTTTTACTCTGCCCTATTCTACTTCCCTAGCTCCTGAGAGCACTTCCAGTAAATCTCTTGACTAATAAGTCCCATCTCAGACTCTGTTTCTAGAGGATATGGCCTAAGACTGATGATATGCTGGCGGTGAGCAGGGGGCGGTGGGGTGGGGGGGGTGTGGGGGGTGGTGGTGGTTGGAGGGGCATGTAAACTATTGGAGCACAAATTGTCATAGACATAGGGCTACATCCTACATCCTGGAAATGGTGAGAGGGAGAGTCATGATTGAGAAGAGAATGGTGAGTGTTGTCAAAGATGGTTGTAAAAGATAAAAACAAAAGCTAACTGGAAAAGCAAAGGTGACAGAAAGCATTTGTGACCTCCAAAGGGACAATTTCATTCAGGGTATATACACCTTTTCCTAAGAAATTTTGATGTCGAAAGAACCATTTGGAATGATTACATGAGAGAATGGCAAGATCCAAATTTCTTTGTTCAAATCCAGTATACAAAACAGAAGAAAATAAAATGGAACAAAAAACACAGTTACTTTGGTTTAAGGGTCAGTGAGACACTGCATAACATTTATGCCTGGTTTGGTACCACTTTACTTTCTCCTTCACTGCTGGATACCCATGGGGTAAGACATCCCATAGTGCTGTAAGAAGCATGAATTGAAACCCATTGATTTAGAGGAAGAGTAGGAGATAAGACTGAAATATAAAGCAAGAGGTGAGAAAATCTTGAGTGGATTTATCTGGGACAATTACAAAAGAATTTTAGTCTCATTGAGTTTGCATGGTCTAAGAGACAATAATGACTCAGTAAAGCCCCAGGAGGTATCAGTGATTCTTCCTAAATTACCCCAGAATTTAGGAAGAATCCTGGAATGTGGGGCTAACTCTAAACTAGGCTTTACTAAGGCAAAATCTGAAAACCTAGGTAGAATGGGTGAACCTGAGCTTCTGAAATAAGTGCCAAGAAATAGAGTCAAATGTATTTTTTCAGTTAACATATCAGATGGCATTCAGAAACCCAGATATGACATTCATATCAATTCTTTATAATTTTCTTGTTTTTATGTTCATATTTCTATCTTTGTGCCTATCCATGACCACACAGCCAACACCAAAATGTCTAATATGCTTATGATACAGGGGCTTCTGAAAAGGAGCTACTGAATAGCAAGGTTTGGAGAGGAAGAAATCATATGATATATTATATATTGATGACTACCAAAGGAAAAGGAAATATGATGGAATGCCTGGACCAGAGACCGCAGAGTCCACTACAATGCAAAGGACTATGTGTCACCAGTCTAAACCAAAAATGGAGTCCTGGGCCAGAACACTCATAAGTCGCAAAGCATTGTTAGGAGACTAATGTGATGGTGCATATAAGGTTATAAGGGCCTAGCCTTGAATCACAGGAGGGAAATGAAAAAGAGAAGAGAGATGCCAGAGGAATTGTTGGACTTAACGACCATCTGTACATGAAAGGCAGATGCCAAGAAAGGGGAGCATTGAAGGGTGAACATTTTCAAGTTCTTGCATAAGGAACATTGTACTCAAACGTGGTTTGGTAATGATTTTGCTTGTTTGCATACTGCAATGACATAAATACACGGCCAATTTTTTGAGCCTATCTAGCTGTTGTTCTGACATTTGCATTTTCTGGCGTTTTTTGGCTGTATCTGTCTACATAAAATGAGAAAACATGAAGAAGGGAGTGCAAAGAAGGAAAGTTTTGAATTCTACAATCTTTTATGGGGAACTTGATATCTGAAGATTTGCAAGTACTGTATTTGTTGAATGGCCACACATTAACTCTGCTTCAAACCACATGGATTTGATTCAGAATGTACAGCTGATGTGAACAACATGGAGGTTGGGACATCGCCCCTCTGCACAGTTGAAAATCTGTATGTAGCTTTATAGTCAGAACCTCCATATTTGTGGCTCAACACCATGAATTCAACCAACTACAAATTATGCAGTACTATAGTACTTGCTATTGAAAAAAAAAATTGTATTTAAGGGAACACATGCAGTTCAAGTTCATGGTGTTCAAACGTCAACTGTATATGGTTATCTCTAGTGCTATAAAACCTGTAAGGATTTATCAATAAAGCTGCAGATATCAAGTGATTTGAATATACAAGAGCAGAAAGACCTTAACAGTTCATGAGTAGTAGCATTTCCTTTATATTGATATTCTTCTATCTTAGAGCAAAAATTATTTTTGAGAATAATAAAGGTCATTATCAGCTACATTGTATGTCCTTTTGAAGACTCAAAGGACAGGCGTTATTCCCATTCACCCCTTCACCGCTATCACCATTAGGCATTCTAAGACTGCCCCTGATAAGGCAGAAAAGGGTCAAAGGGCAGAGGCTGCTGAATTCATCATGAATTGATTCACTCTCCCAGCTGAACACACTTCTCCTGCCTCTAGGACAGAGCCTCAGACACAAGGAATCATTGCAGCCGTGACTCTCCCTTTGTGACCCACGTTCTTTGGGATTCAGTCCTGCCACAAAGAAATGCAGGAGGATGCAATGGAAGGTGAGAGGAAACAAACGTCATTCTCTTCCCCACAGCAAAAATGCAGATAAGGGGCAAGGACGGAAATGCCTGAGACACAACTGACAACACATTGTCAGAAAGAAGAAAACACTAAAGTGAATAAGCATAAACCGATGGAAAACACTTTCATTATGAGACCACACAAATGCATTCTAATTGTAACTAATAAACATATTATTTAATAATTATTTTTAAATAAATTTAGTTCACATTTATCTATCAGAAGAATAATAGTCACTCCCAGAGATCTCTCAGCAAGAATTTTTAAAGTAACTAATGGCTCTTACTTTGGTCTACATAATCCATTATAATTGTTCCTGCCATAATACCAATGGTAGAATTCAGATTTCTCCACCTTAAAGAAGGAAGATTTTCCAACTGATATGTTGGAGACACGTGTTTCTGCCACCTTTGACCATCACTGAAATTCAACAATCTTTGGCGAGACCTCCATTTTCTCCCATAGCCAGCACTGAAGCTGAAGGACAAGACTCTGTCATATCTCAAAAGGAGCATCTGGTCCTGTCATTCCTCCACTGTCACAGAGGCTGCACTGCATCCCCGTCATGTTCCACACTGCTCAGGGAGGGAGGGGACACAGAAGTCCTGTGTCACCGCTAGCTCTGTCTTGACCCTATAAGAAGAGATCACTCTCTGTTTCAGAGGGACTCATGGCCTCCCCAGGGCCCCTCTGACTCATTCCTAATGAGAAGACGCTCGTTCCTTTAATCATGCTGCCTTCTGCTTACTCCCTGATGGTGGCAGGGTGAGGGAGTACTCACAGTCTTCTGTCATGTGGTCAAAATGGCAAGCCCACATGACACCTAAGATAATGTGATTTTGACACTTTTCAATGTCCAGTGCTATTCAGTTTTCCCTGTGAAAAATTTATAGCATATTTTACTTAAAATTCGACAGGACTAGAAAAGGTCAGTTTTCATTCCAATCCCAAAGAAACGCAATGCCAAAGAATGTTCAAACGACTGCACAATTGCACTTATCTCACACGCTAGGAAAGTAATGCTCAAAATTCTCCAAGCCAGGCTTCAATAGTATGTGAACTGTGAACTTCAAGATGTTCAAGATGGATTTAGAAAAGGCAGAGGAACCAGAGATCAAATTGCCAACATCCGCTGGATCATCGAAAAGGCAAGAGAGTTCCAGAAAAACATCTACTTCTGCTTTATTGACTACGCCAAAGCCTTTGACTGTGTGGATCACCACAAACTGTAGAAAATTCTTAAAGAGATGGGAATACCGAATCACCTTACCTACCTCCTCAGAAATCTGTATGCAGGTCAAGAAGCAGCAGTTAGAACCAGACATGGAATAACAGACTGGTTCCAAATAGGGAAAGGAGTACATCAAGGTTGCATATTGTCACCCTGTTTATTTAGCTTATATACAGAGTATATCAAGTGAAATACTGGGTTGGATGAAGCACAAGCTGTAATCAGGATTGCCAGGAGAAATATCAATAACCTCAGATACGCAGATGACACCACTCTTAGGGCAGAAAGCAAAAAAGAACTAAAGAGCCTCTTGATGAAAGTAAAAGAGGAGAGTAAAAAGTTGGCTTAAAACTCAACATTCAGAAAGCTAAGATCATGTCATCCAGTCCCATCACTTCATTGCAAATAGATGGAAAAACAATGGAAACAGTGACAGACTTTATTTTGGGGGGGCTCCAAAATCCCTGCAGATTTTGAAATGCAGCCATGAAATTAAAAGATGCTTGTTCCTTGGAAGAAAAGCTATGACCAACCTAAACAGCATATTAAAAAGCAGAGACATTACTTTACCAAAAAATGTCCATCTAGTCAAGCTATGGTTTTTTCAGTAGTCATGTACGGATGGGAAGGTTGGACTATAAAGAAAGCTGAGTGCCAAAGAATTGATGCTTTTGAACTGTGGTGTTGGAAAAGACTCGAGAGTCTCTTGGACTGCCAGACACCAAATCAGTCAATCCTAAAGGAAATCAGTATGAAATATTCATTGGAAGGACTGATGCTGAAGCTGAAACTTCAATACTTTGGCCACCTGATGTGAAGAACTGACTCATTGGAAAAGACCCGGATGTTGGGAAAGATTAAAGGTGGGAGGAGAAGGGGGCAACAGAGGATGAGATGGTTGGATGGCATCACTGACTCAATGGACATGAGTTTGAGCAAGCTTTGGGAATTGGTGATAGACAGGGAAGCCTGGTATGCTGCAGTCCATGGGGTCACAAAGAGTTGGACACAACTGAGTGACTGAACTGAACTGAATTTAAAATAACCTCTGGAATGCTGCTCTCAAGCTATGTTTTCAATCCTAAAATGTGAAATAAATTTTTTTTCTCAGAATTACAAAACTGGTAAGTTCATTTTATTTTTCTTGGAGAACCCCTCTAGTCAAGACTAAAAAAATAAAAATAAGGTATTGGTAAAGATTCATATGGGCTTTAATTTCTTTGGTCTTAATTAATTAACAAGAATCACAGTTTTTAATTTCAGACTTTGATTATTTTTACATTAGTTTTGGAATTTAATTTATTTGGGACTCAACTGTTTGAACATTAATTTTTCCCTGGGAACCAGATAACAGGAGGCGTTTATAGATCAATACAGGTTATTGTAGTATGAGGATTTTATTACTGAAATATTTTTAAAAGGACGTTTGATTTTACCACCTAATTTCTTACACTTTTGTTGAAGAGTGTGGCTACATAAAATTTGGGATACATACAAAGGAGTAAAATTTTAGGCCTGGGTACAGAGTAGCCTTATTTTATGTTATGTGTGATTCGGACCCATCTCAAAGCTTCCTTAAGTAATTTTTTCATATACCAAAAGGATCAATGAAACAATAGTGGTTGGTACTAGAATAGCACACCTGTGGCTATGACAGCAAGAATTCCCTGACGACATTGCGGTTCTCCTAGCCTGTAAGAAACGTTCTGGTGCAGCATAGGTGTGGCAGCCAAGCCTAAGGGATAAGAGAATAGAGGCATGGAAATGTCACTGCTTGAGGGAACCTCCTTTATACTTGAATTTTGTGTCCAGTTAGACAGATACAAATTCATTATACTTTTTTTTTTTGCATTCCATCTATTTCCTTACTCAGTCCTTCCATATAAGATGTGAACAAGACCGGCTTCAAGGATGGGTGATCTGTACATTTACCCAGGGCTTCACATTCAGAAAGATTCGTGTTTAAGTCAATGCTCTATTGTCACTTTGAAATTGTTAAAACATTTTAAAGAAGGGGTCCTGCATTTTCATTTTGTGCTGGGCCCAACTAATTATATAGCCAGTTGTGGAAGTGAAGCTGTAAAAATTGGTCAGTTTGTAAGAAAGAACTGCATGTGAATAGTTCAACTCTTTCCCTCTCCTCCTCTCCTTGGGATCAACCTGTGTTTGGAGAGCATATTGTTGGGCCAATTCTCCACTTGTAGGAAGCTTAACAGTAAATAAATAGTTCTCATGGGCAAAGCTGTGGTTTTCCAGGATGTCTCTGACTAGGTGAATGAATATGCCAAATTCTGGGGCACATGTTAGTCATCTGTCTAAATCCTGTTTTCTAACAGTATTATTAGTATTAAAACTGGTCATTTTATTTCCAATTGCCTGACTCTTTTGTGTACCTCTCATTTGGTTTAGAGCTCAGATAGAGGACAAAGTGGTATAAACCCCAATGGGAACTATATGTCTTTGTGAGAAAGTATTTTTTATTTACTGCAGGTGGTTGGCAGCCTTTCAGGGGTAGAGTTTTCCATTACAGACCCCTGTTCCTAATGGGCAAAAGATACAGAAATGGCACATGTGACAAGAAAAGAAGTATACATAGATCCCAGGTTCAAAAGTCTAGCCATACTGCTCAAGTAGAGATTTGTTTAATGAACACCATCTTTAAACTTTAATTATACCTTGAAGGAATAAGTGCATGGATCCTTCACAACGTGATCCTGCTTTCATACTTTAGTTAAATAATTGGATTTGTATCCATCTAATTAAAACTTACTGGGTTGGCAAATTTAAGTAGCAAAAGCAACACTTTTAAAAATAGTAAATGGCCAGCATAATGTTACTATAAATCAGGGTATAAGTCTTCATAGGATGGGGGAACAAAAGATGGTCAAAACAAGATCATCAGCCTTATATCTTTTCATAACGTCCTAATGATCTCAGCTTTCAGCTCATCTTTCCCACATCCCTGAAAATCATCTTGAGAGATTTTCTATTAATACAGATTAAAATATAGAGAGATAGATAACAAAGGTTTTTTTTTTCATTACAGATAATCATCTCTTTGAAATTTTTAGTTATCACTAGATGCCATCCTTAATAAAAGTTTATAAGTAAAATTTAAAAAAAGATGGCCAATGACCAAAGAAAACCAATCAGCAAACTTATATAAGCTAGTGGGAACCAACAGTCACCACCCAGAGTAAGATGCATTAAAGACCACTGTTTTTGGAGTATAAAGTCACTGTTTCCTTGCTGGGCTGATGCCCCTTCGCTGGCCAATGATATGACTGTGTGTTAGTCATTTAGTCGTGTCTGACTCTTTGCAACTCCATGGACTGTAGCCCGCCAGATTTCTCTGTCCAGGGAATTCTCCAGGCAAGAATACTGGAGTGGGTTACCATTTCCTTCTCCAGGGGATCTTCCCAAACCAGGGATCAAACCCAGGTCTCCTGCATTGCAGGTAGCTTCTTTATCATCTGAGCCACCAGGGAAGCCAATGATAAAGGCAGAATAAATGATACAAAAAATAGGCTACCTATAAATCTTAGGATGACTACCACGCATGAAGAAAGCCAATAATGGCCATTTCCTAGCACTACCTGGGGCTTCATCTGAGAAGTGACCAGCTGCAGCACTGTGGAAACAACGTGGATAAGCAATCATGTAATATTTCTTAGTGTACATTTATCTAATCAATCCATGGGGAAGTGACAACTCAGCATTCCTGGAAACCCTCATGCCATAAATTCAAACAATGTTACACCTAAGTCCTGTTTGTCCACTCTGTCATCAGTGTTCGAAGCAAAAGCCTTCACAAACTCTGTGGAGGAAGCCACTTCTTTAAAACCCTTTGAATTTCTTTACTCTGAATTTTCTCGATATAAATCTTATTACCTTAAAGTGGGATCCTATGGACAAACTCACCTGGAGTAGAGCTCTTCACAGCTCCGACCGAACATTCAAGGCTACATGGTCACCTGCCTCTTTGTTCTCAGTTAAAAGGATATAACCCATTCCCCACATCTGAGTTTTCTTCTTTTCTCTCTTTTTCCTCAAAACCATCTCTCCCAGGTTTGGCAAATCTGCACAGTTTTTCCTGAAAACCAAATCTCTTGGTGCCTTTCCATTCTTCTGTATAATCGACATAAAAATCCTTATTAATCATATATTGCCTTTCTGTTTGCTTCTATCTCTTTTCATTAAAATAGCTTTATATAAAATGTAACAAGCCAAACCACTGACATTTATAAAGAAGTTACTTACTTCAAACAGTGCTTTATGAAACTGGTTCTTTCCTCTCGGATTATCAACTTCAAAAATACACTGCCAAAATGAGCAAAACAAACAAAATTCTCTCTTCTCTTTGCACCGAGGCTCATTTCTGTCTGGTTGTGCTGCATGTTATGAAAGTACACATTCTAACGTTGAAACCTACCTTAAAAAACCAAGTACTTTCCAACGAGTCAAATGGATATTTCTTTATCATTATAGTTCCCTTCCAGAATCAAAAGGGGCCTGTCACTTGGTTTTTGAGACATGCTGCATACTCTCTGGTATCCCACAATCATTGAGGTGCTTCCCCAGCTTCTCATGACTCTTACTGGATGATGCCAGTGTAAAGACAAGAGCACTTCCAATGTGGAGAAGGTAGACACTATGCATTCAAAAGTACTGGAGACCAGAAAGCTCTCTCAAGGCTGCTTGCAGGGGTCTGCCTGGAGACCTGCTGAAGACATCAAGGGCCCCGTTCAACCACTGTGAAGGCCTCTTCCAATCTCATCGTTCCACGTGGGAGTTAAAGTGGTGGTTTTTGTAGCTCAGTCGGTAAAGAATCTGTCTGCAGTGCAGGAGACCCAGGTTCGATCCCTGGGTTGGGAAGATCCCCTGGAGAGGTAAATGGCAACCCACTCCAGTATCCTTGCCTGGAAAATCTCATGAACAGAGGAGTCTGGTGGGCTGCAGTCCATGGGGTCGCAGAGTCGGGCATGACTGAGCGACTAACACTTAGGAAGTTAAGGAGATAACAGGACAAGCCTAGAAGATTTGCTATTAAAACAACACTGCAGATATTTCAAGAAAAACCTGTCAGGTCAGGTTTCCTCTGTACTAGTTTTCTGATGTTGTATATTGAATTGTCACACATTCGTTAATAAATGAATAAAATAATCTAACAGTAAATTCAAGTTTATGTTAGATTAAACTGACAATAAATTGATTACCTGATGGTTTCTGTGGATTAGGAGTCTAGCACATTTTTCCCTAAATCCTTTACTCATAGTCTCACAGGCTTTAATCAAGATGCTGGCTGCCTTTGCCCTCATCTGTAGAATCAATTAGAGAAAGATCGGCTTCCAAGTTCCCTCAGGTTGTTGGCAGAATTTGTCTCTGACTGAGGTCCCTATTTTCTTGTTAGATGTCAGCAGGAACTACCCTGAGCAACTAGCAGCTGACGTCAGATCCTTAACACGTGGCCTCCTCAATGGGCTGTTCACAACATGGCTATTTGCTCCTTCGGTGCTGGAGGAAAATGACTCTTGAGTCCTTTTATCTGTAAACTATAAACTCTCTTTAAAAATCTCACCTAATTAAGTTGGGCTTAACTAGAATAATCCCCCTTTTATTCACTCAAAACTCAACCGATTAGGAATCTTAATTGCATTGGCAAATTCTTCCCAACCTTTGCCATAAAATGTAACCTAAGAGCCATGGGAGGTATATTTCATTTACACATAAATGATATTTGCATTTAAACACCAAAGGGAATGGGATTCAGGGCGTATACATCAGGGACTTAGAAGTTTAGATATGATAGACTCCTGCCTACCATATCCGTAAACCACAAGGCTACCACCATTTCAGAACTTTTAATCAACAACAAAAATATTATGTCTACATCTTTCATCTACAGATATGACAAAGTGATATTCTATACACACAACTAAGGTTTGTAGGTATTGGCAATTTGAGACAACAGCCATCATCACGTTTCCTCATAGCTGTTTCCAAACCTATGTGAGAAGAAATGTACAAGAACTAAATGAGATCAAAATGTAGTAAAATTATTAATGGTGAAGCTAGTTGGAGAATGTAGGTTCTCCTATCTCCTTTCTGAATTTAGACTTTGGTATCTCTAGCCTGAGACAGAGAGAAAAGTTAAAAGACAATGGACCTGCAAAAAAAGACTCTGTCTCTTTGCCAAATGAAGGAAACTCACTTGTTTTACTGATGCCTAAAAGAGAAAGTGAGATGAGAAAGAAATGGAAATGCCACTGCACTGTTCAAGCTTCAAGGCTGTGGTTCTACTACCCCGTTAACAAGGCCTCTAGGTCAGTATGAGTCACTCTGCAGTTGTAAGAAATCCCCAAATCAGTAGTTAACACACCAACATGTTGTTCCTGTTCATGCTACAAGTCTAATACTAGTGAGCTGGGGGTTCTCTTTTCATCCCAGTGACTAGCAGCAAGAGAAGCAAGTGGGGAATCACACACTGGTTTCTAACATCCACAGTGCAGAGTAACACATGTCTCTTCTGCTCAAATTTTATGGAGCAAAGCAAGACACATGGCCACAGAAGAAGAAGGAAATACTATTCTACCATGTCTCTTAAAGGGAGGAGAACCAAAAATATCTGGAGAGCATGGATGCTAGGAAAGATTGAAGGCAAAAGGAGAAGGGAGAGGCAGAGGATGAAGTGATTAGATAGCATCATCGACTCAATGGGCATGAATTTTAGCAAACTCCACTAGATAGTGAAGAACAGAGTAGCCTGGTGAGCTGCAGTCCGTGGGGTTACAAAGAGTCAGACACGACCTAGCGGCTGAACAAAATATCAATTAACAGCTTATTACCATGGCTTAGGGCATGTCATTTCTCTCCTATGGAGGATGTAGGAATGAAGGAAGTCCCCAGTGGATTTACTCTTTAGCTCCCCTTCTAAGAGAGTAGAGTAGGCGATTTCTAATGGAAATGTGAATATATAACAATTTCCTCTTAAGAGTGAGTATAGGCCACAGAAAAGGTTTATGAAGCAGCCGTGTAGCAGCAAGCCCTCCCCTTCACGGAGACTGATTCGCTGAGCAGCTATCAAACACCGCTTGCCCAAGGCCGCTCTGCAGGCAGACCGAGAGAGGTCCTAGCCTCACGCACCGGGCTCCAGATAGGAAGAGAGAGACTGTGCCTGCCACATTTTAGGAGGCCGCCTTCAAACTCAGGCTGTGTGTCTGGAGTTGCTGTGCCGCACAGGATCTGTGAGCTGGCTCTGTGCTGGGTGAGAAGTGTGAGACCTAGTGCCAGAAGGCGAGTGCACATCAAAATCCTGGCACGGGCACTCTCCAGAGACGGACAGAAGACCAACTGTAACATACGGCGCATTCTTCTCACGTCATAAATGGAAAGGCATTAATCACCGGGAGGCCTCCCAGAAATTAAAGTTCATCTATTGGTTATGGGGTGTCAAAAGGCAAATGTGGAGTGTTTTAAATTTGCTTAGTTTTCCTGCGATATAAAATCCAGGTTTCAAATGCTGGCTTTATCATCAAAACAGACTCCTGGCCCTGCCAAAGCTAACATAAAGAGAGAACCCAGAACTCCACACAGGTTTCTCATTTATAGCATAATTTCCTCCAAAGACAGCTATTTTAAAATGTAGATTAACCCTTAATGTCTGAATTCTCCAGATTGAAACTTTGAAACAATGCAGTCCCATCTGCCAGCATTGAAAACCCAGGTGGCGAAGGAGTTGCCCAGGCTTTCCCCAGTGAGGGCCAGAGCCCAGCCTACCGACTGTCCACACAGCAGGGAGCACCACGCTGCATGCTTGGGTGGTCCTCCCACGGGGAGGCAACCATTGTGTTCTCAGACTATAAATTCTAATCAGCTGATAAAAGAAGAAAGGAAGTCATGATATGTCTTCTCAAAAAAAAGTACTAAGGCGCATGTGTATCATTAACACCTGAGTGAAACAATTCAAAGTAGTAACTCCTTTAAAGTGATTGCCAGACATTCACCAGATTCTTCTTAAGGGAATAAATATGAATACATGCAACCAATGACTTCATATTCACCCCCAAAATGGAATTATACATTTCTGTATCTATCTAGTCTGTATAACTTTTGCTTAAGAAAGAAGTGATCATTTAAAAGGCTGCAAAATGTTAACCTGAGTGTGTGTGTGTGTGTGCACATGTGTGTACATCCTTGTGTGTGCATGCACACTTACCTGTACAATGTCATTTCTAATTATTATTATTAGTAGTAGTCATTCAGTCATGTCCAACTCTTTGGGACCCCCATGACTGTAGCCCACCAGGCTCCCCTGTCCATGGGTTTCTCCAGACAAGAATACTGGAATAGGTTGCCATTCCCTTCTCCAGAGAATTTTCTCAACCCAGGGATCAAACCTGGGTCTCCAGCATTGCAGGCAGATTACCATGGGAGCTACTGGGAAGTCCATCATTTTAAAATAAACCTGAATAACTTCATATGAAGCATAAAGTATTGGTGTTCCACAAATCTCATTAATCCTTATCATCTTGAATCCTGAATTACTCATTTAGATTAGCAACTCTAGCAATGTAGAAATTTGAGTTGGTGAATCCTATTTTAAAGAAACTTAAAAAGGAAGACAGCAGCATACAAACACACCCCAGAATTATGCCTACCTTTGAGATCTTACGGAACTAAAGTCCGAGTAAAGGTAACACCCTCTATGCAAAAATGCAAACAACCAATCCTAATGCTTACTCCTTGGAAGGAAAGTTATGACCAACCTAGACAGCATATTAAAAAGCAGAGACATTACTTTGTGTCAACAAAGGTCCGTCTAGTCAAGGCTATGGTTTTTCCAGTAGTCATGTATGGATGTGAGAGTTGGACTATAAAGAAAGCTGAGCACTGAAGAATTGATGCTTTTGAACTGTGTGTTGGAGAAGACTCTTGAGAGTCCCTTGGACTGCAAGGAGATCCAACCAGTCCATCCTAAAGGAGATCAGTCCTGGGTGTTCATTGGAGGGACTGATGCTGAAGCTGAAACCCCAGTTCTTTGGCCACCTGATGTGAAGAGCTGACTCATTTGAAAAGACCCTGATGTTGGGAAAGATTGAAGGCAGGAAGAGAAGGGGATGACAGAGGATGAGATGGCTGGATGGCATCACTGACTTGATGGACATGGGTTTGGGTGAACTCTGGGAGTTGGTGATGGACAGGGAGGCCTTGCGTGCTATGGTTCATGGGGTCGCAAAGAGTTGGACATACTGAGCAACTGAACTGAACTGAACTGAATGCTCCTCTTTGGGCCATTCCCAAGGCATAAAATTTCATCAGTGAAATGGAATAGCTCTCTTGAAATGTAGCATAACGGATATTAAGAACACAACCCTAGTGCCTGGCACATATCAGGCATTAAATAAACATCAGCAATGATAATCATACTTAAGCTGCCAAATTAGCATTGTATAAAGACATGATTAAGAGCTTAAACTTTAGTGTCTGCAAGCATGGGTTCACATCCCAGATTCACCAATTACCAGAAGAGAGGCTTCCTAGGAATGGGATCAAAGTTAAACGTACACAGTGAGGAATCATGAGAGAGTGTGAGATTTCCCAAAAGACAGGAAAAGACAGTGAAGTTTTCCTGGATATGGAGAGAAATGAACACTGAGGAGAAAGAGTCTCTCAGGCTGAAGATCTAGAGATATGGAATTATCAGAAATCAGGGTACATAGGCCTTTTCAAAAGAAAAAAATGTCATTAAAACTGCCAAATTCTATTGCATTATAGATAAGATTATTGTCTACAGGCCCCTTGAAGCTACAACAGGAGGACTTTAAACCTGGATCATTTGTTAGCATCTCTCCCTGAATTTCTACACTGGTTGGGCTGTTGAAGCAACAATGGAGTAGAATGGGTTCTAAGGAATTCTAAACAGAGCTCCAGCCTCAGAGATATTCCCCCAAAACATCACTTTCCTGAACTGTGTCTGCAGAAACAGGCTTCTCCAGAGAAATCATTTTCACCAAGTACAGAAAATGATAAAAGGCTTCAATCTGATTGATAACTAACAAAGGAATTGCTAGAAAATACCTTCTTTCCGTGAGCACTGAGTCCTTTCTGGATAAAAAGTATTTTAAAAACGGAACATTTAAATACAATGAGTAATGATTTATAAATATTAGATAAGATAAACATCTGTCATAAGAATCATTATTAGTTATTCTCAATGCTGAGAATTTACTCCTGCCCTTTATTTCTCTTCCACACACTCATTCTATTTTTTTTTTTTTTTAAAGAGGCTCTATCATTGGGTCAAATTTAAGCCTTTAGAGAATAGATACTGCTGCCACATACCTTACTTTAAACACAGTCTCTAGTGAATTCATTATTTTTTTTTAAACTCTATTTGGTTTTCCAGTCCAGTGAGAAGTAATTTATTTTAAATAAAAGAAGGAAGTCAATTTACTCTTAAACCCAGAGGTTAATCTCCATGTAAGCCATCTTTGGCTTATTTAATTGATGTGGGAAATTTTGCTAGGATAACTTTTGCAGGGGCTTCATGGAATGCTCTTCAGAAAGCCCTCTTGGATCTCATGAAATCTCCAGCATTCTTACCCCAAAATACTATCTCTAGGCAAAGGGTTACGTTCACATGCTGTGAGTTTGGGGGTTTCAGAGGTTAATGTAGAATTACTGTACACATTTCATGGGAAGATTTTATCTTATAGAACAGGCTCACTTTTACACCAAATTAAATAGGTTGCAAATAGTAATTTTATCTGTTCGTTGACACAAATTTACTGAGCTCTTAGCATGAGCACTATAGAGAACATGGGAGATATTAGATATTAACAGCATTAGAATCTTCAGGTAGAAGGAAATCAATATTGAGGGTCAATTATATGCTCTACTATTGTGCTCAGTGGATATTTACCCACTCATGAGTATAAACAATACAAGGCTACATAAATGTAGCTAATACAGATGTAGAAGCTCAAAGGATTGAAGTCATTTGGTGATGGTTACAGAGGGTTTCATAGAGAGGTGGTATTTCCACTAGAAAAATGTAAGATTTTAACTGATTAGTTAGAGCTTCCTCAAGGAGATACAGATGAATTGAGCAGTCACAATAATATGAAACTCTAACTATGCTTAGAGAAGGTTTTGACTATGTTCCCAAAGGAAAAAATATTCCAGAGAATTATTAGAGAGGTAAGGTTAGAATGTAGGATAAGGGATTTAATGCCAAGGTAAGGCTTTTTATTAATTTAGTAGAGGGGTGGGTGCTCTAAAGCTTTGATAGCTATATGTTTTAGAAAGATCAATCTATCAGAGATATATGTGAAAGGTTGGAGTGAAAAATGATGGAGGATAGTGAGTCATATTGGAAGACTATTAAGTGCAGAAAAAAGCACAAAAGGTTGAGGATTTCAGTAAGACACAAGTTTTAAGTTTCAGTATCTAGGAGGGCAGAGGCAAAATTAACAGAAATTAACATCATCAAATGGGTTGGCAGGGCAAGGTGAGTTCAGATTTAGGTAAGTTAAATTGGAAATGACCTCAGTATATATACAGAAAGAAGTGCTGCTTTCCTAGGGCATGTGCATACACGTGAGAAATGAGCTCCGTCCCATCATCTGCCACAATGAGCAGGATTACAAATTTCCGCAACACAGCAAACTTCAGGCCTATTCCTTCCTCAAACTACTGTAAAATGGAAAACAAGTCAAACTTCAGTAACTCTTTTGATAAAATTACGAATATTTGCTCCCACCAGAGGAGAGCAGCAGTTGGTTTCATACTTTTCAGAAATGCACAAAAGAAATAAATAGAAAACCATGTCTTTCAGGTCTGCTTGATTTGTTATTGTTCAGGGGGGAAAAAAAGCTATAATTATTTCATCTAGTTAAAAGAGAAGAAATAATCTAGGGTGATACTGAATAAACCAAATTTAGACAAACTGTCCAAATAAAAGAAAACACAATGTTGTAAGTTAAATTTTCATACCTCCCAGCCAAATATTAAAACACACACACACACAAAGCTCCCTATCCTGGCAGTGTATAAAATACCCAGAGGCTGGGTAGAGAGATGGCTTTCCCTTCCTGGCTGTCCTTCATTCCCACATCACCTTCACTCTGCCTCTCCCTTCATCCTGCATAAGTAACACAATGTGAACAGTATTTATGTTTATTGGTCACAATATAAATATTTAAAATCTTAAGTATAATTGTAGTCACATGTTTGCCACTAACCTCACTTACAGTAATGTGATTTAAGTTACTGGCTGCTTAATTAACCTCTGGATCTGGCTCCTCATAAAGACCTCGTGGTTTAAACATTTTTGAACAACAAAAAAAGCGGGAGGGGGGAATCAGCTTAATGATATACATCAAAATCATTTTCATGCTTTTCTTTGTATAGGTTTCATTACACGGGCAAAGCCATAGATATTAAATAAGACTGAAAAAAAGTCATTTATTCACAAAGATCGACCAACTGAAAAACTGACCATGCCCTTAACAGCTAAACAGACATGAAAACTATTAGGTTGGTGCAAACATAATTGTGGTTTTTGCATTGTTAAAATTTGCCATTTGATATTGGAATACATTCTGAATAATTATAGTTATGCTATATGTCATTTTAATGCACATTTCTTGATTTTTTTGCTGATGACATCACTTGCTGTATATTTCGTGTTTATTTTGGACTATGGAAATGATGTTAGACAAAAAACAAATTCAAGTCATTTTCTTATTCAAATTCAAAATGGGTCATAAAGCAGCAGAGATAACTCGCAACATCAATAATGCATTTGGCCCAGGAATTGCTAATAAACCTACAGGGCAGTGGTGGTTCAAGAAGTTTTGCAAAGAAGACTAGAGCCTTGAAGATAAGGAGTATAGTGACCAGCCATCAGAAGCTGACAATGGCCAACTGAGAGCAATCATTGAAGCTGCTCCTCTTATAACTACACGAGAAGTTGCTGAAGAACCCAATGTCAAGCATTCTATGGTCCTTTGGCATTTGAAGCAAACTAGAAAGGTGGAAAAGCTCGTAAGTGGGTGCCTCATGGGCAACCACAAATCAAAAAAAAATTTTTTGAAGTGTTGTCTTATCCTATGTAAAAAACAACAAACCATTTCTCGATGAGATTGTGATGTGCAATAAAAAGTGGATTTAATATGACAACTGGCGATGATCAACTCAGTTTTTCTGGACTGAGAAGAAACTCCAAAGAACTTCCCAAAGCCAAACTTGCACCAAAAAAGGTCATGGTCACTGTTTGGTGGTCTGCTGCCAGTCTGATCCACTACAGCTTTCTGAATCCCAGGAAAACCATTACATGTGAGAAGTAAGCTCAGCAAGTCAATGAGATGCACCGAAAACTGCAGTGCCTGCAGCCAGCATTGGTCAACAGAAAGGGCCCAATTCATCTCCACAAGAATACCTGAGCACACTTCACATAACCCATGCTTCGAAAAGATGAACAAATTGGGCTACAAAGTTTTGCCTCATCTGCCATGTTCAGCTGACCTCTTGATAAACAATTACTTCAAACATCTCAACAACTTTTTGCAGGGAAAACACTTCTACAGCCAACAGGATGCAGAAAATGCTTTCCAACAGTTTGTCAAATTCGAAAGCACAGATTTTTATGCTACAGGAACAAATCACCTTATTTCTCGACAAAAATGTGTTGATTGTAATGTTTCCTATTTTGATTAATAAAAATGTGTTTGAGCCTAGTTATAATGATTTAAAATTCATGGTCTGAAACCACAATTAGTTTTGTACCAACCTAATAAAGTCATTATCTGGGCAACTAGCATTTTTTCAGAAGTGCTATAACTACGTGAATATTTTAACAACCACTTGCTTGGAAATGGGTATGAGTTTTCTGGATAATTATGGTAGTTTTCTTAACTTTGCCTTTTGTAGCTCTTTACACTGAAAAACTTTTGTAATATCCCATACTCTATCTGTAGAGTTGTTTCCACTAAACATGCAGAAACAATTTTATCAATCAAATAAAGTGATTGATCAGGTATCTTTAGCAATCCAGAGGAGTGTGTGGGAGAGTCGGGGGAGGTGGGAGGTATAAGAAGTAATCCTGCAAATATGTTGATATTAACTGCCTATAAGAGTTAAAATAATTTCCCTTTAAACTCTTTGCACCAAATTCTCCATCTCAAATTATATTCACCATTTTAGTTAATGACACCATATTTTCTGACATTATTTAATAAATATAAAATAGAAGTAATATCACAAATTCTCAAACATTTCATTACATCATCTTTCCAGCTTCACTTTAATAAAGACTTTAATCAATTCTTACATAACAATCTATCTCTAACTGATCTTATTACCACCAAACTCCTCCCCTTCTGATTTTTCTTTTCCCTATTTACCAAACTAGTCTTCTTGAAAATCTTTTTATTCATGCATTTCCAGAACTTACAATAACTTCTAGTACCTATTATATTAAAATCTAGTACTTATTATATTAAAATCTATAATCCTCAATATACTGGTCCTACCTGTATTATTTTATTTTCCAAGACGTGCCAATATGTGCCTTCATCTCTAGTCTGATGAGTTTCATACGTATTTCCTGCTTCCCCCACAACCAGAGATCCCTCTCCTACTTAAAGTAGTGAAAGTAAAGTCGTGTCCAACTTTTTGCAATCCCATGGACTGTAACCTACCCTCTGTCCACGGGATTTTCCAGGCAAGAGTACTGGAGTGGGTTGCCATTTCCTTCTCCAGGGGATCTTCCCCACCCAGGGATCGAACCCGGATCTCCCTCATTGCAGGCAGATGCTTCACCATCTGAGCCACCAGGCAAGTCAAAATCCCATCTCAGATGCAGCTCTCCCTGAAAGTTTCCCTTTCCTTCTACTGTCCTCTTCACTATCCTACAATTTTGCTTTCTGTTTGTGTTAGTTTGTAACCTATTAAATAGAATAAATTCTCTCATACACAAATTCAGTTGTCTTCATAAGAGATAATATGTTAACTGTGTGTCTGACACAATTCAAAAGACATAGGTGACCATATAATGGTCATTTGAACCGTTTATTAAATAATTTGAGATCACATGCTATTGAATCTGATAATGACTTTCCCCTTTTTTTAAATTCCTATTTTAGTTTTTGGTACTCATCATCCTATTTCTATTTGTTTATTATATGTGTTAGTTTTAAATTCTTGGGCTTCCCTGGTGGCTCAGTGGGAAAAATCCAGCTGCCAATGCAGGAGATGCAGGTTCAATCCTGCATACCCAAGAAAAATCCTGGGTTGGGAAGATCCCCTGGAGAAGGGCATAGCAACCCACTCCAGTATTCTTGCCTGGAGAATCCCATGGACGGAGGAGCCTGGAGGGCTACAGTCCATGGGGTTGCAAAAAGTTGGACATGACTTAGTGACTAAAACAACAACAAAAATTTTTAACTGATTGAGATCTCTGTATGTATCTGATTTTTTCTTTCCTTTTTTTTTTTTTTTTTTGCTTTGTGAGCTTTAAAAACATCTTCCAGTGTCTGTGGTTCAGTAATTTCTGCTTAATTTAAAATTTTAATAAAATTTGTAATTCCAAAGAGTTTAAAGGAGTTAAATAGTTCTACAGGTTTCATTACGAAACATAGCAGATCCCCAGCCCATTACTTCCACATATTACCCTCCTCATGGCAACAATTTTTATGTTGCCATCTATCACCATGTCTCTAATATGCCTTTATTTAACTTTTTAGTTCATTATTTTGAAATAACTCTGTGCCTCTAAGGAACATGGCTTTGGAGGCTACGTTTTAGTGTGAGTTTTAGGTATCATTTATCTACTTATACCACAAGAGCAGAGCATTTAAAGCTCTCTCCTCCAATCCCCTCAACTATCACACTCAAAATCACTCTACATGTGCTACATCATCTCAAATAGTTATCCTGTAACTTGTATAGACTAAAATTTAGAGCTGAGTCATGTAATAGACTCACTATTTATGATTAGTTTTCTATTTCTGTAGTTTTCACTAGAGTTATCACCTATTTCTTGCTTTATTCATTTTCTTGGTTCTCCTTATATTCATTACTAATTCAACCTCAAACTCTATTAATTACTAAATCTCCTCTCTAGAAGTTCAGATGTGTCAGGTACTCTATATATTTTATCTATTTTTTTTTTAGAACAAGCTTTCCTGGAGCCTTCTGACCTTCTCCTTTCCTAGCTGATTTCCTGCTATAAGTACTCAGTGCAAGCAGGCTCTTATTCTGAAAGCTTCCCCTCCCTTTGTGTTGAGTTGTCATTTCTACAAATCTCCTGTCTTCACTGTTCTTGTTTGCTACTTTGGTTGCTGAATGGCTTAAAATATCCTTGATTTTCCCATCATTGATACCTTGGCTAAGTATTTACTTCTAATAAGAAATTATTTTTTTTAAGAATTGTATGGAAGACAGTTCTCTATTGCCTTTAGTTTTCAGTGTTACCTTGAGAAGCACATGGGTATTCTAAACACATTTATTAAATCTTTTTTTCCCTTCTCGCTGGACTTAAATGCTACCATTTTATTTTTCCTCTGCACTCATGATTATGAAATTTTGTCATGGTATGTATGCTTTGTTATGAGTCTGCTTTCTACTTTTATATAAAACTCAAGGATTCATGCAATCTGAATAAATTTTTATGGCTTATTCCAAGAATAATTTTTTACTTCCTTGTTTTTTCTATTTTTCTATAGAATCCCTATTTTCAGCTATTGGACTGATTCTCCAAATTCCTTACCTTTTCGCTCCTGTTTTCAATCTTGTTGACATTTTGCTTTACTTTCTGGAAGATTCACTCAATTTCACTTTTCATTTCTCTATTAATAAATTTTTATCATCAGATTTTTAATTTAAGCTTTTTTCCTGCAGGTCAATTTTGTGTAGTATCTTGTTCTTCATTTTCTCCCTTTTCTTATTTTTAAGTTTTCTTCCTCATAAGCTTCCCCTCTCTCCTTTTCTAATTGTTTTGATTTCTGTACTTCCTGTCAGATGCTAACATGGCAATCCTTGTTTGCCTGCTAATGTTGTTTAAATAATTAGATCATTCCTATTTCTCAGTTCCTAATATCACTTCTTGGTGGGAAGTATAAGGCTTCTGATATTTAAACTCAGTTTTAATGATGAAAAAGAAAAGAAAAAGATAACAAGCATATATATGTGTGTGTGTGTGTGTGTATATATATATATATATATATTTGATATATATATATATATATCAGTATTTGAGATACTGATAAATTTGAGAGTTGTAGTTGAAAATTAAAGAGAAGTCAATGAAAGTAAGCCTACATAATTAAAGGAAATTATCATTTACTGCAGTATTTCTGGAAAACTTCCTACTCCAAAGGAGAAAGGACTTAAAAAGAAATCAGAGTACTAGCTGCCAAATAATTTGCAAGATAAAGAAAGTAGAAAATGTTGGTCAATAGAGTGCTTCCAGACCAAGAGAGATTTGTGCTTCTCTCCAAATGTTTCATACGAATTTAAGTAAGTTAGAAAGATGAGAACGCCATGCACAATTGGCTAATTTTTAGAATCTATTAATAGAAATCATTTGCAGATTCTTAAGGGGATAGATAGATATCCCCAGTTCTGTCCCTAAAGGCAATTCACCACAAGTCTCTAGCTTATTAGTGAACTGAGAAAGAAAAAGAAGCAGAGCTAAGAACTAGCCATGTAAGCACTGTCAATAGTTATTTTTATTTTCAAATGTCCTTCACATAAAGAGTAACTTCTCAAGTATAACAAAGTCAAAACTCCTAAAAATTAATAATTATTTTAATATAATTTTAAGTGAATCGCAAAATAGTACTTACCATAGGAATTAAATAATACATCTTGGATTCATTCAGTTGAATCTGAATTTATTTCCAAGATATTCAATGAAATTGATAGAAAGAAAAATATTCTAAAGCCATTTAATACTTCCATTTTAAATAAATGTAAAAAGTTTTAATAAACATATTCACATTAAATGCTATAACAAGCAATATGGTACACATGATTCTGAGCTAAGCAATTCTTAATCATATCTGTGTAGACATCACATATATAAGTATTATCTCTTATAATATATGACCTGACAGTTATCTCCTCTTTAAATTTCTCAACCAACTTCAACTCAGAGCCCAATGACTCAGAAGAGTCATTGCTAAAAAGACAGAGGATCCCAGCAAAGCCCAGGCCTGTGACAAGGAAGCTTTCTCAGGCTTGGGAGGATCAGCCTCAAACTCAGAGTGAGCAGGCTGTGTCATCAAGGTCACAACTGATGCTCTTTCACCTCAAAGAGTCTTGGGAATGACATGAAAAGATTGCCCATGCTGGACAGCAGGTGGAGCTGAATCTGAGGCCCTCTGCTGAAAAGACTCCTCCCAACAAAACATTTTATGTCATTTGATTGAGGTACCACGGGAAAAGGGCCATATTAAAAAGTGAGAGAACTAAATTACGTGTTTATAACTGGTCACTAATTCTGAGACTGAAACACTGAACCTGTCTGTGTGCTAATTTCTCACTCTAATGGGTTAAGGTGTACAGTGAAATCACACTGGAAAGTTGAATAAATTATAGAATAAAGCCCTTATTAAAAAAGAAAAAATTTCAACAGCATACTTCATTGTCCCAAATGTCATTACCAGAGGTAGTCATACTAAAAGGGACATGGCAATGAGAGAAATAAGATGGGGAGGGGGGTGGTAAGAAAAGGGAGAGGCCAGAAATATACTTTACAACCAACTGAACTCATTTACAGAATGCAGAGGATGGAGATCAATTCTTAATCCAACCATTTCTGCCATCAGCTCTCTGATATACTGAGCAGAATATGATGGTTTTCTTTGCCAAGACTCTGAAAGTGACTATCAACTGATCAATTCAGTTCAGTTGCTCAGTCATGTCCAATTCTTTGTGACCCAGGGACCCCAGCATGACAGGCCTCCCTGTCCATCATGAATTCCTCGAGCTTACTCAAACTCATGTCCATTGAGTCAGTGATGCCATCCAACCATCTCATCCTCTGTCACCCCCTTCTCCTCCCACCTTCCATCTTTCCGAGCATCAGGATCTTTTCCAGTAAATCAGTTCTTCGCATCAGGTAGCCAAAGTATTGGAGTTTCAGCTTCAGCATCAGTCCTTCCAACGAATATTCAGGACTGATTTCCTTTAGGTTTGACTGGTTTGGATCTCCTTGAAGTCCAAAAGACTCTCAAGAGTCTTCTTCAACACCGCAGTTCAAAAGCATCAATTCTTCGACACTCAGCTTTCTCTACGGTCCAACTCACATCCATACATGACTACTGGAAAAACCATAGCCTTGACTAGACGGACCTTTGATGGCAAAGTAATGTCTCTGCTTTTTAATATGCTGTCTAGGTTGGTCATAGCTTTTCCTTCAAGGAGCAAGTGTCTTTTAATTACAAGGCTGCAGTAACCATCTGCAGTGATTTTGGAGCCCAAGAAAATAAAGTCTGTCACTGTTTCCATTGTTACCCCATCTATTTGCCATGAAGTGATGGGACTGAATGCCATGATCTTAGTTTTCTGAATGTTGAGTTTTAAGCCAACTCTTTCACTTTCATCAAGAGGCTCTTTAGTTCTTCTTCACTTTCTGCCATAAGGGTGGTGTCATCTGCATATCTGAAATTATTGATGTTTCTCCCAGCAATCTTGATTCCAGCTGTGCTTCATCCAGCCCAGCGTTTCTCATGATGCACTCTGCATATAAGTTAAATAAGCAGGGTGACAATATACAGCCTTGATGTACCCCTTTTCCTATTTGGAACCAGTTTCTTGTTCCATGTACAGTTATAACTGTTGCTTCTTGACCTGCATAGATTTCTCAGCTGTCTTCAATTAGATATGGCTTATTTATTAAAAGATCTCTTTATCAAACTACCTGGAATAAAGTCCCTCATAGAAAAAATGTTTAGTTAAAATATTTCAAACTAAATTTTGAAGTGAATAAATGTTTTATCTTGATTTTTCAAGTCTCTTTGCAGATACTGTTAGTATTCAGCTTTGTAGAAAACAAAGTTATGACTTTTTATCATTTAAATCAGGATGCCCAATGTATTTCAATTTATCGGGAAGCACATTAGAAGCTGTTAAAAATGCAACTTTGAAAGAGACTAAAATAGACAAACTTTTCTACAGATTATCCATTATACCACATCAAACAAGAAGTTATTTTTATTGCAATATCTGCATGAGAATGCAAAGACTAATTCCACCAGTTTTTATACCAAAATTCTAACAATTCGAGTCATAAGAGGTATTCTAAACAGTGGTTTCTGTAAATGGTACAAATTTATTTTCTGTTGCTGTTGTCTCTTTGTTTTACAATGATATTGGCTATGTGCCTGGTGCCTTTTATAAGAATACATTTCTAAGTAATATTTGAATAATTTAGCTTTTTATATGGTATTTACAGGAACAACAATAAATATTCATTTAAAACAGTATTTAATACTACATGCAGTCTCTAGTCCTTCCCCCTTTTCCTTGACCTTCAATGGGAAAATCATTATAAATTTTGAGACATTAATAAATAAATTTACTCGACACTTCTTTTCTTTTTATCTAAGGTTAACCAACTTGTTTTTCAATTCAGCATTTGTTAGGTTCTTCAATTCCAAGATTAATTTTTTTTTTGTTGCTCTAATGTAATGTTGCATATTCATTTGCAAAACAAAGACACATGGGCAAAAACTTCTGCAATATTGTCTGTCTAGGGACAGCTCTGAGGATTACAATATGCTCAGCTTTCAATTTTTTGAAACAATTTAGGGATGCAATCTTTAGTTGAATTTCAAGATGGATTCTAATTTTTACATGGATCCTTCTGGCAAGGAAATTCTGGGTACCTTAAGGAATTGAAATAAAAAAATATAAGGCATAGATTCTTGAAATCTCCCCCCTCCATCTAAATGAAAATGAGCATAGGAAAACATACTGTGGAAATCCTAAACATTCATTATGAAAATCATGTAAGATTTGAAACTCTCTCTGCAAGCTGCATTTGATTACAAACTTCTCTTGGGACTATGCCTAGGTATTCTTGGGCTTGTGACCAGACTACGCTGCTTAGCCTACCAACCATCACTGGAACATAATTTAATATCACTTAAGACCTACACTATGGAAAAGTCAATATTTGAAATCCTTTCTATACTGTCCTGACTTTCCCCAAAATTCCATATTAAACTTGGTAGCAGTTATTCAAAATGCCCATGGCTCATATCTTCTGTAATATTGCTGCTCATTTTAGTTTTCTCTTTTCCTTCAGTGCTAAGTTGCTTCAGTCGTGTCCGACTCTTTGCGACACCATGGACCATGGCTCACCAGGCTCCCCTGTCCAAGAGATTCTCCAAGCAAGAATACTGGAGTGGGTTGCCATGCCCTCCTCGGGAGACCTTCCTGACCCAAGGATTGAACTTGCATCTCTTACATCTCCTGCATTGAAGTGGGTTCTTTACTACTAGTACCACCTGGGAACCCCCGCCCCCCCGCCCTTCCTTCAGCACTCCATTAACATTCAATCTCTTCTTCCTCTCTCTACGGCCACAGATGCTAACTCTATTCGAACTGCAGAAGAAAACACCCTCCCTCTCATCTAATAAGGCCAGTAAAGAAGTAGCCTGGAATGAGGAAGGGGCTGCAGAAGGAAAGACATAGGCAAAGAGGAGAAGTATGATCATAAAGAATATAGTTTTTGAATCCTACAACCACATATACTCATCAGCAATACCATACATTCAGAAAATACCAAGGTCAAAATTGTTTTCCTCAGTCATCATATGGCTTGGAGCATTCAACTAGAAGGACAGACAGTCATAAATGAAAGCTGAAAAGAGGCCCTGATATTCATGTGACAAGGGATAAGGAAGGAGGAATTTTCAATTACCATTTCTAGAAAATGTCACTTTCATATAACAATGTCTCTGTTTCAAATTTAGTTCTTCTTTAATTCTTAGAGGGCAATGATAAACTCTGTAGCATTCATGATCCTCCTAATTTGACTCCAAACTACTTATCCAGTTTTGTCTCTACCTGTCATTACAGCTACACAATTTTTCAATTTTTTTCTAAATATTCCTTTTGTCTATTTATCTTCCCTCTAGATTAACATTTCTGTAATATAAAATATCACTTTCCACATAACTTACTGTCTCTGTTTCAAATTTTAGTCTATTTACTTATTTAAACGTCACTAAATCTTTCAAGCTACAGCTCAAATTTTCCTTTGAAACCTTTTCTAGTTATTTTAACTGTATTTATGAAGTAGGGTAAGCCTCTTTTCAATGACCTCACCTTCTTCTGACATCCTAAAACCCTGTATACAATTTATTCATTTATTTGAAAAAGGCTTTCTCTGTTCCTACTGGTATAATAGTACATTCTTGTACAAGCAGTAAAAATGTGGACTTTTAAGATTGTAAGCTGGACACATTAGACAAACTCATATACAACTATACGTAAGAACATAAACAGCACAGGCAAAGTTTACACAGGGTTCATTGGATGTCAGGGAAGGTAAACTGTATTTAGATGGAGGCAATAGATATAATTTAACAGAAATACCTAAAACATTTCTTGAGTTTACTGCCCCATGAGTTACTGTTAATGTAGTGCAATATCGAATTATATTTTCACCTAGCTTGCACTCCATTTCTAGTTTGTAAGGCTTTTTTCCCCCATAGGGGAGGGGTGAAGCATAGACTTTCTCAGTTTACCATCTAGCTGCAAGCAATAGGAAGCTCTGACTCAACTTGCTTAAGCAATAAAAAAAATTTCAGAAATCGAAATTTAAGAAACCCAGATGTAACATAACATTAGTGTTGGTTAAGAAATCACTAAGATCAGGTTCAAGATAAGGATGCCCCTCTCATTACTCTAGCTGATGCAATAAGACAAGAAAATGAAATTAAAGGTATACAGAATGGGGAGGAAGACATATAAAACTATCTTTGTTCACAGGTCAAATGACTCTCTATGGAGAAAATTGGAAAGAATTGAAAATACTCCTGAAACTAATAAGAGAATGCAAGATTGCAAGATTCAACATTAATATATAAAAGTAAATTATTTTTCTATATATCAGCAATCTAAAAGTAGAATTGGAAATTAAAAACATAGTATCATTTATATGAGCACCCCCCAAAATGAATACTTTGGTATAAATCTAATATGTACAAGATATATATGATACATGAAGAAAACTCCAAACACTGATAAATGAAATAAAAGGATGACTAAATGATGGATATATATTCCACATTCATGTATAGGAAGACTAAATACTGTTAAGATGTCAATTCTTCCAAATTTTTTCTATAGAGTCAATGCAATCCCAAATAAATTCCCAGCAAGTTATTCTAAAGACATAAGCAATCTTATTCTAAAGACATAAGCAATCTTATTCTAAAGTTTATATGTAGAGGCAAAATACCCACAACAGCCAATCCATTTTAGAGAGAGAAAAACAATTAGAGGACAGATATTATCTGACTTCTACCCTTACTATAACACTATAATAATAACGACAGTGTGGTATTGGTAAAATATCAAACAAATAGATCAATTTTGGAACAGAATATTAAGCCCAGAAACCTATCCCTGTAAATAAAGTCAACTGATCTTTGACAAAACAGCAGAAACAATACAATGGAGAAAAATCTGTTACAACCCTGAACTTCCTCATCATAAACCTAACTGTAAAATCCCAAACTATCAAACTCCTAGAAGAAGACAAGGAGAAAATTCAGTTGATCTTGGGTTTGATTATGACTTTTCAGATGCAACATCAAAGGCACAATTCCTGAAAGGAAGAATTGATAATCTAGACTGCATTAAAAACTAAAACTTTTACTTTCTGAAAGACAGTGTCTTTTCTCCCAGCCACAGGCTAGGAGAAAATATTTGCAAAAGACACATCTGATGAAGGACTGTTATCCAAAACATAAAAAGAACTCTTAAAACTCAGCAACAAGATAACAAACAACCCAATTAAAAAATGGATCAAAGACTTTAGTAGTCACCTCACTAAAGAAAATGTAAAATTGCAAATAAACATATGAAAAGATGCTCCACATTATATTCATCAGAGATAAGAAAATTAAAACAATAATAACATATCACTACGTGTCAATCATTCTTTCTGGAGTTATTTCTCCACTGATCTCCAGTAGCATATTGGGCACCTACCGACCTGGGGAGTTCCTCTTTCAGTATCCTATCCTTTTGCCTTTTCACACTGTTCATGGGGTTAAGGGGACGACAGAGGATGAGACGGCTGGATGGCATCACCAACTCTATGGACATGAGTTTGAGTAAACTCCGGGAGTTGTTGATGGACAGGGAGGCCTGGCGTGCTGTGATTCATGGGGTCACAAAAAGTTGGACATGACTGAGCGACTGAACTAAACTGAACTGATGTGTCTATCAAAATGGCTAAAATCCATATGCATGAATATGTGCAGTAATAGGAACTCTCATTCACTGCTGGTAAGAATGCAAAATGGTACAGCCACTTTGGAAGACAGCTTGGTGGTTTCTTACAAAATTAAACATGATCTTAACACATTATCCAGCAATTGTGCTCCTGCCATTTACCCAAAGGAGTTGAAAATTTATGTCCACACAAAAACTTGCACATGGTTGTTACAGGTTCCTCCATCCATGGGATTTTCCAGGCAAGAATACTGGAGTGGGTTGCCATTTCCTTCTCCAATTAATAATAGCAGCTTCATTAATAATTGCCAAAACTTGAAAGCAACCAAGATATACATTCTTATGGATAAGTAAACTGTGGTACATTCAGACAATGGAATATTTTTAAGTGCTAGAAAGAGATTAGCTATCAAGCCATGAAAGGACATGGAAGACCCTTCAATGCACAGTATTAGTGAAAGAAGAGATCCACAAAAGTTTGCATGTTGAATGGATTCCAACTATATGGCCTTCTGGAAAAGGCAAAGCCAGAGAAATAACAAAAAGTGGTTCTTAGAGGAACTTCCTCTGCAGTCCAGTGGTTACGACTTCCCACTTCTGCTGCACAGGGCACAGGTTCAATCCTTGGTCAGGGAGCTGAGATCCCACGTGCTGCCCGGTGGGGGAGGGGCAACAAACAAAAGAAAAACAGCAAATTTATCATTTACACACACACACATACACACACATACAAAGTGGTTGTTATAAGAGTGTGGGAGGAATTAATAGGCAGGGCACACAGTATTCTTAGGAGAGCGAAAAACTGTACAATACCATAATGATGGATACATGTCAGTATACATTTGTCCCAACCTGTAGAATGTAAAAAAAAAATCACGAGTGAGTCTTATATGTAAACCATGAACATTGGGTGATTATGATGTGTCTGTGTGGGTCCCTCAGTTGTAACAAATGTATCACTCTAGTGGGGGATGCTGTAATAGTGGGGCTATGCATGTGTGGAGCAGGAGTATATCAGGAATCTCTCTGTACCATCCCCTTAATTCTGCTGTGAACTTAAATCCGCTCTGAAAAAAATAAAGTTTCTGTTCTAAAAAATCATTCTTAGACTTTTTAATATCAGTATCCAACTATTGCAAGAGTCCAATGAAATGGATTATATGTTCTTTTTATATGATATTAAAACCTTTAATGGATTTTGACTGCACTTAGAATAAGCTCAAATACATAAATGTGGCCTAAAATGAAACGCTGGTAATTTCTAATCTCTCTCATCTCATTTCACACTATAGTTCTGGGCATCACCCTCAAGCCATACAAGGTTTTTCTTTTCCTTTTCTATACTAATTTATAACCCATTTTAGATCTTTCACTTGATTTCCTTCTGGTTTGGAAATCTCTACCCTAGGTATTGCCTAACCAGCTTTTAGGAAAATTTCAGTGCTCTTATCACCTCCATAAAGAAGCCTCTCCTCTTAACACTAGTCTAAAGCAGATTCCTTCAACATTTTCACTCCACATCACTGTTTCTTATCCTCACTGCACTATGACCTTTAAAATTTATGTTGTTAACATTTGTGTGTACTCTTTATTGTTATCTATTTCACTCCTCTGGAACGTAAGCTCCATGAAAGCAGGAATCTGGCTTATTTTATTTACTGCTAAATTTCCAGTACCTCACACAGAGCAGACACTCAAGTATTTGTGGAGTATGTGAATATCTACTTTCTTGTTTTTCTAAAAACCTGTTTGTTTCCACGAGGGTGGCAGATGTGAGGTTAAAACTGTTGTGTACAGAGACAAAAGATATACATTCTCTTGCAACATTAATTTTATAATCAATACTTCTAAAATCTCTTCCCACTACCTACTTCTGTTGAAATAATACAAAAAGCATTTTAAAATGAGCATATCTTAAAAAAACAAATCTGGGAAACAAATTTGGTTTCAATAATAGTTTTGCCCTTCTCATTTTGGAAAGGCTCTTATCTGCAAAACAGAAAAGAGAGAATGCTCATGAACTGATAAGTGCTGCTTTTTCTATCTCAAGGCATTTCTACCCTGCCATAGGGCACGACATTTAAGAAAGTCAGGCAGGACCTACAGGAGGTATAGGTTACTAGTTAATGCAAGTGACCTCCATAATCTTCCACTATCCTACATCCACTCTGTCACAATTCATCAGACCACATATGGTTCTATATGTTCCTAAATATTGTCTAAATTGACCAATGTCTAAGTCTTGCAGAAAACAAATTCTGAAACAAAAGCTCATGTCCTTCTACTTTATAAGAGAATGCAAACTCAAGAGTGAAAGGAGAATGAGGCAGAGAATAGATGAGCTAATAAGTAGGCATTTTATGGAGTTGGTATAAAGTACAAATGATTGCTGAATATTGGAAGATCCTTCTTGTTCCTTAGAAGTGGAAAGTTTCTCTAGGTCAAGGAAATGGGCAGACTGTATCTACTAGTGTCATACTGCATTTGTCAAAAAGATTTGTCCTGCAGAGTGTTCATTTCCAGCCCCTAGGCCTCTATTCCCCCTCTCCTCCCATCTGAACTTCTGGACTATACTTGTGTAAATGCCAAGCAGATCCTTTGGGATCTTATGCCTCAGTATAAACAAGGAAGCCCCAGGGCAGGAGGAGAAATCCTCAGTGTGATCGTAAGAGGAAATGGAGTCAACTGATACCTGCTTTCAAACTGTCAGGGCCAAAGCAGAACTGGTCATCTCAACAATGCCCAAAACAGGACAAGTGGCCAAAAAAATGAAACAGATAAGGACCACAGATATCAAGTGTCTCTGCTACAACTACCCACTACACTCTTCAGTCCTGACTAAGCAATTTTATGGTAAATCTAGGAAAAAGCCTTGATCAGTGAGATTGAGATTTACAACAATACAACAGGGAATATCTATCATTAGGGGAAAGTAATCTCCATTTATGGGCTGCCCGCTCTGTGACAGGACCAAGCTGAGCATTCTTTCAAGCACTTGCCACACATTAACTTTCGGGCAGCCAATAGCACATCCTGTCCAAGGTGTGTGTTCTGTGAAGTAGCCCTCTCAAAGTGTCTAGTAATCAGAAAAAAGATTGGTCTTTGACATATGGAGAGGAAAAGGGGAATAAATGAGGACACAGTAAAGCCAAAAGAAAATGGGCAGAAGAAAGAACTTCAAGGAGCCATAGAGACTGTCCCTCACTATTTTAGGAACTATTCAGAGACATTTGTGCTGTTGATAATCAAGTTTTAACCTTAAAAAGAGGTGTAGGCAAAAAAGAAAAGTGAATAATAATTTAGGAGAGAGGGACAATACAAATTATTTGCTGAATTCCAACAGGAGAACACAAGTAAACCTTAATTAAGATAACTTTGAAAATGTAATTAAAATTAAGTACCATAAGAATATCATCACTAATAAATGTAAGCTGCAGTTTTATGTAAACAGGCTTGATGCCTTGCATGACCAACTTAGGATGGTGAAAGACGGGGTCATATCTTGATGTTTTTTCATAAAACTCTAGAGCTGAAAGGAACTTCTGTGATCATGGGATCTCAAATTGTCAAACACAAAAGATGAAATTGTAAACTTGAGAAAGTGAGTAAATTGTCCGAAGTCAAATAGAAAGGCAAGACCAGAACACAACTCCCAGCTTCAATGTTAAGGCCCTTTCAGTAAACTTGAGTGATTTCACTGTCTTAGGAGAAACACAAAGCAAACCTTTTTCCATCACTCAAGAAAAAAATTAACTTAGTGCACAGGGTAAAAATAGGGCTTCCAATTATTCTTCTGCTATTTACATACAGAATCAACAATGTGTAGTCAAAAGTTCATATGCAAAGAAATGCATGCTATTTTTTGAAATCTGAGTACAAATTTTCTAGTATTAACAAAAAAAATTTACTTGACCAGATATGAAATTCTAACTAAAATCAAATCTACAAAGGACTGTTGGCTACTCACTGCTTTGTTCCATCCTATTCAAAGGCTCCCATCAATACTAAATCTATACCTATTCAGAGAACAATGAACTGCCAGCTACCGTTCTAATGCACCACATTATCTCCATTGACCAGATCACTGCAGAATCTTGGCAAGGATTCTTTCCATCAGAAAGCACGTATTTATTGCATGTATTTATGCTTTATTTATGTCTATTGGGCAAAAGATTATTAAATAGAATGGATGTTAAGATTACATTAAAAGATCTGACAGAAGGTAGAACTTCAGGGTGAAAACTTAACTCTCCCTTTAAACTCAACACATCAGAGGTCCCTGTGATGATCCCCGAATAGGCATAGCCTGCTAGCTCAGTTGAGTGTGCTTGTTGGACGGGAGCAGAGGGTTGAGGACTTCGAGAAAAACCTTGGGCTCCTTTTAAAGAGTATGATAAACAACCATATTTTGTTTTGTTTCTACACACGGCTAGTGTTTCTGCTGTTCTAAAATCCGCCTGTGCCCTAAGAGTCCTGGAGGTAACCTGCTGCCTGTGAGGCACCGGGCCTGATTGGCATCGACTCCCGGTGACCTCCCTGCAGGCAAAGCCCCGAGGACAGCCTCCTGGAGGTACAGGTAGAGTTTAAAACACAGGTTGCGCCTGTATGATATTTTTAAATTGTCAGAGTTAGGAGACAGAGAAGCAAAATCATTACTAACATGATTCATGTTTTTCCTGAAGCGCCTCAAGGGTCTCCAGAAATATTTAGCAACACTCCCACTGCTTTTGTATTATTTAGATTTATTTTACTAAGAATAAAGTCATTTTCCAGCCCACAAGTCCAAAGTTTCTCATTATCCTCCAATCAGTCACATGACAGATGTTAATGGCTTCCCTGTGCTAAAGAATGTCAATTGTCATACTCTAGGGAGATTTTACATTGTGGTCAAAATACGAAGAGTATTGTCATTTAAACACGGCAAAAGGCTTGACCCGATTATTTCATCTAAAGATCTGGTTCTTACAATTGAGAGTGATGTAGAAGAATGTGATATATCTGAGATATTAGGGAAAACATGAGTTATTTTTCTTCTGGTATTTTTGCAATTCAAAAAGAGCAGTGTATATGGAGGGAGATATTATTTTATAGTTGTGGTTATTGTTCTTATATGTTTGGGTAGTTCCTTGGGCTTTTTCTTCCTCAGCTGTATGCAAACATATGCCTAAAAATACAAGATATTTCAGATGAGGGTTGTTCTAACAAAGCACACACAGGAACTTTTTTTTCCCTTCAGAAATCATCTCTGACAAGAGTCTGACAAATGCCTTTGAGAACACAGAGGATAAGACTTGTTACTTTTGTTTTATGGATGAAAGAATTACAAATTCTAAATGAAACACTAAATGAATGCTTGTTGAAATCAATTAAGGCAAATCTAAAGTGCGAGCTTCACTTTAGATCAATAGGAACACAGAAATAAAGGATGGCTTTGGAGAAATCTAAAACACCACCTGATATTATCCCTTAGTCTAAATATAAACTTTACCATTCACTCACCTATTTCTAAAACTCACACAATTCTGAAAGTATATTCTTCTTAAATTAGATTCTTCCTGATTTAAGTTGAATAATTTATTATAGTTTGATGAAAATTTCTTAAGCATTTACTGAGCTTTAATGATGCAAAGATGAACAAGATCAAAATGTACACACAACTCACTTTAATATAAGTCAAGCACTATTTAAAGGTTTAAGCAAAATGTTTTCAGATCAGAGATGATGAAATGATCAGGGAAGTTTTCATTGAAAAAACAAGATTTTACCAACATCTTAAAAAGTAAGTGGCCTCCCTGGGAGCCCTCCCATCTCTGTCTGAGACTAGGTATCCGATTCTCTGCAATGGAGAACAAAATCTCACTCTGAACAGCCACTGTGTGCCCACCCCTGACTGAAATTACCCACTGAGTTTTTGGTTTTTGGTGGTCTTTTTAATCCCCATTGAATATTCAAGTAGGCTTTCCAAAGTAGGTATTCCAGGCCTGTTTTAGAAAGTAGGTTGTCTGAAGCTCTGGTAAAATGACTGGCCCCAAATCACACACAGAATAAGGAATAAAGTGAGACTTCAAAACTTGTCTGCAAAACTCCTACACCTGCCCGTTTTCCTGAGCACCACACTGAATGCCTTTCTTCCCAGGCCTTTCCCTCCTCCAAGTTCCAAGTTAACTGTTTCAGATTTGACAAATGTTAGTTTGGAGCTAGCACCCATCCTTTCATAGATGCTGGCATCAGAAATGTCTCTTGTGAGAAGAAAGGAGAGGAAGGAAGAAGATTCCACCGATTGCAATATTGTGCTTACGAGGTGGCGTGTTTATGATACTTGACACACACTTACTGAACCATCTCTATTAACCTTTGTTGAAGCAGTGCTGCTATTTACTACCAGTAAGACATTGTGCAGGTAGCATACTCTTTCAGAGCTCCCCTTCCCTCCTCGAAAAAGCAGTGACCCTGAGAAGGTTGTGAGGATTCAGAGATAATCCACAGGCAGTGCTACCACAGTACCTGGCATATCAGGAAAGCTTGATAATTGTTGGGCATTATTTTATCATTGAGTGAATGATACCCCTTGCGAAACTCCCTTTTCTTCTAGTGCCTGTGGAAGTTGTCTCTAAGTAGTGGTAAGAGCATGAAAGTGTGAAAATGTATGGAATACTTGGAAATATTTGGAAAAAGCAAGAGATTTCTAGTACTGCATAAGAGATACAAGGCGGAAGAGAAGTGAGAAAAATTAAACAGTTGTGAAGAAATATGATTTTACTCTATTAGCAGGGAGGAGATACCAAAGACAATTGTTGTGTACTCATGGGTTTGTTTGTTCTAAACAAAGGTGTTACATAATCTAACTCATCTCTGTATTGGGAAAATAACCTTGACAATACTGAAAAAAGATAAATCTGAGAGGAGAAACACTGGGTTTGAATAACAAGTCAGAAGGACTTTTACAATATTCTAGAATAGTTAAGAACCTGAACTAGGGGAGTTGTATAAAGAAATAAGATGATTAGAAAGTAAAATTGACGAATACAAAATGTATTGGATAGGGGATTTGAGAAAGATAGAATCAGAAATTTTTTAAAAAGGTTTGTAACACGGGCAACTATAGGTAGTAAGGAAATTAACCCAAAGAGTTAATGGAAAAACACAATTCAGAGAAATTAGTGTGTTTGGTTTCGGATATCTTGAATTTGAGAAAGCTGAGGCAAAAATAAACTAATGACAATTTTAACTACATGTAGTTTTGCACCTGTGAGTGAGTTTAGAACTGGAGATTTAGAGTTGGGGGTCATGAACCTAAGTGATAGTGAAGGCATGGAGTGAGTGAGGTCCTTGGAGGAAGAGATGTAAAAAGTCAACACTTGCAGGGGCTGAGCAGAGGGATGGCTGGTCCTAACCACTGCATCAGGTCAGGACTCCCCAATGGGCCTTGGGATGCTCCATCTCCTTGGGCTATTACTGACTTCTCATCCCATTTCTCAGGCAAATCCCCACAGATTATGTGACATTTAGCCTTTAGTAAAAAACATCAGGTTCTAATGAAGTTCTCAATATTATCAATAAACTGATAATAAAAATAGAAGGTAGAATGCCACTCCTTAGTGATTTGGTTCAATTTTCTCCCTGAAAATGTTATTTATATATGCTGTAAGCTTTATCACTGAATTAAGCATGCAAGATCTTTGCCTTTTTGAACTCCGATCATTATTTTTCCTAGTTAGAATAAAAAAAAAACACTTCAGATCTTTTAAACAGTAATATCTTAAGGCTGCTGCTGCAGCTAAGTCACTTCAGTCATGTCCGACTCTGTGCGACACCATAGACGGCAGCCCACCAGGCTCCCCCGTCCCTGGGATTCTCCAGGCAAGAGCACTTGTGGGTGGGTTGCCATTTCCTTCTCCAATGCATGAAAGTGAAAGTGAAAGTGAAGTCAGTCGTGTCCAACTCTTAGAGACCCCATGGTCTGCAGCCTACCAGGCTCCTCCGTCCATGGGATTCTCCAGGCAAGAGTACTGGAGTGGGGTGCCATTGCCTTCTCTGATCTTAAGGCTAATATGTGCTCAAATCACCTATGTCAATCTGCATTATAGATAGTCCTCAAAATGGGTAAGGAATCTATCTATATACTTAACTCCTTGGCATCATTTTCCTGTGTTCACTGCTGATAGCTTCTCCAGAATTAGATTAGCACTTTGGTTCAGCACATACTGGCCACAAAAGAAGCTGAACTATGTTTGATTTTTATTTCTTCTTGGCTTGGGAAATATTCAGTGTTGATATTAATTTCAAAATTTCCTAGCCCAGATATCCAGATAAAAATTTGGGGGGGGGGGAAATCAGTATAAAATCTTAAATGATGTTTAATTATGTCAAGTGAACATATATGTATTAGTTACCCATCTCTGTTTGTTCTTTGTAGCAGTGCTAAACATTGTATTTGAAATCTAAATACTGCCTTACCTTTGCAGGTGATGTGGGGAAAGCAGGAAAGCAAGGTGATGTATACATAGCCACCAACAAAGCAAAACAAAACAACACAAACCTTTGTTGTTTGTGATGTGTATCACAAGATACAGATAAGCATCCTACAGCAATTTTTCTAATGAAAAATTATATTCCATATAAAGGGGCTAACATAAACCGAGAAAGTTAAAAGACAGCATATAGTTTTAAGAAAAAATAAGAAATAAATCATACACATCCTGGAAAAGTGTTTCTCAAAATGCATTCCCCTGGATACTGACAGACACATGACAAAATAGTTCCTAGATGCATTAGCTTATGCAACTCTTGATTTAAACAGTTTATTTACAATAACCTTCTCAGAACACTTGATATGCTCCGGTGAGAGAGAGCAGACTCAGCCTTTCCCACAAAGGCATTAGAGAAAGTACCGGGGGTAGCGGACAGTTACGGGGGCTGCTTTCCCTGCAAAGACAGAGAAGTTCCTGGGTGTTTATGTTCCCACTCCTCTGCCGTCCTACTCAGAGACTGGTTGGTGCCAGAGTATAGGAACCCAGCTCCATTGCGGGCAACTGCACCAACAGAAATGTGTACTTTAAACTCCAGAGCACCACCATGGACTCACACTGAGGTTCTTCCTGCCTGACACTCTATCCCACTTTACCTCTTCTCCTTCTACGTCTTTTTCTTCCTTACTGGTTTCTGGTTGTTCTGCCTTAATACATTCCATACACACAAATTCTTGTCTCAGGGTCAGTCAGTTTCAGGAACAACGCTGAAAAGATATCCAGGGTAATACCACAAAGTGTCTTGAATGCCAGAATCAATGTTTGTAACTGAAATTTCTTGTTTTCTTCCAGGTATCTGGCAGAGTTTAGACCTTGTCCTTTTTGGAAAGCTAAATTCTAATAGAAGCAGACATACCTCGTAACATTTGTGGATTTCAAGGCAAGAGGATAAATAAGACCCATACAGCACAGAAGGTGAAAAGCGGAAACAGGGGGAGATTTCCTCTTCATGGGCTCTAAAATCACTGCAGATGGTGACTGCATGAAATCAGAAGATTACTACTTCTTAGAAGGAAAGCTATAAGACAGCTATACAGTGTATTTTAAAGAAGACATCACTTTGATGACAAAGGTCCTAATAGTCAAGGCACTGAACTTTCCAGCAATCATGTACGGGTGTGAGATTTTAACTATAAAGAAGGCAAAATGCCAAATAATCAATGTTTTGGAGCTGTGGTGCTGGAGGAGAGTCTTGAGAGACACCTGGACAGCAATGAGACCTAACCAATCAATCCCAAAGAAAATCAACCCTGAATACTCATTGAAAGGACTGGTGCTGAAATTCCAATACTTTACCAACTTTATGCGAAGAGCCAACTTATTTGGAAAAGACCCTGATGCTGGAAAAGACTGAAAGCAGGAGAAAAGGGCAACAGAAGAGGAGATGGTTGGATAGCATCACTGATTCAATGGACATGCACTTGGGCGAACTCCGAGGAATGGTGAGGGACAGGGAGCCCTCATGTGCTGCAGCCCATGGGGTCACAAAGAGTCAGGCATGACTTGTTGACTGAACAACAACAAGCATAAATTAACCTAAAACCTCTTAATCCACTGTATCTATTCTCTTATCTTTTCTATCAATTCAGTTCAATTCAGTTGTTCAGTTGTGTCCAACTCTTTGCGACCCCATGGACTGCAGCATGTCAGGCTTCCTTGTCCATCACCAACTCCTGGAGCTTGCTCAAACATGTCCATCGAGTTGGTGATGCCATCCAACCATCTAGTCCTCTGTCATCCCCTTCTCCTCCTGCCTTCAATCTTTCCCAGCATCAGGGTCATTTCCAATGATCCAGTTCTTCACATCAGGTTATTCAGCTTCAGCATCAGTCCTCCAGTGAATATTCAGGACTGATTTCCTTTAGGATTGACTGGTTTGATCTCCTTGCAGAGATCTTTTGATCTTTTCCATAGTTACTCAATATTGAAAAGTTGTTACATCTGCTAATTCATGGTCCCTCCAGAATAATAAATTGAAATACAAAGAGAAGCAAGAAAACGAATGCTTGACCCAGCTGGAAAATAATACTTTGTTATGTAAAATTTATTTCTTACTTTACAAAGTCCCACTCAAATTCTCTCACATTCTGCCTCATGGGCAGTGATACCACTCACAACCCTTCATATCATTTGGACACAGTTAACTTTTATTTTCAAAACAAAGGCAACAAAGGTGGAAAAGCATTTCCTTGGGGCTTGAACTATTCTCATTTTGAAAGAACATGTTTAGGGGCATCTGTGTATCTGTGCCAGTACTATGTTACCAATCTGAAGAAACTGACATGTCTGCATTCCTTAGTGAAGTTCAACTGTGTTTGTGTTATAATCAGTGGAGCCTTCTAAAATATAGGGCCAAGCCCCACTTATCTGGGAATGAGGGCTATACTAAACAGAAGGATGATTTTTTACTTTTATTTTATAAGCACCATTTCAATAGAAAAAATATGCTGAAGCAATTCCGTTTGATCACTTAAAAAGTGCAATCCATAAATAAAAATAATAAAAGAGTCCACAGTGTTTTAAAATAAGATGTAAACTGATATACATGACTTTGTAAGTTAAAATGAATTTAACAGCTTTATCTCTTTTGTATGATAAAGACATATTGAAATACATTTCAGAGTTATGTAAGCCACACACAATTTCAATAAACCTATATTTACACAATGCAACAACAAAAGAGTAGACATATTCTCCTTTACCCTACTATGAATTAATTACAGTACATATGATATTAACACTAGTAGAACATTATTTACTAAGCAATATTGAAAACACAAAATTTTAAGAGTATTTTTCAAGAGGTGTTTATAATGAAGTGTAAACCAATTCAGTAATGCACAGTAAAACTAAGCTAGTACCCCTCTAAGGACATGTTTTATTCTAATAAAGAACATCACTTCAAGTAATACATTGGGTTGGCCAAAAAGTTCATTAGGGTTTCTGCATAACATCTTATGGAAAAACTTGAATAAACTTTTTGGCCAACTCAATAGAATACAACTTACGTGTTTTAACCTACAAGTATAAGCTACATGGAAGAGTAGAAAATGAATATAACAAAAAATTTGGAGTCATGAGCTATGACTCTAAAAGGGACAGTAAAGCATTTAACGCTGAGACTAATCCAGATACTTAATTTCTCATCTTTGGCACAGGTCCCAAATTGCTTGTCATGTCTGACTCTTTGCAACACTGTGGACTGTAGCCCACGAGGCCCCTCTGTCCATGGGATTCTCCAGGCAAGAATACTGAAATGAGTTGCCATGCCCTCCTCCAGGGGATCGTCCTGACCCAGGGGTGGAACTCACATCTCTCACGTCTCCTGCATTGGCAGGCGGGGTCTTTTCACTTTCTGTGTGTGCTAAGTCACTTCAGTCATGTCTATCTCTTTACCACCCTTTGGACATGTAGCCCACCAGGTTCCTCTATAGCCCACCAGGCTTCTCTGTCCATGGGATTTTCCAGGCAAGAATACTGGAGTGGGTTGCCATGCCATTCTCCAGGGGATCTTCCCAAGCCAGGGATTGAACCTGAGCCTCTTGAGTCTCCTGCATTGGCAGTCTAGTTCTTTACCACTGGAGCCACCAATTGCTCCTCTTTGGCAGGACCACCATGCAAATGCACTTATTATTATATGCAGATATTATTATATTAAATGCTGTTATAGTATTGAATTGTGATGTGAAAGTCACTCAGTCGTGTCCAACTCTTTGCGACCCCATGGACTATGCAGTCCATGGAATTCTCTAGGCCAGAATACTGGAGTGGGTAGCCTTTCCCTTATTGAATTGTGATAGCAAATACTTAATACTTCTTTGTTGAATAAATAAATAAAAATTAAATCAATCTATTTGGATCTCTGCTTCCAGAATTGTAAAATAGGAGGTTTACAGTACTACTGGATGGTCTGCTATGTTTCTATACATTTGATTCAGAATAGCAATAAAAATAGGGCTTCATTTTTATTGTACTATTCCATCTAACATTTTAAGGTGGTTTGTATCTCTGTCAATTTTCTAAAACAGCAGGTATCTACACCCTAATGCAATGCTATGGTTAACAGTAACTTGAGTGGGATGTGATAACAGAATCCTAGGTAATTAATCCATATTTCCTTTACTATTTCTCAAATATTTGTAACAGGGCAATGCATTTATACTCCTGATTTAGAACTTCCAGTTGTTCTCCTACTGTGAAGATAAAAAAGTACACAAGATATCTTGGGATTTTCAAAATGCTCTGCTTGTACAAATCATAAGACTCCTTGTCTGCACCTTGTGTTACTTGCATGGAAAGGCATGAGTAAGTTCTCTGAAGTTTTAAAGAATGTCAATATGTATATACTTGAGAGGAAATGAACCATGAATTACGGAACTTCTCAGCTTGTAGTCTTGCCCAGTCTTGGGACACAAAACCTTTTAAACTCTTTGCTTTCCTGGTATAAATGCCACGCGCTTGTTTCATTCATGGCCAAGCGAAGGTTTCCCACAACTTTGCAATAGTTTGCCTTGGCTTCAATCAAGATTGCATGTGTCAGAGTAGAACTTAAAAAAATGTTTATGTAGATATGACGCAAGCCCAGGCACAATTTCTCATTTTCCTCTCAACGTGTTTTTCAAAGACTTCTAACATAGTTCAGTCCAAAAGTCAGAAACATTTTTGACAATAATGTGGAACCTAATATATCAGCTTTAAAATGAATTATGGAGCTATTTTAACAGCATAGGTGACCTGAGAACTCCAAAGAAATTTCCTACATATGGACTGTTTAATAGCACAAGACAGCAATACCTATAGTCGTCAGGATAATTGATAATTATTGTTTTTAAGGAAATGTATCCTTGCCACTCAGTTGAAAGATGAAAATTTAGAAGAGCAAGGTTTCAAGGATCATTTAAGAAAAAGGAATACTGTAATAAAATACAAAAGAGTATTTATACATTAGCAAATGTGAAATGTTTTTAAAGTTTTCACTTTACCTCAAGAGGAAGTTTCTTTGCTTGCACAATTTTTTAAAGTTTCAATAGGTTATCTCAAATATTTTAATAAATTTACATTAGAATAAGTTCAAACTTAATAAATGTCTAGAATTATAGAATGTTGAGAGAAGATCAAGTTGTTTTGATTCCCTTCAATATCTCAAAATTTATTTGGAAAGTCAAGACAAACAAAAATGAAACTATTAAGGGACAAAGCAGAGGCAACAGATAGCAGTTTTTGATGTCAGAATTTCACTTCAGTAGTTGCAGTTCTCTGAGATCTTGTGATAACTTGTGAAAAGGTAAAAACCATTCTCATACAGTGTTGATGGGTGTCAAAGTGGTGTAATCACTGATTAATAATGTTTTCTGAAAATAGAACATATTTATAAGCAATATAAAAATGTTTTCCATTATTGAGCAATTCTACCTCAAGATGTGAAACCTAAACAAAAATGTACATTTGTTAACCAAAGATATAAAAGATATATATTGATACAAGAATATTCACAGTAGGTCTATTGGTAATAGACACTCCAAACAGGAATGAATATATATATAAAATATAATAATATATTGTACACACACACACACATACATACACATAATCATATGTGTGTTTGTGTATTTTTTGCATGACTCCATATATCTATAGTTCAAAACCAGGCAAAATTAATTTATAATGTTAGCAATCAGAACACAAATTAACTCTGAGAGGATTATGACTGTAAAGAAATATGAGGGGGGCTATAAGGTACTAGTCAGGCAGGCTCTGGGCTACAAAGATATATTCAATTTGTGAAAATTCAATCATTTATAATTTATGCACTCATCTATCTATCTATATATATATATATATGCTATACTGCATAATTTGTTTCAAATATATATATTATACTATAAGAAAAGAAATACAATAAAAAGTCAGTCAGCTAAGTTCAGTCACTCAGTCGTGTCCAACTTTGCGATCCCATGGACAGCAGCATGCCAGGCTTCCCTGTCCATCACCAACTCCCAGCACTTACTCAAACTCATGTCCATGGTGTGGGTGACACCATCCAACCATCTCAACCTCTGTCGTCCCCTTCTCCTCCTGCCTTCAATCTTTCCCAACATCAGGGTCTTTTCAAATGAGTCAGTTCTTCGCATCAAGTGGCCAAAGTATTGGAGTTTCAGCTTCAACATCAGTCTTTCCAATGATTATTCAGGACTGATTTCCTTTAGGATGGACTGGTTGGATCTCCTTGCAGTCCAAGGACTCTCAAGAGTCTTCTCCAACACCACAGTTCAAAAGCATCAATTCTTTAGCGCTCAGCTTTCTTTATAGTCCAACTCTCACATCCATACATGACTACTGGAAAAACCATAGCTTTGACTAGACAGATCTTTGTTGGCAAAGTAATGCCTCTGCTTTTTATTATGCTGTCTAGGCTGGTCATAGCTTTTCTTCCAAGGAGAAAAAGTGTTTTAATTTCATGGCTACAGTCACTATCTGCAGTGATTTTGGAGCCCAAAAAAATAAAGTCCCTCACTGTTTCCACTGTTTCCCCATCTATTTGCCATGAAGTGATGGGACCAGATGCCATGATCTTAGTTTTCTGAATGTTGAGCTTTAAGCCAACTTTCTCACTCTCCTCTTTCACTTTCATCAAGAGGCTCTTTAGTTCTTCTTCACTTTCTGCCATAAGGGTGGTGTCATCTGCATATCTGAGGTGATTGTTATTTTTCTCGCAATCTTGATTTCAGTTCGTGCTTCATCCAGCCCAGCATTGCTCATGACGCATTCTGCATATAAGTTAAATAAACAGGGTGACAATATACTTGACATACTTCTTTCCCAATTTGGAACCAGTCTGTTGCTCCGTGTTTAGTTCTAAATGTTGCTTCTTGACCTGCATACAGATTTCTCAGCAGGCAGGTCAGGTGGTCTGGTATTACCATCTTTTAAAGAATTTTCTGCAGTTTGTAGTGATCCACAAAGTCAAAGGCTTTGATATAGTCAATAAAGCAGAAGTAGATGTTTTTCTGTAACTCTCTTGCTTTTTCAATGATCCATTGGATGTTGGCAATTTGATCTCTGATTCCTCTGCCTTCTTTAAACCAGCTTGAACATCTAGAAGTTCATGATTTACGTACTGTTGAATCCTGGCTTGGAGAATTTTAAGCCTTACTTTGCTAGTGTGTGAGATAAGTGCAATTGTGCAGTAGTTTGAACATTCTTTCGCATGGTCTTTCTTTGGGATTAGAATGAAAACTGACATTTTCCAGTCCTATGACCACTGCTGAGCTTTACAAATTTGCAATAAAAAGTAAAGACCAATGTAGTTGGTAGTAAATGGCAAATATTATTATATTTCTGGAGAAGGTAAGTTGGGTGAAAGTAACATTCTACTTCAATATATGCTTCAAAAACATCTTTCTTCAGGGTTTCATTACATGTCCCTCTGTAGTTCTCAGACATTTCATGACAGGACCTTGTAAATGCCTGTATTCCATGGCCAAGAAGTAGGGGAAATGACCAGAGGAGTGTAACTCACCTTGCCATTACTTTCAACTGCCTTTATAATAGTAACTTATATTTTTCTTCTAGTGAAATTTTGTCATCTGGTAACAATCCACCTATGAGTACTGATGAATAAAGTTTTTCTAACCAAAACTTAGATTAACAGTTTATTCTGATATGGCCCAATGAATTTCAAATTGTCTTGCCTTCCTAACAATGAGGGAAAGGCACTAAATTTTCTAAGATAATATCCAGAATGTTACCACTGGATGTTCCTTATTAAACGACAAAGAAATTCAGCTTTAGTGCCTGAACAGAACGTTGACATGTAACTAGGGAGCCCAAAACACTCTTCCAACTCTGTTTATAATTATCTCCAGTATAAACTAATACATATGGGTAGGACAACTGATAAAAATATGTACAAAGGGTGTCAATGAAAAAGATGTTGAAATGTTTTTCAGAGAAGACTCTAAAAGAGGAAATTCTAACAACTGACTTTTTAAAAATAGACAGCAAATTTCCAAAATGATATTTCATTCACGTAACAAACATTTATCATGCACCTATTGTGTGTCCATCAGAAAGAATAGTATGAGCAGAACTTCGGTGTGAGAATGAGGATGAGAAAAAGTGACAGGAGCCGGAAACCTCCCTAAGGTGAGGTGAATTTAGGAAGGCGTCCAAGAAGGACTGGCTAAATAATTTGGGGAGCCCAGTATGAAATGAAAATGTGGGGCACCTTGCTCACAATTACTAAGAGTTTCAAGATGGTGACAGCAGAGTATGTCATCACAGAGAGGATTCTTTTCCGTGCAGGTCACACGTGACTGCACAGATCACACACCCATGAAGCTGACCCTGCTGCTACGGCTGTGGTTCATCTTAAAACCGATGCAAGTGTTCAAGTGATAGAGTCACTTGTTTAAAGTAGTGTCTCGAAAAAAATGAATCCACCAAGCATGTGATGATAAAAGAAATCCATTGAGAGGGTAGCTGTGGAGAATGTGAAGAGTGAGTAAATGTACAAGGGATAACTAGGAATCTCAGCTGGAAGGACTGAGATCCTGAAACAGGAAGAAACTGTGAAAGTGGAAAGAGAGGGGCAAATCTAAAGGGATGAAGCATAGATTCAATACAAGGTTGAGAAAACAGACACCTTGAGTTAAACAATACGACTTACCAGAATTGCATGTGTCTGGCTATATGGATTTAGGAGGGTGAGGTAGGATTTTCCAAAGAAAAGAGAAGGATACAAAACTAGCACTACTTGCTCAAGGCACACTCAAAAGGGAGGAGCTTTTGTCTGGTGTGTGTGTTAGTCACTCAGTGGTGTCTGATGCTTTGCGACCCCACGGACTGTAGCCCACCAGGCTCCTCTGTCCACGGGACTCTCCAGGCAAGAATCCTGGAGTGGCTTACCATGCCCTTCTCCAGGGGATCTACCCGACCCAGGGATCAAACCCAGGTCTCCCACGTTGCGGGCAGATTCTTTACCGTTTGAGCCACCCAGGAATCATGGTATAAACCAAGTCTGGAGCTCAGTGTAAACCAGAGTCAAGGAAAGCAGGACTGAGCAGGGCAACTACAAGACTGAAAAAAGAAAAGAAAGTTTAAAAGTCACCATGAATGGGAGATTGGGAAGGTAACTGTCTCTATGCGGATTCAGGGAAACTGTATAAAACTTCTGTAGAGAAATGTTGTTATATTTTAACAAAATCTTTACTTTTGTCTTACTATGTGGTATACTGGATCCAACTTCGCTTTTGAGTTTCTCTTTTGAACAGGATCGATATTACACAGCTCATTCATTCTTCCAAAGAACACAGATAAACCTTATTTTAAAATATATACAGAATAAAAGTTATTGAACAGTTCAGCTCTTTAACAAGATATGAGATCTCAGAGTGAAATCTTTATAGGAAAAGAGGATTCATATTACAATTAAGTTGCCTTGTAAGAGTTTTCAGTTAGATTTAACAGTTAAAAAGTGAGGCTTCTATAAATGGTGATTGCAAATGAAAGCCTAGAAGTATCTGCATTTCATCTGATTACTTTTAAAGAGCCAATCGGCTGTTTTCCTTTCATTAAGGGAGGAATTTTCCTGAGGAATTAATGAGTTTCTTCATCAGTTCTTGGGATGCGCATAAAGTTCCACAAAAACAACTCACTGAAGGGTCATTTATACTAGCTCTAGAACAAGTACGCCAGAGACCTATAGAAATCTTGCTCTCCTCCTTGCCAGTTTGCCATGGGTAAACAACAGAACAGACCCAGTTTAACTCAGCATTGATTTTCAACCAAGTTTTGAAATTAAGACCCTTATTAGAATAATCAGAAAAGGTCCCTCAGATTCCCATGATAAAGCACTGGCCTCAGCACTTCACTTGCTGTTTCAAGAATTTCTTCCAGGCCTGAAAGTAAAGCAAACAAAAAAGTTTGTAACTTCACACACACACACACACACACACACACACACACACACACACTTTCTTCATTCCAGTCAGCAGCAAGGCAGGTGCTGAGACTGCAACTTCTACAACCTTGCCCCAGTCTCTCACTCCCCTGACTGGCTCCCTCTCCCCACCCCTCCCCATCCCCCAACACACCAAAAAAAGTAAACGCAAAAGAAGACTGTGTCATACCTGAGTGACTGTTGAATTCCTGTGCTGGAATTTTTAGTATTTTATCAAAAAAGAACAAAAGTTGGTCATTCTGAAAGTACATACAATGCAATCCTATTTAGAGCCATGGTGAAATCAAACCCTGTGTGCTCACTGCAAAGTTTGCAACATTTGACAAATTGTAATTCTGTTCTTCGCAAACTTCTAAACACTTCCTGCTAAGTGACAACAAGCTTCAGCAAGTTTCCACAAACCTTCTGCAGCTTCTTCATCTCACTATAAAGAACAGATGCCGTTTAGGGGCTGCTGTGAGCTCTTCTGTTCTCTGTACAATATGTACGCGCACAAAAAGGAATTCACGTTCTATGAAAACGTGATAGTCGAGGCCTCCAGAAAGCTTCAGCAGTAACTGCACAGCGCTCCAGCAGCTGGCCTCAATCAAGGGCTCTCTGTCAATCACAGAGAAATGTGACAGACTTGTGACTTGGTGGCAAACGTGACAAAATTTACAGTTTGAGAGAATCACATCAATAACAAAATAATTTGTGTTGTTAAAATATACAAAGATGCTCCAAGTTGTTTTCTAACAAGTTTAATTAAAGTGAATGTATATTTTCATATTTAATATTCGAAAAACTGAAAAAGTAGGTAAATAAATATAGTTCTAGTCATTTTCAAATAAGAAATTAGAGCAAAGCGAATATATTTGGCGCTACTTCTCACCATGAGGATTAATGCCAATAAATTCAAGTTATCAAAAAAGAACTAATGCATTCTGGGGAATTCAGTAATTTTACTGTGAATTTGATTTGCAAGTTTACTTCTTTTAGTAAACTCAGTCCTCCTAAATATAAATCCACTCACAGAGTACAAAGGTAGATATTTGCCAGCGCAAAAATTTATTTTACAACACTTTCAATGGATTTTTATTGTGCAATTTAAATTTTTAATCCTTAAAAACAAAGTTTCTTTCAGACTTTGTATTCTAGTCACTACAACAACAAAAAATTGTTCATAGTCTAAAACTGTGCTTCCCAGACATTAATGTTCTTAAGATCTTGATCTTAAGATGCATCTGTGATACTCATCAAAAATAACAATTACTAGACCTTCCACCAGAAAATCAAAATAGCAAATCTGTATTGGGGGTCCCCTGGCAAAAATCAGAATCAGACAGTGCTCTTAAAAAAAGTTTGGAAAGTTTCTAAGACACTTATCTGCACACAATTCAGATATGCGACCCCATCAACTATATAGTCCATGGAATTTTCCAGGCCAGAATACTGGAGTGAGTAGCCTTTCCCTTCTCCAGGGAATCTTCCCAACCCAGGGATCAAACCCAGGTCTCCCACATTGCAGGCAGATTCTTTACCAGCTGAGCCACAAGGGAAGCCCAAGAATACTGGAGTGGGTAGCCTATCTCTTCTCCAGGGGGTCTTCCTGACCCAGGAATTGAACCAGGGTCACCTGCATTACAGGCAGATCCTTTATCAACTGAGCTATCAGGGAAGCCCCTACACAATTCTAATAATTTTTAACACTTTAACTTAAGGAAAACTGCTGCTGCTGCTGCTAAGTTGCTTCAGTCGTGTCCGACTCTGTGTGACCCCATAGAAGGCAGCCCACCAGCCTCCCCCGTCCCTGGGATTCTCCAGGCAAGAACACTGGAGTGGGTTGCCATTTCCTTCTCCAGTGCATGAAAGGGAAAAGTGAAAGGGAAGTCTCTCAATTGTGTCCGACTCTTAGTGACCCCATGGACTGCAGCCCACCAGGCTCCTCCGTCCATGGGATTTTACAGGCAAGAGCACTGGAGTGGGTGCCGTTGCCTTCTCCATAAGAAAAACTAAGAGAAAACAAATATCATACTATATACATATATATATACACACACACACACATATATACACACACACATATATATATATGCCACATCTTGTACCAAAATTACTATAATAATTTATAAATATACTAATATAGTTTTGTGAAAAATTAAATTATTTTATCTTGTATATCAGGGGTCCCTAATCCCCGGGCCACAGATCAGTGCCAGTTCATGGCCTGTTAGCAATGAACCCGGCCACACAGCAGGAAGTAAGCGGCAGGTGAAACTGAAATTATCACCCCCCACCCTGTTTCCCACCCAGCCCCCAGACTGTGGAAAAATTGTCTTCCACAAAACTGATCCCTGGTGCCAAAAAGTTAGGGACTGCCACTATATATAAATGTATAATCTAATTTTATCACAGAAACTGTATGATTTGGGGTGGACTAGCAAGGAGTCCATGACTGAGCGACCAACACTTTCACTTTTTCAGACAATATTACAAATGGTTTTCCCAGGAAACAGATTATATGTGGATATTTGCAAGGAAAAATTTTTCTTGCACTGTTCCTTGTAGGACTTTTGCCTACAAAGATTTTCATAATTGGTATCTTCCAATTTTCAGTTCTGGTTATAGTTGGTATTATTTGAGTTCCAAAACTTTGATAAGTATTTTGACCTATCGATTCCATGTGTTATTTTTGCTATTTTAATTAATTCAGTTAACAAATATTAAATGAGAGGCAGAAGAGTATAGAGTTTTATCACTTATTTACTCTGTGATCCTTGGCAAGTTTCTTAATGTTTCTGAAGTTCATCCTTCTCAGCTATTTTTTTTTTTTTTCCTTCTCAGCTATTAAACAGAGTTGATAGTAGTGTTTGACTAGTAGGGTTTTTATGAGGATTAAGTAAATTAAAATATTTAAAGCACTCACAACAGGTAACTCACATGATAACTAACTTGCCCAATATTAATTATTAATGGTATAAGCAAGATACTGTGGCTTTTCATAAAACATGGTCTCTGAAGTGACCATACAATTTATCATCCAAACTAGCAAACTTCTAATAACCATGGCACAATTAACAGCTTCATGGAGACAAAGATGAAAATCTGGACAGTTCTAGGAAGCAAGGATATATAATCACCCTCCTTGACACTGAAATCTCATTAAGTATATGGTTTAATTATTCAAAAAAAATAAAACAGACCAAAAGGAATGAAGTTAGGATGAATTTATAGAATTTTACAGCTGGAGGAGATTTTAGAATTACATAGTCTCATTTTGCTATTTTACAGAGAGGAAAATAGAGGCTCAAAAAAAAGCTATAAGGATTTAAACAGATTCATAATGAGAAATCAATTTCTAAACATGGAAGATGAGCGGACCTGAATGTCTTCATGTGGTAGCTCTTTTTGTCACTAATGATCTTCAAAAGATCATTAAGAACAACATTTTTTTGTCTTCCCTTGCTTTTCATCAGAAAGAGTTATCAAAATCTAAGCAGTGATTTAACTTCCCAGACAAGTAAGCTGAATTTTATTATTAGGTATCAATCCTAGAAAGGATTTGGTTAATGGCAAGAAAATATAATAAGGAGATGGTAGGATTCAAGGCTGGGTACACACCTAGGATTCAATCAGAACCCCTTGGTGGGGCAGGGGGAGCTGGGTATATTTTTAAGTGTCCTCTTGTGACTATGCTGTGTACACTGATGATCAACTAGAAGAGATTCTTTTCCTTTTTAAGGCAATTGTATTCTAATTTTCTTTTACAACTATTATGCCTCCCTATCCCTAGCTCCCTGCTGAGGTTAAAGTTGATTCTTTCTTTAGATTGCAGAAATAGAGCTTCTGGCCTAAGATAATCCAACCCTAGGCAGAGAACTGGTTGTCTCCAGAGGATGCTGCAGGGTGGAGAGAGAACTCAAGTGAGGCCAATCAAAGCCCAAGAAGTTCAATGCTAGGAGCTGGATTTTTGGCTACTTGGAGCATTTCTTTTACTGGACAAGGACACTGTGCAGGAAGTAAAGCCCAGAGACAGGACCAAGTGACATGTTATGAACCCTGATTTAAGTTACATTTAACACCAGAAAGCTAAAGAGCCAATAAACACTATTCTGTTCAAGCGAGTAAGAGCCAGATTTCCTATCACTTATTAAAAAGAGAGAGAGAAAGAAGCAAAAAGCAAAGGAGAGAAGGAAGGATATACCCCTTTGAATGCAGAGTTCCAAAGAATACCAAGGAGAGATAAGAAAGCCTTCCTCAGTGATCAGTGAAAAGAAATAGAAGAAAACAATAGAATGGGAAAGACTAGAGATCTCTTCAAGAAAATTAGAGATATCAAGGGGCCATTTCATGCAAAGATGGGCTCAATAAAGGACAGAAATGGTATGGACCTAACAGAAGCAGAAGATATTAAGAAAAGGTGGCAAGAATACACAGACGAACTATACAAAAAAGATTTTCATGACTCAGATAATCATCATGGTGTGATCACTCACCTAGAGCCAGACATCCTGGAATGTGAAGTCAAGTGGGCCTTAGAAAGCATCACTACAAACAAAGCTAGTGGAGGTGAATGAGTTCCAGCTGAGCTATTTCAAATCCTAAAAGGTGATGCTGTAAAAGTGCTATACTCAATATGCCACAAATTGGGAAAACTCAGCAGTGGCCACGGGACTGGAAAAGGTCAGTTTTCATTCCAATCCAAAGAAAGGCAATGCCAAAGAATGTTCAAACTACCGCACAATTGCACTCATCTCACATGCTAGTAAAGTAATGCTCAAGATTCTCCAAGCCAGGCTCCAACAATATGTGAACCGTGAACTTCCAGATGTTCAAGCTGGTTTTAGAAAAAGCAGAGGAACCAGAGATCGAATTGACAACATCTTTTGGATCATCAAAAAAGCAAGAGAGTTCCAGAAAAGCATCTATTTCTGCTTTATTGACTATGCCAAAGCCTTTGACTGTGTGGATCACAACAAACTGTGGAAAATTCTGAAAGAGATGGGAATACCAGACCAACAGATCTGCCTCTTGAGAAACCTGTATGCAGATCAGGAAGCAACAGTTAGAACTGGACATGGAACAATAGACTGGTTCCAAATAGGAAAAGGAGTACGTCAAGTCTGTATATTGTCAAGGGAGAAATATCAATAACCTCAGATATGCAGATGACACTAGCCTATGGTAGGAAAATGAAGAAGGACTAAACAACCTCTCAATAAAAGTGAAAGAGGAGAGTGAAAAAGTTGGCTTAAAGCTCAACATTCAGAAAACTAAGATCATGGCATCCAGTTCCATCACTTCATGGCAAATAGATGGGAAACAGTGGAAACAGTGTCAGAATTTATTTTGGGGGGCTCCCAAATCACTGCAGATGGTGATTGCAGCCATGAAATTAAAAGATGCTTACTCCTTGGAAGGAAAGTTATGACCAACCTAGACAGCTTATTAAAAAGCAGAGGCATTATTTTGCCAGCAAAGGTCCATCTAGTCAAAGCTATGGTTTTTCCAGTAGTCATGTGTGGATGTGAGACTTGGACTATTAAGAAAGCTGAGCGCTGAAGAATTGATGCTTTTGAACTTTGGTGTTGGAGAAGACTCTTGAGAGTCCCTTGGACTGCAAGGAGATCCAACCAGTCCATCCTAAAGAAAATCTGTCCTGAATATTCATTGGAAGGACTGATGTTGAAGGTGAAACTCCAATACTTTGGCCACCTGATGTGAAGAGCTGACTCATTTGGAAACCCTGATTCTGGGAAAGATTGAAGGCAGGAGGAGAAGGGGACAACAGAGGTTGAGATGGTTGGATGGCATCGCCGACTCAATGGACATGAGTTTGAGCAAGCTCCGGCAGTTGGTGATGGATAGGGAGGCCTGGCGTGCTGCAGTCCATGGGGTCGCAAAGAGTTGGACACGACTGAGCAAATGAACTGAACTGAGCTGAACTGATGACTTATCTGTAAATGTACCTGTGTCACCTCACTAAACACTGAGGGTCAGGCTCTTGTCTGTAATGTGGGTGCATGAGAGCAGGAACATGTCTGAGTCTACAGACAGAACTCACCAGTTGGTGGCGAAGGAGGAGGTAAATGAAATGGGACTGCTATATGATTAAAGCGACGGTTTCCAGCTTGGCTGCACGTTGTTGTACTTATCTGCTAGTCTTTTAAAATATACCCAGACCCTCCCCTAAAAAATTTGAATTAACAGATCTGATGTGGAGCCCGCAACTCAGATGATTCTAGTATGAGGCCATGACTGAGAACCATGGCCTAGAGTCCCAAATCAATTCTGAGAATTTCTTCCTTCCTTCCAAATCATGTACAGGTCTCCAGCACAATGGGAAAGAGCCTGGGCTTTGGCCTCATTTGGGCCCATGTTTGAATCTTGCATGCCTCTCACTGGAAAGTGTGCATAAGTCTCAAGCTCTTGAAACAGGAAGTTGGGGATGAGCTTCAGGGCTGGCCTCTTCAAGATGGGCCATGTTGGCAAGAAAATCATGGTGAGTTGAAAACTGTCAAGGCCAAAAAAGACTCAGGAAGAAACTTTGATGTTCCTTCTAAGTGCCTAAAAGAATTTACATAGAGGACCTGTTTCAGGAAGGGAGCTAAGGGCACAGATAACAATATAATATGGACTAGGTGTAATAGGCAGGGAAGAACCTAAGCAACCATCTCATCCTCTTTCCCTTTTTCAGATGGTTGGGTGGCATCACCTATTCAATGGACATTAACTTGGGCAAACTCTGGGAGATAGTGAAGCCAGGGAGACCTGGTATGCTGTAGTCCATGGGGTCACAAAGAGTCAGACATGACTTAGCAACTGAATAACAACAAACCTAAGCAATGTCTACTTACTCTAATTTCTCTATGTCCCATTGTTCCTTATGGCCCAGCAAACATTTGCTTACCAAACATTTGCTCTTTTCCAGTTTCCTGTGAATTGTCTTTCTCTTCCTTTGAAGTCCCATTTAAATCTTAGCTTGCTGTCATATGTTTTTCTTAAATCATGAATACAAGGAAATCACAACCTTTCCCATTATAGAAAAAAAAAAAGTTAAAGTTAAATGAATTTGTGGGAGGTTTCACATAAGTATCAGAGAAGGCAATGGCACCCCACTCCAGTGCTCTTGCCTGGAAAACCCCATAGATGGAGGAGTCTGGTGGGCTGCAGTCCATGGGGTCACTAAGAGCCAGACATGACTGAGAGACCTCATTTTCACTTTTCACTTTCATGCATTGGAGAAGGAAATGGCAACCCACTCCAGTGTTCTTGCCTGGAGAATCCCAGGGATGGGGGAGCCTGGCGGGCTGCCGTCTATGGGGTCACACAGTGTCAGACACGACTGAAGCGACTTAGCAGCAGCAGCAGGCACATAAGTATGGGACACACACACATTTTAAAATTGTTTTCCATTGGTGAACTCATGGTTCTGAGATAATTAACAGCAACCATAGATCGCTGGTGACCAAAGGTGCAAAACAGCAACATTATCAAAGAAATCTAACACATGAAAAGTCAAACTGACCTTTTTAAAATAGCAGGGTCAGGCTGGAGGATATAAAATACATAACAAGAACAATACTTGCAAATGAATAAGAAAAATCCCAGGGCGCCTTCTCAACTCAGTTCTGGTAATCCAGCCAATTGAAAGTATAAAACTTAGGCACATTCAGACAATGACACTTTATCCTACCTCCATAGTTCTGGATACCAGGGATAGCTGAACAAATTGACTTCTTTATGAGCAACAGAATACATACATGCACACACAGGAATAAATAAAAATAAATAATGAAGGTCAACTCTAAATAAAAATATTAGTTGATGACATTTTCCTATAATGCCATACTCCTTAAGATTGAAAAATTGAGTTGCAGTACTTCTGTGTACTTGAGGGATATTTTTGAAGAGTTTGCCTAAAGTAGGAGCAGACCTGTCACTATTTGCCTTGTTAGAGCAGCTGATGACCTACATAATTAGCAAAGGACCATGTAAGTAAATATCCAGCTTAGGAAATAAAAGTAGAAACTTGAAAAAGGAATTTAAAAAAATAGCAGGCAAATAATTATTCATCAAATACTCTTTGATTCTCCAATGTGAAATAAGACCAGGCATTAAACAACAAAGACAATAATGACAGGTGAGTTTTCTGAGATGTAGGCAGAAGGCAAGTTTGCTCTCCAGAAGCAGCGTGTCAGAGCTAGGATAAAGGTTAGTGACTTCTCCAGCTGTATTCACAGGAACTCTGGATGTGTCAGCCAGGGCCATGTACTCTTTGCACTCAACCTCAAGTCTCAGTTTTGAAATGTGTGAAAATTACCAAATTAGACAGCGTCATGTGAGACTATGAACATTTTCCTTCTTGTTTTTAATTATTAGAAATTGTAATTGACCTGTGTAAGTGATGTCTGTTGTATTGCTTAAATAGTTGAGCTCTGAAGCTAACTCCTTTCATTATTAATGAAGAAATGGGTGTTCGCTTCAGTAACTCGAGTGTGACAGAAATGTCAGCTATGAAAAACATAACATTTTTATCCCTGAAACAAAGAATAACTTTTCTGCTGTGTATTTTTTTCCCAAGTAAGCACCATATGATCCACAACCATATGATCTACAAATCTGGTTTAGCTCACTCTTCTGAAAATCTCGGGGATTAGAAATATTCTTTTTCTTTTTTAATTACCTTGCTCATTTCCAATGTAAGTTTCTATCTTTTTAATAATCAATTTGCATTCAAGTTCTGAATCCTTTCATGGCAACAAGCCAAGAATAAAGAAAGTATTGTTGGTTAAAAAGGGCTTTAAGTGAAACTAGGGGAGTATGATTTATTTATGTCTATTCTGTCTGATTTGTACTGCAAGGGGGGTTTTTCTTAATTTTTTTTTTTTCCCAGGAGTTGGTTCATCTTTCTTCCTTCCTGTAAACTTTAGGTAAGACAGCTGGAGATCTTAGGATTCTGCATTTTCTACATCAGCAAAACTCAGAGTCTGCTATGAAAGGGGTGTGATTCTGTTTAATCACAGTGTTATATAATGCTGCGAATTCTCTAAGGTGTAATGATATTTAGAGGCGACAGTAAAAGCATTACAATTCCACCAAGTGTTATACAGAGAAACATGCACAAGGAAGGCTGAACTTTCTCAAACAGCTAATGGAAACATAATGATTTTTTTTTTTCTCTACAACATTTTCAGCAAACAAAAATAGCTAGTTGAGATTTTGGTCACAAACTTGAGATGCTGTTATAATATACCTATTAAACTGACAAATAAATCCTGCATACTATTAATGCATTTTCAGTACTTTCATAGAATATATATTAAGTACAAATGAAAAATATTTGGATGGACTAGTGTGCAGTAGGTATTTTTAGCTCTTCTTTGAATGAAAAATATATTGACATATTTAGCAACTTGGCTAAATTCCTTGCATTATTTTTCAATCAAAATATACATAAGGAACAATTTCATTCTGACATTAGTAATAGTAGTAGTAATAGCAATAGTAATAGTATTTAGGTAGTGTTATGTTAACTTAAGGTAGTAAATGTTAAAAATAAACATTTCTCATATCTTTTTTTTACTGTATGCTATCATTTATATGTGGGATCTAAAAAACACAACAAAACAGTGAATATAATGACAAAGAAGCAGACTCACAGGTATATAGAACAAACTAGTGGCTACTAGTGGAGAGAGGGGACACAGGGGGGCAATTAAGAAATACAAACTGTTATGCATAAACTAAACTACAAGGATCCATCATGGGAATAACAGAGAATACAGCAATTATTTTATAATGATGATTAATGAAGTATAAATTTAAAAATTATTAATCACTACATTATACACTTCTAACTTACATATTATACACTTATACTTTGATTTTAAAAAGTGCTTTATAAAATAGATTATAACTCAGAAACCTGTTATACAGATATGAAAGTCTTATCACAGTGAAAATTTATTGAAGAAAGTAGAATTTTATAAAGTTCTGAGTTTATAAACTTTCACTAAAAGCCCTAAAATTAACTTATTAAACCATAGTAATTAAGACAGTGTGGTATTGACATAGGAACAGATATTTAAACCACTGGGAGAGATTAAAGGGTCTATAAGTAACTCACAAAAATAGCACATAATTCATGAGAAAGATGGCACTACAGAGCAGTGGGGAAAGAACAATAATATCAATAAATAATACTGATTCAATTGCATATATATAGAAGGAAAAAGTAATTCTTCATCTCTACCTCATTCTATTAACAAAATCACTTCCATATCATGGCCCTAAATGAGAAAGGCAAGACAGAATAAGGAATCTAGAAAATAAGAGAAAATCTTCATTGCTTTGAATAGGCAGAGATTTCTTTAAAGGGACTCAAAAGGCCTTAACTGTAAAAAGGAGATACAGAGAAGTGAACTACATTAAAATAAAGATTTGTAGAAGACAGGATCAAGATGGTGGAGCAGGAAAATTCTAAGTTCACCTTCTCCCATGAACACACCAAAGTTATAAGTACTTGTAGAACGATTCTCTCGTTGTAGAACAAACTGAAGAATAGCATAACTCTTCTAGAATGAAGAATATAAAGAAGAAAAAAGAATAAAACACTCTGAGATGGGTAGCAGGGGGCGAGAAGCAATCTAGTCGGGACTCACAAGCCCTGCAGGTGACCCAGAGAGGAGGGGGACATCATGAGCTTGGGAATCCTTTCTAAAGAAAAAGAGCTGTTTAAGCACCACATTGGGAACCCCAGTCCTGAGATCCAGCATCAGGAAGACGAGCCCCCTTGGCTGGCTTTGGAAACCACTGTGGCTTACAACTCCCACATAAGGATGCAATTTTAAGGCTGGGTAAGTAACTTATTACACCTAATGTCAAAAGACAAACAGAGAAAGTCAAACAAAACAATAAGACAGAAGAATATGCTTCAAACAAAAGATCAAGATAAAAATTTATGGAAAAAAAAACCCTAATGAAATAGACAATTTATCTGATAAGGAGTTGAAAGGAATGGTTGTAAAAATACTCACCAAACTCAGGAAAAGAATAAAGGAACATGAACAGAACTTTGTAGAAACATGGATGGACCTACAGTCTGTCATACCGAGTGAAGTAAGTTCAGAAAGAAAAAATATATATATCGTATAGTACAGGTATATGTGGGATCTAGGAAAATGGTATAGATAAGCTTATTTCCAAGGCAGAAATTGAGACATAGACATAGAGAACAGACATTTGGACATAGTGGGGAGAGGAAGTAGGGATGAATTGGGAAACTGGGAGTGACATATATACATTACCATGTGGAAAATATAGCTGAGTCTGGTGCTCTGGGGTGGGATGGGGGAGAGCTGGAAGGGAGGTTCAAAAGGGACAGGATATATGTAAGCACATGACTAATTCACTTATTGTACAGCAGAAACCAACACAATATTACAAAGCAATTATATTCCAATAAAAAAGAACCAATCAGAGCTGAAGACTACAATAACTGAAATAAAAAGACACTAGGGAGGAATCATGAAAGCTATCAAATTAAAAGACGCTTACTCCTTGGAAGAAAAGTTATGACCAACCTAGATAGCATATTAAAAAGCCGAGACATTACTTTGCCAACAAAGTTCCATCTAGTCAAGGCTATGGTTTTTCCAGTAGTCATGTACGGATGTGAGAGTTGGACTATAAAGAAAGCTGAGTGCCAAAGAATTGATGCCTTTGAGCTGTGGGGTTGGAGAAGACTCTGGAGAGTCCCTTGGACTGCAAGGAGATCCAACCAGTCCATCCTAAAGAAAATCTGTCCTGAATATTCATTGGAAGGACTGATGTTGAAGCTGAAACTCCAATACTTTGGCCACCTGATGTGAAGAACTGACTCATTGGAAAAGACCCTGACGCTGGGAAAGATTAAAGGCTGGAGGAGAACGGGATGACAGGATGAGATGGTTGGATGGTGTCACCAACTCAATGGAAATGAGTTTGAGTAAGCTCTGGGAGTTGGTGATGGACAGGGAGGCCTGGCGTGCTGCAGCCCATGGGGTTGCAAAGAGTCAGACATGACTGAGCAACTGAACTGAGGAAGGAATCAACAGCAGACTAGGTGATACAAAATACATAAGCAACCTGGAAAGCAGAATAGTGGAAATCACCCAATCAAAACAGGAATAGGAAAAATGTTTGTTTTAATGAGGACAGTTTAAGGGATCTCTAAGACAACATCACATGAACTAACATGCACATTATGGTGGCCCCACCTAGGAGGAGAAAAGAGAACAGGGCAGAAAGCATATTTGATAAAATGATCTCCAAAAGCTTTCCTAACCCAAAGATGGAAACACATAACCAAGTTCAGAAAGTACAGAGATGAATGCAAACAAAGCTATAGTAAGCTATATCACAATTAAAATTGCAAAAGTTGAAGATAAAGAGAGAATTTTAAAAAGTAGAAAAATAAAGAGTTACAAACAAAGGAACTTCCATAAAGCCATCAGCTGATTTTTCGGCAAAAGTTTTGCAGACCAGAAGGGTATGACTTGATATATTTAAAGTAATGAAAGGGAAAAAACTACAACCATGAATACTCTACCTGGCAAGGTCATCATTCAAAATTGATGGAGAGATAAATAATTTCCCAGACAAGCAAAATCAAAGACTTCATCACCACTAAACTGGGTTTACCAAAAAAAATGTTAAAGGGTCTTCTTTAAGTGAAAAAGAAAAGGTCATATAACAAAAAGTAAGAAAATGTATGAAAGAAAAAAATCACTAGTAAAGGCAAATATATAGAAAAGGCAATGGAACAACAACTTTAAGAAGGTAGTACAAAGATTAAAAGATAAAACTCACAAAGCCTTCTATAACTATAATAAAAGAGTTAAGAGATACACACAAAAATGTAAAATATGACATCAGAAACATAAAATATGTGACAGTAGAAAAAAAGCTAAAGCTATTGGAATGCATTTGAACATAAATGACTGTTAGCTTAAAATAGATAGAAAGAGATACATATGAATGTCATAGTGAGCACAAACCATAAACCTACATTAGATACTCAGAAAACAAAGATACAGGAACCCAAAAACAACACTAAAGAAAATAATCAAGCCACAAAGAAAAGACTAAAAGAAGAGAGAAGAACTACCAAAAAAACCAGAAAACAAATAATGGAATGTTATAAATAATTACGTTAAGTGCAAATAGGTTAAATGCTCTAGTCAAAAGACATAGGGTGGCTGAATGGATAAAAAAATCAAGACCCATCTATGCTGCATACAAGAGACTCACTTCAAAGCTAAATAAACACACACAGACTGAAGTAAAGAAATAGAAAAAGAGACTCCATACAAAATGGTAACAAAAGGAAAGTCAGAGTAGCAATACTAGTATCAAACAAAATGAACTTTAAAACAAAATCTACAGCAAAAGTCAAAGAAGGCATATATAATGATAAAGGAGTCAAACCAAGAAGAAAATAAAACGTTCATAACACTCATATACACAACTAACCGAGGAGCATCTAAATATATAAAGCAAACATTAAAAGACATAAAGGGAGATATTACCAGTAATACAATAATAGTAGGGGATTTTAATATCACAGTTACATCAGTGGATAGATAACTCACACAGAAAGTCCATACAAAAATACTGGCCTCGAAGGAAATTATTTGATATCTACATAACATTCTATCCCAAAACAGCAGAACACACATTCTTCTCAAGTACACATGAACGATTCTCAAGGACAGATTACATGGTAGGCCACAAAACAAATCTCAATAAATTTAAGAAATCTGAAATTATATCAAGCATCTTTTCATACAAAAACTGTATGAAATTTGAAATCAAGTTCTGTAGAAAACTAGAAAAAACAAAGCATGTAGGAAATAGACAGCATTCTACTTTAAAAGAACAATGAGTCAACAAAGAAATCAAAGAGGAAATTAAAAATATCTTGAGATTGTGAAATTATAGACACAAATTCCCAAAATCTATGAGACAGAACAAAAGCAATTCTGAGGAAAATTTACAGCAATACAGGCCTACCTCAAGAAACAAGAAAGCATTCAAATAAACAACCAAACTTTCCTTCTAAAAGAGTTAGAAAAAGAAGAGCAAAGCCCAAAGTTAGTAGAAAAAAGGAAACAATAAAGAGAAAAACAGAAATAAATGAAATAGAGACTCAAGAAAAGTAAACATCAATGAACCTAAAAAGTGGTTTATTGAAGAGATAAAATTGATAAACCTTTAGCCAGACTCATCAAGAATATATTTGCAAATAATATGTCTGATAAGAGCTTACAATCTAAAACATAAGAACTCACATAACTAAATATATTTAAAAATGGGCACAAGAATAGAATAGGCATTTTTCCAGAGAACACTTACAGATGGCCAACACACATATGAAAACATGACCAACGTTACTAATCATCAGGAAATGCAAATCAAAGCCACAATGAACAATCAAGTCACACATCTCAGAATGGTTGTCATCAAAAAGTCAAGATATAACAAGTGTTAGCAAGGAGACAGGGAAAAGAGAATACTAGTACAATGTTGGTGGGAACATATATTGATATAACACTATGGAAAACAGTATGGAAACTCCTCAAGATATTAAAAATTGAAAATATTTTCTGTCAATTCCACTCCTTGGTATTTACCTGAAGTAAACAAAAACACTAATTCCAAAAGATATGTGCACCCCAACACTCACAGGAGCATTATTTTCAAAGCCAAGATATGAAGGGATCAGAAGCACACATTAACAGATGAATGAATAAAAAAGATGTGGTATATATTTACAATGGAATATCATTCAACCACAGAAAGAATGAATTCTAGCTGTTTTCAGCAACATATATGGACCTGGAGGGCGTTATGCTTAGCAAAATAAGAGAAAGACAAATACTGTATGTTTTCACCTATATGTGGAATCTGAAAAGCAAAACAAACAAATAAAACAGAAATTGACTCACCCAAACAGAGAAAAAACTAGTGGTTACTAGAGGGGGGAAGGGTCCTGGCAGGGATAAAATGGGCTTCCTAGGTGGTCTAGTGATAAAGAATTCACCTGCCAATGCAGGAGATGCAAGAGAAGTGGGTTAGATCCCTAGGTTGGGAAAATCTCCTAGAGAAGGAAACGGCAACCTCCTCCAGTATTCTTGCCTGGGAAATCCCATGGACAGAGGAACCTAGTAGGTTACAGCTCATGGGCTTGCAAAGAGTTGGACATGACTTAGCAATTGAATGACAACAAGGTTGTAAAATAGGTGAAGGGGATTAAGAGGTACGAACTACCAATTTTAAAATAAATAAGCCACAGAAATGTAATAATAATAAGCCACAACACAAGGATACAGTCAATATTTATAATAATGTTGTACAGCGTGTAATCTATAAAAATGTGGAGTTATTCAGTTGTATGCCCCAAACTAATGGAATATTGTAAGTTATTATAATTAATTTTAAAATCCAGATACACTACTGAGAACGAAAACACAAGCCACAGAGCAGATGAAAATACATTGATAATACATACAAGTGAGAAAGGATTTGAATATAAAATAAATAATATTGTATAAATTGATACAAACAGCTCAATTTATAAATTGGAAGTATATACTTCACAAAAGAGGATATCCAAAAAAGAAAGGGTGCTCATTATCACCAGTCATGGAGGAAATGCAAATTTAAACCACAATGGAATGCCATTACATGCCCCGAGAAAGCTAAAGTTAAAAGGATTAACAATTGCCATTGTTGGTAAGGATGTGGAGCAACTGGAACACTCTTATATATTCCTCTTGGAAGTGTAAGTTGGTTCAACCATTATGGAGAACTATTTAGTAGTTTTTATTAAACTAAACACACACACACTCTATGACATACGAATTCCTCTCCTATGTATATTCTAATTCTGAAAGCTTATCTGATACACTGAAAGACAAGTTTCAGTATGGTTTGAGCAGCATTATTAGCAACAGCCAAAAGTGAAAACAACTGAAATGCTCATCAACAGTAAAACAGACAAATAAATTAGAATATTCATAAATGGAAACATAGAGCAAAGGAAAAAGTAAACAAGTTCTATACACTGCAGCAATGATGAATTTCATAAATATAATATCATTCAAAAGTTGCCAGACATATAAGATTTAAAAAAATCTATGATATTTGAAATCAGATAATAACCTCTGAGAGAAGGGAGGAGTGAGATAGAGGGACTGATATGTATTACCAGGAGATGCTGATAATATCTTCTTTCTTAGCCTGTCCGGTGAGGTTCCATGGGTGTGTCCCCATAGGAATTAGTGAAATTTTATCACTGTGTATAATTTCTGCATTTTGCTGTAAGTTATATGTCAACAAAAAGTTCACTAAATACAAAAATGCAAATAATATATGTGAATTACCTTAAAGCTGAAATATAAAATAAATTATGCCTAGCATAATTCAACTTCGTTTCAAAAAAGTGGGAATTTATAAAGTAGCAAAACAAGATGCAGTGAGAATATTAACAGAATTATTGGTACTTGTATTCTTCTACAAGAACTGATTCATGGGATCACCAGAGTAATATGATACAAATCTGCTTATGAATTTTATTAGCCCTATTGACCTAATAAAGCATGCTGGTATTGCTGGTAGGAATATCTTGATACCTTACTTAGGAATAAGGTTTCACATAAATTTGTATAATCTAATTCTTTCAACTTTATATACTGTTGAAAATCTTTATTTTAAATCGTCCTTAGTTCCCATCACTATCAGAACTCTCATCCATAATAAGTCGTGAGCAATGTTATCACGGAATAAGTATTCCTTTTCCTCAGGATTTCTTCCATTGTTATCCTTGGGTCTTGATATAGTCTCATACGCCTCTCTGGCAATCCACTCCAGTTTTCCTGCCTAGAGAATCCCATGGACAAAGGAGTCTGGTGGGCTACAGTCCATGGGGTCTCAAAGAGTCAGATATAACTGAAGTGACTTAGCATACATGCATATGTCTCCCTAGTAAACTACCACCTGAAATCCTCCGAAACTAAATGAGATTTTTGCAATATTAAATAAGACTGCATTAATGAATCAAGGAAGAGTTCACCCTGTAATCTTTCCTGGAGAATAGGAGAAAGTAAAAAATATTCTAATTCTATTTAAGGATTCTCTAACTATAAAATGTTCTAAGATAAACAAACAAATGATACTGATAATACTCCCTGAATATGGCACAGCAATTCTCTCTCACCAAGCATGGTAAATATCATTCAATGACAGGACCTTTTTTTTTCTTGCAAAGTCTAAATATAACCTAAGAATCCACCTGCAATGTGGGAGACCTGGATTCGATCCCTGGGTTGGGAGATCCATGGAGAAGGGAATGGTTACCCACTCCAATATTCTGGCCTGGAGAATTCCATGGACAGAGGAGCCTCATGTGCTACAGTCCACGGGGTCGCAAAGGGTCAGACATCCTGAACGACTTTCACTTTCAGGCAGCCTATAGCAATTGTTGGCATGATCCATAGAAAAAATTAGGTTTACTAAGTAGAATTGTTGTTTAGTCACTAAGTCATGTCCAACTTTTTTGTGACCCCCATGGATGGTAGCCTGCCAGATCCTCTGTCCATGGGATTTTCCAGGCAAGAATATTTGAGTGGGTTCCCATTTCCAACTTCAGGGGATCCTTCCAGCTCAGATACAGAAAGAGCCCTTGTTTCCTGCATTGGCAGGCAGTCTTAACCACTTAGCCACCAGGGAAGCCGGCCCTTCTTTTAAAAAATGGGTTGTTATGGGAAAGAATTAACAATACTTTAAAATGTCACTTCCAACAAATCCAAGAGAGAGATCAATGCAGACCAAATAGCCCATCTCTCTTCCATTTGAGAATCTCTGTCTTAGAGCATACACAAAAATGTATTCTAGTTTCTCTTGTTCATATTACTGCTACTTTAGCATTCTATTTGCTTGGAGTTTCAATATCCATAACCTAGTAAAGCTGACTTTAATAATTTAGATAATGACTTTGTGCAACCAAAATTTTCTGGTCTGCATAATGCAAAGTATATGTTTATTATTTGGGTTTTTATTCGGCTATATTACCACTTTAAAATAAGCATTTCAAGTTGAAAAAACTTTGAAGAGACTTTGTCACAAATGATGAAAGCTGGATATATGCCCCCAAATAATTTTCCCATTCACTGTGGTGACATGCAATGTTCATGGCACCTGATGCAGAGCCAGATTCTAATCTATATTTCTGGATGAATAAATGGGGAAAGAAATCGTTAAGAATGTATCCAGTTACAGTATTCATAATTCTCTGTGAAATAAGCTATATCCATTGGGCAGGTACTTCCTCACAAAAATTTAACATAAAAATATGTAATTACCCTTAAATTCACCCACATTTAATGTATGGAGAAATATTAAGACATATTGGTGCCCAGAGGAAACCCTTGCTTTAGGAAAAGAAATAAAATGAGCTCGGATCCCTTGGGCTAAATCTATGAAATTTTGAATATTTTTAAGGCACTCCTTCTCGAAACAACAAAAGCAGCTCAGCTGAACAAGCTAATACATATTTCTCAATGACCTTCTTTCTAGTTAAAACAGAATGGGAGCATTTTGTTTTTAAGAATGTTGGTGTGCACTCCATTTGGATTTTCTCTAAATTCTCAGAAGGGTTGTACTGCCAGAGTCCAACTGGCTTAGGTTAAATACTTTGACTAACTAAGGGAACAGTTCAGAAAAGGCTAATAATTATGAAACAAATTTCTCCTTTAAAAGAGCACCTAGACCTGGCATTGCTAATAGAATCAGAATTACTGATTCTATTCTAACTACTCCTGAGCTCTAGGAGCAACAGCCTTTCCCTCCAATTTTTAGGCCTTAAAATTGGGTGCAACTTTCTCATTTCCTGTTCATATTGACATCCAACAGTATCCATTTGCCAATGGCATACTGACTCACCAAAACTTGCTTTATATTCAAAAATGTAGAATACATCTACTCAACACTGCACAATCATGTTTGCAGAGACCATGTGATGCATTTCTTTTCTGTGGAAATTACAAAGGAGCACACATTCCCTCAAACAATTTATATCTTAGAGCTGGTTAAGTCTGGAAGCCAAGTGAGGAGCCCAGACAAGGACTGAAAGGCAAAAGGCACTCCAGTAACCTATGTCGACAGCTGAGAAAGGCTTAAGATAAAAAGTAAAACTTCAAATCGGTTCTGGTCCAGTATTCCTTGCTACTTATTTCTCACAAAACTCCACGAGGTGATTATGTATGTGGCATAAAATGACCACAAAAATCTCTGTGGTTTTAAAAAATAATTATGTGTTTCTCGTACATGACTTGCGTGCCTGTAGGTCTGCTTTATTTCAGTACTGGGTTCAGAGAGCAGCCTGCCTGCCCTCAGGGTGATGGCGCAGCTTCTGTCTGAAGTATTGCCCGTCCTTCCGGCAGAGATAACATTGAGTCCTGCAATGGCTCTGGAACCTCTGCCAAGGAGTGACGAGTCACTTCCGTTCACATTTCATTAGCTAACGCCAGTCACAGGGCAAAGCCTTAGTGAATACTGCAGGTCTGTGCAGGCCTCCTCCAGGGAGGGAGTCCGCAGGGAGAAATGCTGCAAACACTGAAATGTGTTTCAATGTTCCACATTAAGTCAGGGTAATCTCCACTCTTAATGTGCAAGGTAGAGGAGGCCTGGAATTGGCTTAGTCAATTCTATTACATGGGTAATAGAAGAAAGGAGAGGTGATAAGTAGCAGGCACCTCCTGGGCTAAGTGCTTTACATAATTATTCCATAGAATCATCTCAACACAGGGCCGGATGGCATCTGCAGCCTGATTTTACAGAGATAAAAAACTATGCTAATGAGTAACACTGTTATGGTAAAGGCCATACATTAGCAGATTGCAGATGAATTTGACCCTTTAAATCAGATATATGGACAGTCATCTTTCCCACAAAAAATATACATTAAGAGCTCATCTGTCTGTGACAGGAACTGTGTAGACATAACCCCTTTACAACAGACACTTTGTACATACATACTTTAAAAGATGACAGAACAAACCATGGATACAATGCCTGAGTCAATGGGGAAAAGTTCACACTCCATAAAACAAGTTAAACATTTATGAAATGTATGCAGAAAGAATAAGAATAGAAAATTAGGGGAAAATTCATTTAAGCCACCATCACTTTAAAGTTCTGTATCACTATAAGAAAAAGGTAGGTAGAATTTCTATGATAACTCATGATTTCTTATTATTTTTACTAGCACAATAAAAGGGAAAGGAGTGTCATTTATGTCCTCAATTTTCCTGGTTCTGAGAATCCGAAAATAATCATGTGCAGGTTGATGCCCCCAAACAGCTTGGTAATTAAGCATATTTTACATTTTTTACAGTAGAATGAATATTTAAAAAAAAAAAAAACTATAGGGATTCTCCCTCAGTAATGCTAATCACTGACAAATACTTTCACTTTTATTCTCTCTAGTTTCTCCCATCTTCACCATTTTTCTATGCATCATTCAGTCTACTCTTCCAGACCTCACTTATCCATACAATGCTATAACATTTCTGGAATCCTGTTTATTGCTTATACATTTTGACTATCACATCCACATGTTTAACCACAGCCTGACTAGTCTCACTCTTCCAGCTTCTAGAACAGTAGATTTTAAACTTTGGTGTCACAAGCATTACCTAAAGCACTTGCATGAAGGAAAAAAATTCAAAAAGAAAATTCCCTCTTGCATCCTTCCCCATTCTAATGCAATATATTCAGTATAGAAAAGGGCCTAGGAATCAACAGTTTAAATCAAGTCTCTCCTGCCTCAGGCTGGGGAAATTCGATGACCTCATGGGCCACAGGAAGAAAGTTGTATACTGCCCCTCCACGTACTGCTACATATCTATGGATATTTCCAAAGATGCCCTGTATCAAATTTTATTATCTCAGGCTAGAATTTATTTTCACTCCAAACTGTAGGAATGAATCACTGAAACCTCTTCTAAATTATGCATTTTCAGGTTATTGTGACCCCTGGAGCTGTGAGAATGTGCATATTCAAGGTGAATTTTCAGACTCAAAACTGAAGAAAAAAATTCTGCCTGCTGATTATGAAGAACATCAGCTTATGGAAAAACAGTGAAAATACTCATGGAAATCGAAGCCAACACCAAACAGTCTCAGATTGTAATTAAAAGTTCTGATTTGGTCAATATACAACACAAAAATTTGACATAATTTCTGCTCAGAAAAGTAAAAAAAAACTGTTATAATGATCCCAATGTGTATATTTTCAAAGCAAACAACAATGTGGCCCTAATACAGGCTTCCCTGGTGGCTCAGATGGTAAAGAATCTGCCTGCAATTCAGGAGACTTGGGTTCAATCCCTGGGTCAGGAAGATCCCTGGTGAAGGGAATGGCTACCAACTCCAGTATTCTTGCCTGGAGAATTCCAAGGACAAAGGAGCCTGGTGGGCCACAGTCCAAAGGGTCACAAAGAGTTAGACGCTACTGAGCAACTAACATACACACACACAAGGGAATGAAGAACTTCCCGAGCACATCTCCCATGCGCTCTACCTCAAGTTAAGCTTGCCCACCTTGGACAGTCCCTTGAGCCTGCCTTGGTTCCATGGGCTTTCTCCCTTTCTGACTGTCCCCTTCCTTTAGCATGTTCAAATCAGGATTATCCTTTAAAACTCAGTTCCAATGCCATCAACTCCATTATATCGTCAACATCCCTCCAGCCAGAAACAGCCAATGCTTCCAATTTCCTCTGGTACTTTTTGTCTGCTCTGCCATGATTACTCAGTTTTACCTTTAACTATAACTATTTAGGAGAAGGCAATGGCACCCCACTCCAGTACTCTTGCCTGGAAAATCCCATGGACGGAGGAGCCTGGTAGGCTGCAGTCCATGGGGTTGCTAAGAGTCAGACAGGACTGAGCGACTTCACTTTCACTTTTCACTTTCATGCATTGGAGAAGGAAATGGCAACCCACTCCAGTGTTCTTGCCTGGAGAATCCCAGGGACGGGAGAGCCTGGTGGGCTTCCGTCTATGGGATCACACAGAGTCGGACACGACTGAAGTGACTTACCAGTAGCAGTATAATTATTTCAGTTCACAGATACTTTCTAACTATGAAGTCAGAGGTGAAGATTTATCTTTATATTACCTAGAATGCTTACCTGAGGTAAATGTTCCAACGTTTATGAAAAAACAGATCAGCGAGGAAAGAAAGCACACTAAAATACAATAATCACAAGCAGTTTCTCTCACTGGGTGTAAATGGGACACAGGAAAGAATAGCTTTAAGAAAACATCTTAATAAAAATAAATAAGTGTTTGAACTGGTTTAAATCAAATCATCTCAAGCTCAACACTACTGACATTTTGGGACGAATAATGCTTTGTTGTGAGGTGAAATCCTGTGCACTCCAAGAGGTTTAGCAAGTGTCTTTGACCTCTACTCAGTCACACCTCCTCCCTCAGTTGTCACAACCCAAAATGTCGGCAGACATTGTCAAATGAACCCTGGGGGCACAAAATCACATCTAGTTGAGAACAGTTATTTTAAAGTAAAGATGTTTCCTTGGACTACATAAGACAAGTCTATATGTCAACTTGCTGGCCAAAGAGAATGGAGAAAAAGGCCATGATACTATAGAAACATTCCAATAGGAAAGACAACATATGTGACTTAGAAAAGAATCCTTAAAGAGTAGTTTCAAAGTTACAGGGAGAATGGGAAAGATGACAGAAAACTTGAGATAAGCAACTGCACTGCTTCATGACAGGGAAAAAGGGCAGATACTGAAAAAAATCTATGCTGGAAAGTCTTGTCACCAAACAAGTTTTTGAAATATTTTCTTCAGTCACTAGAACTGAGGAAGAAATAGGTAATCCCTAGGATTGAACAAGGGTCCATTAAGAGCAAAGAGTGCCATACTGACCTCATTTCCTTTTATTATCATATATATATAAGTTGGAAAATATAAACTTATATTGTAAGAAATTTTATAAGATCTGGCAAGATACCTTTTAGAAAAGGTATTAAAGGGCCTTTAATGGAGCAGGAATTAAAGGGCCATCCACTTAAGAGTCTTTCTTCAAAAAAAAGTAAGCATCAGATGAAGTAAGAGACTTTCCATCTCCAAGACTGTATAACTGTGGGTACTACACCATACTCAGGTCAAGCTCTCTTTTCTGCTTGAGGAAAGTCATGGGAGAAAGGTCTTGGTAGAGCAGTCTGAGGACCAGTCAGCAAAAACACACATCATAAGAAGCTGAAAACAAGGATGCAGATTCATTATTTGACTTTTATGCTTTAAGAAGACAGAAATAACACCTGTTTAACTCCTTATTTATTTGTCAGTAAATAAACTTCTTATTTATTATTATTTAACTCCTTATTTATTGAGGTGCTCAATAATTATTACTCAAAAAATGAATGTCACAGATTTAATTTAATTCTAATTGAGTCTCACGGAAACCTCTTTGACAAGTTGAGAAGAGCTTCCTGGATGCTGCTTCTTCTGAGGACACTAGTATAAGAACAAAACTCTTATTCTCCAGAGATACCAGCCTGATGCTTTCCTAGCAGATGAGTATGTACTAAATACTATCCCTTCCATGCATGCCACCCTACCACCTCAGTGTAGAAAAGAAAGTAGTCTCCCTCTTTGACACAGAAGAGAAGACTCAAGAACAGACATCTGTAACTAATACAGTCTGTAGGCACTCGCTGAGGGTCATGCTTCTATGTCCTCACATGTTTAGGGCAGAGGATGGAGGTGGGAAGGCTGGCATGACAATCAATACCAAAATTACAGCTCCATGATAAGAAATGCTGTCAACATGGTAATGACTTGTTTAAACATTTATTAAATCACTTCACAACAAATAGTAACACATGAAGTGTTATCCTCACATTTCACAGCGACATCACTCCTAAGCATAAAAAATGCTAGCCAAACTGTTTTAAAATCTTCATCAAGATATTATGTAGTTAATTTTGAGGGGCTGGATTATTCTTGTTTGTTCACAAACAACCTTTTAATAAATTTGGCAAGCAAATGTAAGCATGGATGCATTATTATTGCTGAAAAAATAAATGTCTAAAATCAGGAAATTCAATATTGGAATAGCCACAACACAATGATTTTCACCTTCTCTATACATTTTGCATCCCTCTTCTGTTTCACTTTGACTTTCTGTGATCATGGATTGTAACAAAGTTACTATTAATGACAGACTCACAATATCACAATTTAGAACCTATAACTTGTGTGACTACTCAATCTTATATTTCCTTTTTTCATCCTTTTAAAAATGTTCACTCCAAAGAAAATAACAAAGAAAAGGAATGAATTCTTTTTAAAAATACACTCCTATTGGTCATTTCTAAAATACCACCCATTCTCCTGGTAAACAGAGATATATTAATCTAAAGGTATATATACATACACATAAATACTTTTTACATAGAATATTGCTGAATTGGTTTAGTTACCATTTCAGAATAGATCAAAGGAAGTTATTGACAATATAACATTTTTATGTCCATTTATTACTTGAACCATTTATTTTTGTATTAACAAAAAGACCATAAAAGTTCACTGATTTAACAAAGAAATTAAGATCTGTAAAGGTAGTTCCAAGCTAGTGTGGCATCTCCATGAAGCTGGAGACCCAAACCCTTCCTTAATGTTGCCTTATCACTCATTAGAACATTGCCTGTCTACAGTTGAAGAGGGCTCACCACTATGTCCACTGTTGCCTCTTTCCAGCATGGGAATGTTGGGCAGTGATGTGGAAAAAAAGAGCATGCTCTTTCTTTAAAAGTACTACTTCAAAGTTGTTCATATCACATCTGCTTCACCAGATCTTGGTCATATAGCCACTCACAACTGCAAGACTGCCTCAATTTTGAATAGACACGTGCCCAGCTATTGTTTGGAGGCTCCATTACTAAAGAAAAAGGAGAAATAGATATTTGGGCATCTAATATCTATTTTAAGTATTTGAGCCCAGTTCATTCTTATTATTACCGTAAGACACAGAAAATGCTTGGACTTTCATTAGCCAAGACACCTGATTCCAAACATGATGGAGGAGCCCACCACAGAGAAACACTGAATAGTCTTTTGTTTTAATTTCCTGACAGATTATTCTCAGAGTGGCACATCCTGATCTCAGATCAAAAGTCTAATGGAACAAAGTCTGGGTGCCCACCATTCATATACTGCAGAGAAGTGAGAGAAAGCTACAAAAGGTGGCATGATTCTATGTTGAAGTTAATTCTGGAGAAGAGAATTTCCTTCCCTTTGCTTGACAGAGTATGAATCATACAGACTGAGAACAAGGGAAGGGCTGTGAAGTGTGAAAGTCGCTCTGTCGTGTCCGACTCTTTGCAACCCCATGGACTTTACAGTCCATGAAATTCTCCAGGCCAGAATACTGGAGTGGGTAGCTTTTCCCTTCTCCAGGGGATCTTCCCAACCCAGGGATCAAACTCAGGTCTTCCGCATTGCATGCAGATTCTTTACCAGCTGAACCACGAGAGAAGCCCATATAAATGATCAAAATCCACCTCTCTCTGGACTCTTGAGTGTGTGATAGCTGAAGTAACATACCTGATTGGTGGTTGATGAGATGGTGTCTACATGGTCTGATTCCCAGTTTGGTCCTTTTTCCATTGCACCAAAGTGCCTTCAATATGGCAAGCTGTATAAATACAAAAACAATGAGAATGCTCAGGTTATTATACTGACAATTCAAACATTCAGTAAGGGGAAAAGAAAGAGTAAAAACCCAGTGAACTCATCAAGAATTTTTATTCACACAAATGCTTATACTTCTCTGTATGTACGTTTCCTATGGACAGGATAGTTATGTGTTTTGTTTACTGCCTTTCCTATCACATGGGCTTCTCTGGTGGCTCAGTGGTAAAGAATTCGTCTGTCAATACAGGAGACCCAGGTTCAAGGCCTGGATCAGGAAGACCGCCCTGGAGAAGGAAATGGCAACCCAACTCCAGTATTCTTGCCTGGAGAATCCCATGGACAGAAGAGCCTGTGGGCTACAGTCCATTGGGTCGCAAAGGAGTCAGACATGACTTAGTGACTAAACAATAAAACATTTCCATCACACAGTAGCCACTAAATAAATATTTATGGAAATAATGAACAGAATAGTTCTGTACAGCTACCAGTCTCAACCTGAAGCTCCAGACTCTGAAAACCCTGTTCTTATACTGGCTGTTCTTGAAGCAGCTCTCCCTGGACCAGCGGAGCAGTGCACAAGAACCTCAGTCATCATACTGCCTCCTAGAGGCCCCCTGGTAGCAAGGGTATAGCTGGTCCCTCTTTTTCCTATGAGCAGTATGGAGCCATCTAAGCACAAACCTATGCAATCAGCTCAAAGTTCCTCTCCAGGGAACATTTTTCTCACACTGTTTAAAGATGTTTTATTTCCCCTGCTGCCTTTTTCTCCCATCTTTTCCCATTTCTCTTTAGAAATCATAATCAGTCTTTTTCATTTACGACACCCATAGATTTAAAAAAACAGAAAATCCCCTAGAAATAATGAGGAACTCAACACTGCAAAATCCTCTAGGTAATTCAGCAGTCCCCTGATCACATACTGTATCCTAACTATCCAATTGTAAAATTCCCCATGCACCAGACAAGCTCACGTTGAACCAGAAAAAGCAAGCTGTAGATGTTACCGCAGAGCTACTTGTATTCAGGAAAGAAAATGAAAGAGATAAGGGCCAAATAGAAACACACAAGCATTGTGCATTGATACTGCTATTGTAACAATAACTCAACACCGTTGGTGTTTTGCTGTTTACACAATCCCATGGTATACATAATTAAACTGAAGCTCAGTACTCTTAAGTGGGTTGTTTAATATTATATAACTGATACATCTTAGAACATAGACCCAGGCACTGAAGTCCTTTGAGTGTAAATGTTATGGTCTTGTCAATATACTGTGCTTTAAAAGATCAACATGAATTCTGGAACCATAAAAGAGCCTTACATCTTCTGCAAGTTCAGAGGATCCACTGAATATAACGATGGTTAAAACCATGCTATTGTAGCCTGGTAATTTATCTTGATCACTTCAGACATGTGTTACAAGTAATTTATTAATAATAATAAGGTGTTATAGTTTAGGAGTGGCTACTTTTTAATAACTTAGAGCAGATATACCTGTCACACACTCTCACTCATTTGTGCTGCTATATGCTTTATTCAGGTGAATGCAAAATCTGTGCAATAATCACTATCAGGCTAGCATACGCACAGAACCTTACTGTCACCAATGCGAGTGGGCCTTAAAGGGGCAAGGGGAGTATTTTTGCATGTATCATGTGAGAATCTCTGGTTCAAAATAAGAAACCTGGGGCTACAGACTTTATTTTCATTCTATTCCACTGACCACAATGCAAACTTGTGCCACTCAATCATAAGAGGCAACAAAAAAGATCTGGAGCTGGAAGAGATCTGGGGCCATTACTGGAAAAGAGACCAAAGATAATCATCTCTGTATATAAATGCCAGCTTATTGCCTTTGGCAGCATCCATTATTATGACTAAAGGAGTATGGAAAACTTAGAAACAATTCAAAGAACAGGGCTCACCTCCCATTAGCCAGAACAAATGTTATTTCTCTGAGATTGTCTATGTTCTACATTATGTAACTTTAATAGATTGCTCCTCCCCCCCAGTGTTCTGTGCACATACTCAACAATAGTTCTTTCTCCGTAATTATTCATTGCATTTTTGTCTTTTCCCCAAATGTAAAAACTCCTCAAGGGCAGGAAATGTTTTATTCATCTTTATCCATCCATAATAGATGCTCAAAAATGTCAATTTAATAAAAATGGTTGATTAGGATTGGAAAGTAGAACCTGTGTTTTTAAAAAAGAAAGCAGTGAGAATTTCTTAATCTGAGGAGGGGTCACAGTAAGATTGTGACAGTAAGAATGACTGGTAAGGCAGTTACAGACAGTGATTCAACTTCTGCTAGAATGAACTAGTCCATAAGAGGCTTCAAAAGACTTTGAGTTTTACTCAGAATCTCACAGAAAACCACTGGAATATTTTACACAGAGGATTGATTTGGCTAACATAATATGGCTAAATAATTGTAGGGGGACAAAGGCAAAAATGGAGACCAGGTAGAAGGAGTTATAGCAGTAACTCAGGCAAGAGATTATGTTTGCTTTAAGGATGGTAGTTGTGAAGGGTGATCAATTTCTAGATTTCTACTGTATATATAAAGTCAACAGGAACTCCATATAGCTTGGTTTCAAAAAGCTATCAAAGATGAATACAAAGTTTTTGGCTAAACTAATAAGAAGGATGGAATTCTTCAAGCATTGAGACTAGATCATATTCCAAAGGGAAGGAGTATAGATAAAAAAGCAAAAATGTATAGCTTGATATGTAGAAGATATCAAGCACCCTGATATTCAGGAATGGCCAGAGAGGTAGAACTAGTATCAAGAGAGCGCACTGTTCTTGAAATCATGTAAAAGAAGGTCTCAGTGACCTGTTTTTAAAAATCTGTCAAATGAGATGTTGTTGTTCAGTTGCTAAGCCATGTCCAACTCTGCAACCCCATGGACTGCAGTATGTCAGGCTTTCCTGCCCTTCACTATCTCCCAGAGTTTGCTCAAACCCATGTCCATTTAGTCAGTGATGTTATCTAACCATCTCATCCTTTGCCACCCTCCTCTTCTCTTGCCCTCAATCTTTCTCAGCAATCTTTTCCAATGAGTTGGATTTTCACATCACGTGGCCAAATTATTAGTTTCAGCTCCAGTATCAGTCCTTCCAATGAAGGGTTGTTTTCATTTAGAATTGACAGGTCTGATCTCCCTGGGGTCCAAGGGACGTCCAAGAGTCTTCTTCAGCACCACAATTCAAAAACATCAATTCTTCAGCAGAGCCTCCTATCCTCATCCATCAGAGGGCAGACAGATCTAAGAACTATAAACTCACAGCTCCAAAACAAAACCCACAATCTCACAAAGCTAACCAAATAAGATGAGAATTCAGCAAAATGGCAAATATGGGTAAACCTAGGAAGAGTTACATGTGGTGGAGACATGGGATTGGAAGCCTACTGATATTGGAACAAAAGAGGGTGTGAAGGAGGAAGCAGAACAGGCTCTACCTTGAAAGCAGGACTCCATCTCTGGCCGCACTATGGACTTTGAGCTATATGCCCCGTAACTATGGAAACAACATAGCAACTGGAAAGCCAGGCCCCTAGAAGGAAGCGCCCCAGGGCTCTCCATCGCCTAAAAGAATACCCTAATTATCTGTGTAGCCAAATAGAATCATACATTCTATTATGCTTATTGGGGTATGACCACAGGCCTGTTGATAATTGTCCACTGTTACTACCTAGGCGTAAGGCATATGAATCACGGGTTAATTTTGATTGTATCTTTCTTTTCCTTTATTCAGACTAGTTTCGGGGATTTGGAGAGGTGTGTTTGGGCACATACACTTAGGGTATATAAGGTTTTCATAAAAACTGGTTGGAGTCCTTGGCTAAGAGGAGACTCTGTCTTGGGCCCGCTGGTATAACATCTGCACTCCACTATCTGCATTGTCCTTCTGAGTGAGTTGGTTTCCCAGAGCGCATGGCTACAACAGGTGAAAGGAGAGGATCTAGATATAGTGGGTACCAGTAGCTTTTTTGTAAAAGTTTTTATTGATATATTTGATTTACAGTGCTGTCAGTAGCCTCAGGTGTACTGCAAACTGATTCATTTATACATATACAGTATTTTTCATTACAGGTTACTGGGCTTCCCTTGTGATTCAGCTGGTAAAGAATTCACCTGCAGTGCAGGAGATCTGAATTCACTTCCTGGGTCGGGAAGGTCCCCTGGAGAATGGAAGGGTGACCCACTCCAGTATTCTGGCCTGGAGAATTCCATGGACTGTACAGTCCATGGGGTCACAAAGAGTCAGACATGATTCTTTAATAATAATAATATAATACAGATTATTACAAGATACTGAATACAGGTCCCTGTGGCATACACTGGGTCCTTGTCGGCTATCTATTTTATACATAGGAGTGTGTATATTTCTGTCTCAAACTCCTAATTAATCCCTCCTCCTCCTTCCCTCCTTGGTAACCATAAGTTGGTTTTCTATGTCTGTGAGACTATTTCTGGTTTGCTAAAAAGTTGATTTGTATCACTTTTTACATTCCCCGTACAAGCAATATCATATTTGTCTTTGTCTGGCTTACTTCACTTAGTATGATAATCTCTAGTTCCATCCATAATAGAATAATGCAAATGGCATTAATTCATTCTTTTTTTTATGGCTGAGTAATATCTCATTACAGAGAAGGCAATGGCACCCCACTCCAGTACCCTTGCCTGGAAAATCCCATGGACAGAGGAGCCTGGTAGGCTGCATTCCATGGGTTCTCAAAGAGTCAGTCACGACTGAGCGACTTCACTTTCACTTTTCACTTTCATGCATTGGAGAAGGAAATGGCAATCCACTCCAGTGTTCTTACCTGGAGAATCCCAGGGACGGGGGAGCCTGGTGGGCTGCCGTCTATGGGGTCACACAGAGTTGGATACAACTGCAGCGACTTAGCAGCAGCAGCAGAAGCAGCAGGTTGCTTCCATGTCTTAGCTATTGTAAATAGTGCTGCTATGGACACTGCGGTGCATGTATCTTTCAGAATTATAGTTTTCTCCAGGTAATGCCCAGGAGTGAGATCACAGGATCATATGATGACTCTACTTTTAGTTTTTCAAGGAATATCCATACTTTTCTCCACAATTTACAGTCCCACAAACAGTGCAGGAGGATTCCTTTTTCTCCATACCTTCTCCAGCATTTATTATGTATAGATGTTTTTGATAATGACTATTCTTACTAGTGTAAGGTGATAACTGATTGATAGTTTTGATTCACATTTCTCTGGAAGAAGCACAATCTGGAATAAAGATTGCTGGGAGAAATATCAATAACCTCAGATATGCAGATGACACTATCCTTATGGCAGAAAGTGAAGAAGAACTAAAGAGCCTCTTGAGGAAAGTGAAAGAGGAGAGTGAAAAAGTTGGCTTAAAGCTCAACATTCAGAAAACTAAGCCCATGGTATCTGGTCCTGTCACTTCATGGCAAATAGATGGGGAAATGGTGGAAACAGTGGCTAACTTTATTATTTTGAGTTCCAAAATCACTGCAGATCGTGACTTCAGCCATGAAATTAAAAGACACTTACTCCTTGGAAGGAAAGTTATGACCAACCTAGACAGCATATTAAAAAGCAGAGACATTACTTTGTCAAAAAAGGTCTGTCTAGTCAAGGCTATGGTTTTTCCAGTGGTCATGCATTGATGTGAGATTTGGACTATAAAGAAAGCTGAGCACTGAAGAATTGATGCTTTTGAACTGTGGTGTTGGAGAAGACTCTTGAGAGTCTCTTGGACTGCAAGGAGATTCAACCAGTTCATCCTAAAGGAGGTCAGATCTGGGTGTTCATTGGAAGGACTGATGTTGAAGCTGAAACTCTAATACTTTGGCCACCTGATGCGAAGAACTGACTCATTTGAAAAGACCCTGATGCTGGGAAAGATTGAAGGCAGGAGGAGAACGGGATGACAGAGGACTATATGGTTGGATGGCATCACTGACTCAATGGACATGAGTTTAGGTAAACTCCGTGAGTTGGTGATGGACAGGGAGGCCTGGTGTGCTGCAGTTCATGGGGTCACAAAGAGTCGGACACGACTGAGTAATGAACTGAACTGAATAATTAGTGATATCGAGCATTTTTTCATATGCCTGTTGGCCATCTGTATATCTTTTTGGAGAAATGTTTATTTAGGACTGCCCATTTTTTTGATTGGGTTGTTCATTTTCTGTTTTTGAGCTTTATGAGTTGTTTGTATATTTTGAAAATTGATACCTTATTGGTTACATCAGTTGCAAATATGTGCTCCCAATTCCATAGGGGAGCTCCCCATTCCATAGCTGTCTTTTCATTTTGTTTATGGCTACTTTGCTGTGCAAATCTTTAAGTTTAATTAGGTCCCATTTATTTATTTTTATTTTTATTTCCATTACTCTAGGATGTGAATCCAAAAAGACATTGCTGTGATTTACGTCAAAGAGTGTTCTGCCTGGTTTCCTCTAGGAGTTTTATAGTATCCAGTTTTATATTTAGGTCTTCAATCCATTTTGAGTTTATATTTGCATATGGTGCTAGAGAATGTTCTAATTTCATTCTTTTACATGCTGTTGTCCCATTTTCCCAGTAGCATTTGTTAAAGTGTCTATCTTTCCTCCATTGTATATACTTGCCTTTTTGTCGTAAACTAATGGACCAGAACTGTGTGGGTGAATTTCTGGGCTTTCTATTCTGTTCCATTGATCTATACATCTGTTTTTGTGCCAGTACTATATTGTTCTCATGACTGTGGCTTTGTGTGGTAGTCTGAAATTGGGAAGCCTGATTCCTCCAGCTTTATTGTTTTTTTCTCAGGTTTGCTTTGGCTATTTGGGGTGTTTTTTGTTTCCACACAAATTTTACAAATTTTCTTTTGTTCTAGTTCTGTGAAAAATATCATTGGTAATTTGAAAGAGATTGCATTGAATCTTTGGGTAGCAATTGTATTGATTGCTTTGGGTAGTATAGCTATTTTAACAATATTGAGTCTTCTAGTCCAAGAACATGGTATATCTTTCCATTTGTTTGTGTCATCTTCTATTTCTTTCATCAGCAACTTATAGCTTTCAGTAAAAGTCTGTTGCCTCCTATACAGGTTTATTCCTAAGTATTATATTCTTTTTCATTCATAAGGGGATTGTTTCCTTAATTTCTCTTTCTAATCTTCCATTGTTAGTGTATAGAAAGAAATGCAACAGATTTCTGTGTATTAATTTTGTATCCTGCCACTTTACTAAATTCATTGATGAGGTCTAGTAGTTTTCTGGTGGCATCTTTAGGATTCCTATATACAGTATCATGCCATCTACAAACACTGAGAGTTTTACTACTTCCTTTTCAATTTGGACTCTTCTTCTCTTCCTTCTCTGATTACCATGACTAGGATTTCCAAAGCTGTGTTGAATAAAAGTGGCAAGTGTGGGCACCCTTGTCTTGTTGCTGAGTTAGAGAAAATGCTTTCAGCATGTCACTGCTGCATATGATGCTAGCGTTCGGGTTGCCATGTGTCTGCGTGCTCAGTCAGTTATGTCTGACTCTTTGCAACCCATGGACTGCAGCACACCAGACTCTTCTGCCCGTGGAATTTTCTAGGCAAGAATACTGGAGTTGTATTTCCTATACAAAGGGATCTTCTAGGCGCAGGGACCGAACCCACATCTTGTGTCCCCTGCATTGGCAGGCAGATTGCTTACTACTGCACCATCTGGGAAGCCCTAAGCAGTTGTCATATATGGTTTTATTATGTTAAAGTATGTTCCCTCTCTGCTCACTTTTTGGAGAATATTTATCATAAATGGATATTAAATTTTTGGATGTCAACATCCAAAATGGATTTAAATTGATAAATCAATTTATCAATTTTTCTACATCTATTGAAATGATGCTGTGGCTTTTATTCTTCAATTCATTAATTGGTGTATGACATTGATTGATTTGTGGATACGGAAAAATCCTTGCATCTTTGGGGATAAATCCTTTTCGATCATGGTGTATAATTGTCTAATGTATTGTTCGAGTTAGTTTGCTAGTATTTTGTTGAGGATTTTTACATCTATGTTCATCAGTGCTATTGGCCAGCAGGTTTCTATTTTTTGTGATATCTTTGTCTGATTTTGGTATCAGGGAAAAGATGATATCATATAATGAATTCTGAAATGTTCCTTCCTCTGAAATTTTTTGGGATAGTTTCAGAAGTATTAGTGTTAACTTATCTCTGAGTGTTTGGTAGAATTCACCTGTGATGCCATCTGGTCCTGGACTTTTGTTTGTTGAGAGTTTTTAAATGACTGATTCATTTTCATTACTGGTAAGTGGTCTGTTCATATTTTCTATTTCTTCTTGGTTCAGTCTTAGGAGATGGTATATTACTGTTTTTCTTAGAGCAGAAATTTTACATTTTAATAAGGTCAGATAATAAACCTTTATTTTTTTTTCTTTTTTTTTATTAGTTGGAGGCTAATTACTTCACAACATTTCAGTGGGTTTTGTCATACATTGATATGAATCAGCCATAGAGTTACACGTATTCCCCATCCCGATCCCCCCTCCCATCTCCCTCTCCACCCGATTCCTCTGGGTCTTCCCAGTGCACCAGGCCCGAGCACTTGTCTCATGCATCCCACCTGGGCTGGTTATCTGTTTCACCATAGATAATATACATGCTGTTCTTTTGAAATATCCCACCCTCACATTCTCCCACAAAGTTCAAAAGTCTGTTCTGTACTTCTGTGTCTCTTTTTCTGTTTTGCATATAGGGTTATCGTTACCATCTTTCTAAATTCCATATATATGTGTTAGTATGCTGTAATGTTCTTTATCTTTCTGGCTTACTTCACTCTGTATAATGGGCTCCAGTTTCATCCATCTCATTAGGACTGATTCAAATGAATTCTTTTTAACGGCTGAGTAATATTCCATGGTGTATATGTACCACAGCTTCCTTATCCATTCGTCTGCTGATGGGCATCTAGGTTGCTTCCATGTCCTGGCTATTATAAACAGTGCTGCGATGAACATTGGGGTGCACGTGTCTCTTTCAGATCTGGTTTCCTCAGTGTGTATGCCCAGAAGTGGGATTGCTGGGTCATATGGCAGTTCTATTTCCAGTTTTTTAAGGAATCTCCACACTGTTCTCCATAGTGGCTGTACTAGTTTGCATTCCCACCAACAGTGTAAGAGGGTTCCCTTTTCTCCACACCCTCTCCAGCATTTATTGCTTGTAGACTTTTGGATAGCAGCCATCCTGACTGGCGTGTAATGGTACCTCATTGTGGTTTTGATTTGCATTTCTCTGATAATGAGTGATGTTGAGCATCTTTTCATGTGTTTGTTAGCCATCTGTATGTCTTCTTTGGAGAAATGTCTGTTTAGTTCTTTGGCCCATTTTTTGATTGGGTCATTTATTTTTCTGGAATTGAGCTGCAGGAGTTGCTTGTATATTTTTGAGATTAATCCTTTGTCTGTTTCTTCATTTGCTATTATTTTCTCCCAATCTGAGGGCTGTCTTTTCACCTTACTTATAGTTTCCTTTGTAGTGCAAAAGCTTTTAAGTTTCATTAGGTCCCATTTGTTTAGTTTTGCTTTTATTTCCAATATTCTGGGAGGTGGGTCATAGAGGATCCTGCTGTGATTCATGTCGGAGAGTGTTTTGCCTATGTTCTCCTCTAGGAGTTTTATAGTTTCTGGTCTTACATTTAGATCTTTAATCCATTTTGAGTTTATTTTTGTGTATGGTGTTAAAAAGTGTTCTAGTTTCATTCTTTTACAAGTGGTTGACCAGTTATCCCAGCATCACTTGTTAAAGAGGTTGTCTTTTTTCCATTGTATATCCTTGCCTCCTTTGTCAAAGATAAGGTGTCCATAGGTTCGTGGATTTATCTCTGGGCTTTCTATTCTGTTCCATTGATCTATATTTCTGTCTTTGTGCCAGTACCATACTGTCTTGATGACTGTGGCTTTGTAGTAGAGTCTGAAGTCAGGCAGGTTGATTCCTCCAGTTCCATTCTTCTTTCTCAAGATTACTTTGGCTATTCGAGGACTCTGCCTTTGATGTTGCATCTAAAAAGTCATCAAACTCAAGATCACCTGGATTTTCTGTTATCTTCTAGGAAGCTATAGTTTTGTGTTTTACATTTAAGTCTGTGATCTATTTTGAATTTTGTGAAGGAGGTAAGCTCTGCATCTACATTCATTTTTTTTCCTGCACATAGATATCCAGTTGTTCCAGCATCATTTGTTGAAAAGACTATCTCTTCTCCAATGTATTAATATTGTCCTTGCTCCTTTGTCAAAGATCAAGTGACTCTATTTTTTGAGATCTATTTCTTACTACTTCTATTCTGAAATGGTCATGAAATTTAAAGTGAAATGAGTCAGCATAAACTTCCCCAGACAAGTTCAGCTTCTTAGGTATAGGTACAAAGTAGGCAAAGTTTAAAAACTACTATGCCACTTATAGGGGTTTCCCAAGTGATGCTAATGGTAAAGAATCCTCCTGCTAGTGTAGGAGAAGTAAGATATGTGAGTTTGAGTTCTTGGTTGGGAAGATCCCCTGGAAGAGGAAACAGCAACACACTCCAGTATTCTTGTCTAGACAATTCTGTGGACAGAGGAGCTTGGTGGGCTACAGTCCATGGGGTGGCAAAGAGTCAGACATGACCGAGCACATACACACATGCCACTTATAAGCTGTGTGATCCTGAAAGACTTACTTAGATTCTCCAAGCTTCTGTTTTCTCATTTATTTTCCCAGGTGTGTTGTAAGACTCAAATGAGATAGTATATGTAGACTACAGTGATTAAGCGCTCAAACACTAGTTTTAGTCTGATTGGGTTTAAATCCTGACTCCTGTGTTAGTGACAGAGAGAAAGAGAAGGAAAACGAGGGCATATGCAAAATAATATTTGTAAATACAAACCGTGGAATCTAAGTTGAATAAGGAGGGAGGTGAGAATATTAAATGGGGTAAGGGAGGACAGTGAAAATGTGATTGGATCAGTTGGGAAGTTTTGTATTCAGCTGGAAAGATAGGAAGGAGGTGGTCAGAAAACAGAATACCTAAAACTGATATTATGATAGGAATGTATTAATTGACATGACCTTGGGAATCAATGTCTGATGTAAGGTAGAGAAATGGATTTATGAAAAAGAGGTAAAGAGGCTGCAAGGCTGAGTGTCATCTCTGTGGACACTGAAAACACTAAGAAGTATGCCACAGAGTAATGTTGACAAGAATGAGAAGCAAGGTTAAAGTATTCAGGAATCAGAGCTTTCCATAAATGACTGCACAAAAAAGCAAGGAGGTGTGGATAATTTCACAGCTGGAGATTCAAAGATGGGAGGAACTAACAAGGAATGAGAGAAGAAGAAGCAAGGAAGAAAATATGTTACTTGGAAGCATAGTAGTACAGAAGGTGTGAAGGGAAAATAAACAGCCCCCTCTTGATACAGGGCAGAGCATGTTTAAACCATCTAGTGTCTTAGGATCCTCTGGAGAAAGAAATGGCAACCCACTCCAGTGTTCTTGCCTAGAGAATCCCATGCACAGAGGAGCCTAGAGGGCTACAGTACATGGGGTCGTAAGAGTCAGACATGACTTAATGACTAAACGACCACCAGTGTCTTAAGACTAAAAAGTCTTATTCTTAGATTATAAACTAGCTTCTCAACTCTGCCACACTCTGTAGGAAACCAGGCAGCATAGTCATCCACCTTTATGTTACACTACATCCTTATAAGAGTCTGGCGACCCAATCAGCATTCTTGCCTGGAGAATCCCATGGACAGAGGAGCCTGGTGGGCTACAGTCCATGGGATCACAGAGTAGTACATGACTGAGTTGTATGCAGGACAAGAAGCAAGAGTTAGATCTGGACATGGAACAATAGACTGGTTCCAACTTAGGAAAAGAGTACATCAAGGCTGTATACTATCACTGTGCTTATTTAACTTATATGCAAAATGCTGGACTGGATGAAGTACAAGCTGGAATCAAGATTGCCAAGAGAAATATCAATAACCTCAGATATGCAGATGACACCACCCTTATGGCAGAAAGTGAAGAACTAAAGAGTCTTTTGATGAAAGTGAAAAAGGAGAATGAAAAAGTTGGCTTAAAACTCAACATTCAGAAAACTAAAATCATGGCATCCAGTCCCATCACTTCATGGTAAACAGATGGGGAAACAACAGAAACAGTGAGGGACTTTATTTTTGGGGGCTCCAAAATCACTGCAGATGCCCACTTCAGCCATGAAATAAAAAGAGGCTTACTCCTTGGGAAAAAAGCTATGACCAACCTAGACAGTATATTAAAAAGCAGAGACATTACTTTGCCAACAAAGGTCTTTCTAGTCAAAGCTATGGTTTTTCCAGTAGTCCTGAATGGATGTGAGAGTTGAACTATAAAGAAAGCTGAGCACCGAAGAGTTGATGCTTTTGAACTGCGGTGTTGGAGAAGACTCTTGAGAGTCCCTTGGACTGCAAGGAGATCCACCCAGTCTATCCTAAAGAAAATCTGTCCTGAATATTTATTGGAAGGACTGATGCTGAAGCTGAAACTCCAATACTTTGTCACCTGATGCGAAGAACTGACTCATTAGAAAAGACTCTAATGCTGGAAAAGATTGAAGGCAGAAGGAGAAGGGGATGACAGAGGATGAGATGGTTGAATGGCATCACCGATTCGATGGACATGAGTTTGAGTAAGCTCCAGTAGTTGGTGATGGACAGGGAAGCCTGGTGTGCTGCAGTCCAGGGGTCGGAAAGAGTTGGACAGGACTGAGCAACTGAATTGAACTGAACTGAGTGACTAACACTTAGACATAATTACCCAGAGAAAAAATTGTTTTCAATATTAGCATGGTCAGAGGTAAAAAAAAAAAAAAAAAAATCAATTTAACAATATCCTAAGCATTTACAGCTTTAGTTAGGGAAAAGCATTTAGAATATGTAGTTGTTGAGTTGCGCTTTTCTCTAACAATTGCTCTTTCTCTAACACAAGCATTTTACATAAAATTGAATTTCAGGGATCTAATACACACCCACAAAGACATTAATTCCACATCTCTTCCAAAATTAGTGTGGGTTATTAAGGATATGAGTTTGAGCAAACTCTGGGAGATGGTGAAGGATGGGGAAGCCTAGCATGCTGCAGTCCACAGGGTTGCAAAGAATCAGGCATGACTTAGCGACTGAATAACAAATTAAGCAATCCTATAGTTCCATATCTTGGAAATATCTCAGAGAAACTAAGAAACTGTGAATCATAATTTTTAAAAAATCAGATTAAACAAAATATCCATTACAAAAAAAGTATTTTATCACAATTTTCAATAAAGAAAAGACACAACCCTCCACTTGCATGATCCTTCCCCTGCTAACCTCAGAATCAGTCCAATAATATTTTATATACAAAAACAGGTACTGACCTAAAGGTCAGTTTGCCTATGTAATTACTAAAAATACGGCACAAAAATAAGATTCAGCTTGATTACTGAGTTTTGACACTCTCTTAAATTTTGTGCTAGAGGTCACTCCAGTCTGTCAAAAGTCTCTGAAAGTGAATGATTACTATATTCATATTCTCACAATCCTCACAAAGTCTGCCTCACTTTATGAAGAGACTCAGACACGTTATTGTAACAAGCAGTTACCTATTTTATTTCAAGCCAAAAATTATTTCCTGGGGGTCTTTCAACTCTTCTTAAGCCAGCTGCCCCGTTTACCTGCACATTATTCTATCAGTGAAGTTTCCTGTAGAAAGCAGGCAGCAGCAAGGGACTGGCAATCATCATAATGTGGTTAAAATGATACAAAACTACAAATAACAACAATCTTGATAAGTTTTTAAAATATCCTTTGGAATATCCTATTTCACATCTGGAATGGCTAAATTGAGATGATCATCACAAGAAAATTAAGTCACCAAAAATAATGTGATAATAAACTATTATAACATCCAGTAGCTTTGTATCAATAATGTTAAGCTAGAGGTAGAAGTGCAAAAGTCTTAACTCTATCACCATTCAGTCTAGAATAAATAAAAACTTATGACAGAACAAATTAAGGAGTGAACAATTTAATATAGTTATTAGTAATGAGAAATTTAAAAATTAGTAATTACTGAAGAAACCATATGTTTAATGTATTAACTATACCTATTAAAACTATTATATTATTTTGTCAGGTTATGTAACGAGTTTTGTTTTTTTTTTTAAGTAGAAGCTACTTCCTAGGAGAAATATTGGGTTTTTAGGAAGCCTCACTATTTAGGTCACAGTTAACTGTACATTAGTTTTGTATTATGGTTTGTACCCTGGGAGGTCTACTTGAATTGCTAAAGTAAGCTTCTGAAAAAGTTTGATGAGGTGTCAAAACAACAGTATTTAGCAACTGGCAATTCCAGGGCACTGAATAGATCTGGGGCCTCTATGCCTCTCAGGATCCTGTGAATTTTTTAAAGACAGACATGGGAAAGTTAGGGCATCCCTCATAGATACCAGAATCCTATGCCAGTAAAAACTTACACCCCCAGTCAAAAGTCTTCAGAATAACAGGTTATTTCCAGAGTATTTCCAGGAATACCAGTATTTGCTAAATGAAGCAAGTCCCTTTATGACTATGAAAATCCTTTAAAAAAAATTTGGAATGCAGACCCACCCAAATTATTCAGGAGTTTTCTAACCTTTCATAGTTTAATATATAGGAAATACTCTTATTCATTCATTTATTAACTACTCACAAAATACTAAATACCCACACTGAAGTGATTATATGGATATACTTCCCCTTCATGCCTTATATTTTATTAGGGAAGAAATTAAATATACACATATAAACATACATGCATACATACAGAAAGGAGACTAACTAATGTTGAGTCAATGCTATGAAAAAATTCACAAGTAGCCAAAAACACTACTGGGGTCAGGAATCGCCTTTAGAAAACTAGGGAAGCCCTCTCTGAGGATCTAACATTAAGCAACAACCTGAAAGAAAAGGAGCCAGTTTTGAGAAGTGCGTTGGAAAAGAACATTCCAGGGCAGGAAGTTATAGCATGTGCCTAAGAATTTCCTGGAGTAGAATGGAACTTGGCATATTCTAGAAACAAAAGTCCACCATAGCTGGAATATATTGGGGAGGAGAGTACCTGTCTCATACACTCACACACACACACACTCCAATTTTCCTGAAACACACAGCATACAAAATTGTGATAAGGTGGATACAGAGCTATAGAAACTAATTAGCACTTAGGATCATGACCTTAATAAGGTTACTTTGCATTCCATAAAAACTACCTATTGCAATATTGATTTAATGATTTTTAATAAATATATGAAAATAACTATGCAACAATCACCTAACTAGTTTAAAACTTTTGGAGTGCCAAAATGTTACCTCACGCCTCTGGCAGTTAATCTCCACCATTACCTCCAGTCCCTAGCACTCAGAGATCTGCATTTTTCTTCACAGATTTCCTTTTCCTAGAAATTTCATGTCAATTCAATTATGTGATGTTCTTTCATTTAGTATAATCTCTGTTTTTTCCTGCATCAGCAGTAGTTTTTTACTTTCTATTTCTGAATTGTAGCCCACTGCATGAGTATACCACATTTTTTTTTATTCATTTACCAATTGATAGATATTTGGATTGCTTCCAATTTGGGATTATTTTATGAATAATGCCTCTATAAACACTGGTCAACAAGTCTTTAAATGAATACAAGTTTAGGGTAGATACCTAGGAGTGAAATCGCTTGGTCAAATGGCACTCTATCATTAACTTTCTAAGAAGTTGTCATATTGTTTGAATCACATGTTTTTAAGTCCTTGCTCATAGACCACTTAAGGAGGACAACAGTGATGAGACAGCTTGCTGGAATACTTGACGAAACCTGTAGCCATACTCATCTCTTTCCAACCTCACACTATAATATCACAAGGGACCTGGCTATGACAATTACTGTTGTTTACAAATGAGAAAGTTCAGGAGAGTGAGGACAAAATAGGCAACTTAGGAAAGGTTCATGAGGACATTATCTGAATACTAATTTTTAATGATTCTCACAGTTCATCACATTACATGGGGACTGTCATAGACAAAAATCAATTCTAATTATTGGAACTAAGATGTGTATAGATGCTCCCAGCTTGTAGATGTACTTTGTGCTAATCAGAAATATGCACCTACCATGAGATAAAAAGTATAAGATTCTCTACTTGACTAATAAGAATCATTTTTATGACATTATTTCTATCTGCTCATCATCTATATCTCAAAAAAAAATAAATTTTCCTATAGTATCTTCAGAATTTAAAAGGTACAAAAAGCTAAATGGGCTTGTTCATAGAGGGTGGCAAAACTGATGAAGACAATGTGCAGTGACTTTCTATATGAGGCAGAAACATGCACAACGCATAAAGAGAAAGAAACTAAAAATATCTGATGTTGTTATAAAGGAAAGCAGAGCCAAAAGCAATTTGTCTGTGCTCCTTTCCCATCTGTGTGGCTCCTTCAGTTAAACAGCCAATGTAGTCAAATCTGATTTGCTTTCCTGTTATAAAAGTTGTGGCTTAACTAAGAGCTGTGCTGGAATGTCTAGATAAAGACATCTTTACATAAATACTGTATATACATCTATGTTTTACACATATGCTTTCTTCATGTGATTTTTGTACACACACCCTGTCTTCCCATCTTCAGGTAATATATTAGTCAATGAAAAGCATTGAAAAGTCTTTCTTCCAAGGCTGTGAGAACTGTTCTTTCTCCTAAACTTGTCTGTAACATTAGAAAAGCTACAGAGAAAGTTATAACCCTATTCGCAAAACAGAAAAGAAAGTGGTTATCTCCTATACAGTTGGGACTGGAAGAAATAAACTGAAACCTCTAAAAATATCTCCAGATAGGTAGGAGGTATATGTACTGCACTCCTTGTCCATCTGGTTGGGGACTAAAAGGAGAAGTGGTTTCTCTAACACTATTAAGTGCTTTCCATGAGGAGTCAAACATGACATCCAGAGAGCTTTTTCTTCAGACTAGTGCTCTAACCAGATTGACCACTCTAGCTATAAACTATCTAGCTATTTGCCCTGGCTGTATTTTCCCACTCCTGGATGATTGTCTGCCTGGCAACAAGATGACAGAAGCTCTAAGCCAAAATATCCTTATGTGGGCATAGCTGCCTCTTCATGGCAGAGCCAATTTGGACCCCTTCCATTGGCAGGGATGTCCCAGAAGCAGCCAATTTTAGTTCAGCCTCTTTAAAACTCTGGATTGTAAACAAACAGTAGGATTTTCCACAGTGGAACGGAGAATAATGAGATGAAGGATGCAGAAGAGAATGGGTAGGTAAAGCCAGCACCTAGTTCACCAGAGAAATTAACAAGCTGAAAACTCTCAGACATTCTACTGATAAACTCCCAGATCTCTCAATTTTTACAGTCCATGAACTACATGCAGCTCTTCCCTCCTTTTCTCTCCTACAATTTTAAATTTCCATATCATTGCTTGTTTTTCTTTCCTTTCTTTTCTTAGTCTCTCTTGATATTTGAAATAGTAGGTCAAATTTGGACATGTCTAGTAGGTGGATGCTGTTTTAGTAGTGGGGGGGGGAGTAGTTGCTCAAATTCCCTGGTTTGCAGAGCCTTCATATGATTTCATGGATTTCACAAATCTTTCTAGATTCAATTCGGTTCAGTTCATCACTCAGTCGTGTCCGACTCTTTGCGAACCCATGAACCGCAGCATGCCAGGACTCCCTGTCCATCACCAACTCACGGAGTTTACCCAAACTCATGTCCATTGAGTTGGTGATGCCATCTAACCATCTAATCCTCTGTCGTCCCCTTCTCCTCCTGCCCCTAATCCCTCCTGGCATCAGGGTCTTTTCCAATGAGTCAACTCTTCACATGAGGTGGCCAATGTATTGGAGTTTCAGCTTCAGCATCTCCTTCCAGTGAACACCCAGGACTGATCTCCTTTAGGATGGACTGGTTGGATCTCCTTGCAGTCCAAGGGACTCTCAAGAGTCTTCTCCAACACCACAGTTCAAAATCATCAATTCTTCTGCACTCAGATTTCTTCATAGTCCAACTCTCACGTCCACACATGACCACTGGAAAAACCATAGCCTTGACCAGACAGACCTTTGCTGACAAAGTAATGTCTCTGCTTTTTAATATGCTGTCTAGGTTGGTCATAACCTTCCTTCCAAGGAGTAAGCTAGATTAAATGTTCTCAAAACATTATATTAATAATTGATTAGATTCAGCATAATTTAAGGCAGATCCAGTCATACCCTTTCCATGAATCTATGCCTTCCAGAATCAAACACAATTTTGATATGTAATAATCACGTGATGCTGTTGTTCGGTCACTAAGTCATGCCCAACTCTTGCTACCCCATGGACTATAACCTGCCAGGATCCCTTGTCCATGGGATTTTCCAGGCAAGAATACTGGAGTGGGTTGCCATCTCCTTCTCCAGGGGATCTTTCCAGTCTTCTTCCAGGGACTGAACCTGCATCTACAGCTTGGCAGGCAGATTCTTTACCACTGAGCCACCTGGGAAGCCCTGTCACAATCTAGTGCTCTGCAATGTGACAGAGTCAAAAGGGAAAGGTGCTTAGAGTTGGGTGGCCAAGTTAGAATTAATAGCCCACCTTACCTACTAGCTTGCTATTGGTAGAGAGGCAATATACTCAAATTCTCTTGGTCTTGGTTTCATCTTGGTGAAATGAAAATAAGGGTAACAATTACTTTACACAATTGGTATATAAAAACTAAACAACTATCTGCACTCAATGCAATAGCCATTATAGTTGTTGGTAGTTATGTTATTTTTATTAGTATGCTGTTGATCAAAATGAATGTAAAATTGCCGATGACCAGCTCACAACATGGATTTGACAAAAAATCATTTCAATTTGGTATCAGTGATGTAACTGTGGATAATAATTTCATGAGATTGAATGCATTGACACTGTCAATTACTATGTAAAAAGTACAAGTAACCCAGAATCCTCCATTAACTGAGAAAATATAAAGTGATGAAAAGTCACAGTGACTGAAGGATCACTTTTAAATACATTTGTATTTTATCAATCACAGCAGCATTTACATGTGTTTGGGGAATAAAAAAACAGTATATTTTCATGTTAGAGATATTTATTCACATTACAAAAAAACTTGGGGTACATATGGATTGGTGGGCCTCATCCCATAACTCCATCACTCCTCACAGTCCATTGGCACACAGGCTAGGAATTACCAACATTGGTTAAGGTCAAAATAGACAGGAGAGCCTTACACATACTAGCTCTGCTTGCCAAGTGGAAACGCTAACCTGCTCTTTCCCAGGATTTTATAAAAGCATTTGAAGACATTTCACAAGATAAATGGAAATGGGATAAACACAAGGCCTTAAGAAAAATATACTTCTGGTGCATTTATTAAGCACTTGGATCTGATTCGTGACACCTGCTTGAAACTCAAAGAATTATCACAGGCTTTGCCGAGGAAGAAAAGACAAGAATTATGACTGCACACAGGCTCATACTTCAGCAAGTCAATGTTTTTAAATCAATGAAAAACAATCCAGTGATTGTGTTTTCTTCAAAGAGAAAGCAGTGTAAGATGACATACAGTATTTCAAGCTGTTCAAATTACTGATGGCAGAGTGGCAAGATATATATCCATTAAAACCAAATAGTTGTTTCAAAGTATGTTGGGCAACAGAGATAAATAGTGTCTCTCTGAAGCAAATATAGAATTATTTCTTTACTTGGAATTTTGGACTCTATAATGCTTTCAACTGAAAGTATCTCTTGCTTATTTTGGAATCTTTATTTTGCACCTTCATTTGGAATCTCTTGAGCTAGCCCACCAAACTCATTTTCATCATCAACATCAAGGCATATGCACTAGGTTCCAAAGCATGCATATTTCTGTGATAGGTTCTCTGATCTTCTCATTCATATTGATAAATTGATCATAGTGAATGAGTAAAATGTGTTAAATTCAAATTCTACTTTCACAAGAGTATTACATCATCAATACTACCTTCAGGATGGGAACTAATGGGCCATGTTTAAGCACATTACTATTTGGGAGAAAGGGGTGCATGCAATTTTTCTTTCTTGATTCTTCATTCATCAGTGTTTTCATTTATAAACTTTTAAAAAAGTTGATATATAAAGTACTAGATCACCACCCATTTGTCCCCAAGGCTTTGCATCCACCTAATCAGTAAAAATAATCCTCTCTTCTTTATCTGTCTAAGAAGTCCAAGGTAGCTAATGTCGGAATCACAGAATACTGACCAGTCAAGAGCACCTATGAATTCTAGGTGTTCAAAACGTAAATAAATTTCTTTCACACAAGGGTTTTGTACAGTTGATGACTTAAAATGACCATATTGCTTTTCTAAGTTCTGTCCCTCTCAATGATAAGCTATGCCACTTCTCATAAGACATGGCCTAAAAACGAGAAATAGCATTAAGCGCCTCACAACTGGAAAAAGTTACTCTTTCTAATCCCCCTGACTACATTACCTTTTAAAAACTGACCATCACAATAGGTTCAGAATTCAGGCTTCCATTTTCATCAGAAACCTAGAAAAATGCAAGAGATACTCATGAATTATGTTTGATAAAGACACCAAATACAGAAGTGTTTGTTAAAGGCCAGAATATAACTTGACATTTTTAACTAAAACGTTAAAAGTATATATATAAAGTGGACAATTGCTGGTTCCTAGTCTTTAAAAAGAAACCCTATAGGATAATGAAAGATGTGAAAAGGACCAATTTTGTCCTGGAAAATACTATAACAAATTGGAAGAAATATAGTCTATGGATAAAACAATACTGTGGTATATTTAAAGAAATATAACCTTTTTGATAAAGAAATAGGTCAGAAAATAACTCTATTTGTTTCTAATCATTAAATTATGCAATTTTGAATGGTATCTTGGAGTCATGACATAAAATATTAATCAAAAATATTAAAATTTTGACAATAAAAAACAGGTTTTAAATTCTAATCTCAAATGTAACAATAATGCTGATGTACCTAAGTTGTTCTCTGAATTGCCTGTTTTCATGTTCATAAGTTCAGACACTCAGTCATGTCTGACTCTTTGTGACCCCATGGACTGTAGCATGCCAGGCCTCCCTGTCCATCACCAACTCCCAGAGTTTACTCAAACTCACGTCCATCAAGTCAGTGATGCCATCCAACCATCTCATCCTGTCATCCTGTTCTCCTCCCTCCCACCTTCAATCTTTCCCAGCATCAGGGTCTTTTCCAATGAGTCAGCTCTTCACATCAGGTGGCCAAAGTATTGGAGTTTCAGCTTCAGCATCAGTCCTTCCAGTGAATATTCAGGACTGATCTCCTTTAGGATGGACTGGTTGGATCTCCTTGCAGTCCAAGGCACTCTCAAGGGCTCCTCTTGTGGCTCAGCTGGTAGAGAATCTGCCTACAATGCAGACCTGGGTTCAATCCCTGGGTTGGGAAGATTCCCTGGAGAAGGCAAAGGCTACCCACTCCAGTATTCTGGCCTGGAGAATTCCATGGACTGTATAGTCCATGGGGTCACAAAGAGTTGGACAGACTGAGCGACTTTCACTTTCATGTTCATATTCCTGTGCTTATACTGATGGCCATTTATGCTCAAGATCAAAGAGTTGGAAAGTACCTAAGCCTAGAGGATTTAGATTCAGCTATGCCTAACCTCAAAATCTGGGACCCTAAATACTATATAGCATATTACACTATGAACTCTTCTTGACCTACTTCTCCCTAAGTCTTCTCCATAATAGTAAAGGATGCATCACCCCTGAATTAGTCAAGCCTGAAGCCTAGGCATTGCTCTTGACTCCTCTCTTTCACTCACACTCCACATTTAACCCATCAACAAGTGCTGTCAATCTCCCTCATAAAAAAATATTTTTCTGTGTTTCCACCTTCACCATCCTATCCTGAGTTAACATTTTCTCTCACCAGAATACTCAGTATCCTAACTGCTCTTCTTGCTTCCATTCCTGCTATCACACACATGACAATTGGTAATATTTTAAAGATGTAAATCAGATCCAGCTCCAAAATCTTCCTTCTATGCACAGAAAAAAAAAAATCTGAAGTTTCTATACTAGCATACCAAAGCCCTGCATCAACTGGTACCTCCTCTCCCCAACCTCATCCTCTAGACCTCTCTTTCCAACGAGAACCAGACATTAACATGCTAAGTGTATCCCTCTCTGTAGAGTTTTTGTGCTCGCTCTTACCTGTCCCAGGAATACTATTCTCTCTGTTACTCTATGGCTGTTCCTGCATTACATTTGGATCTCAATTTATATGTGACCGCACCTGAGAAATGCCTTTTCTGACTGCTTCATCTAAAGTAGCCAGCCAGTGACTCTCAATTCACCTTGCCTTATTCTAATTTTCTGCCCACATTTCTCACATTTGCCATTTTCTTGTTTTTATTGGTTCACTTACTGTTTTTCTCCCCTTCAAAGAACATAAGGTCTATACAACAATGTCTAATTCACTGCTGGCTTCTCAGTGCCCTAGACATGAGACGTTCAGTGAGTATTTGTTAAATGAATCATGAGTGAAGAGGGCTGTTGCTGGCACATGGAACACTTTGACTGATTGCCTTCACAAAATGATCCCAGTGATGTCATCAGTGATCTTCCACCCTCCTCCCACTCTACTTGATCCAGTTTATAGATACTATAACCCTGTGATTAAAACTTCAATCTAAGAAAAATGTTCTTTGTTAAAATTAAGACACCATCCCTCAGTGGGCTACATTTTAAGCTTTAGCAGTCATATATACCTCAGTGTGAGCAAATTTAAATAGTCAAATATCTTAAAATAGAAATGAGAAAAGAAAAAAATGAAGGTATTAAATGACTGAAAGTGAGGACAAGGGGAACTGGAGCTTCAAGGCATATTTAATGACTTCAAAGATTGTCCCAGCTTCTATCCTGAGTAGGAGCTTTGCCTAACAAGGAGTTCTGATGCAGATTCAATGTTTCTTAGAAACAGTCTTCAATTACTGACAAAAGATGGCCATCTGTTCTGATGCTAAAGCCAGACAAAGGGGAAAAGAATAAAATGCAGTACAGAGGGTTTACATTAGATATGAGGAATGATGCCTACACAGATATGTGAGGAGTTATACAATGGAAAACGTTTCTGGAGGAAGACAGCTTTGAATTTTCTTAACATGGAACTCCTTAGAACTAATTCAGATTTGTATCAGCAAGGAATTATTTCTGAAGTCAGGAAAGTGGACTTTACTCCTTTGTTCTTGTAATATCATTTGATACAGTGAACAAAGATATTCAAAAGATCTTAAACAATTAGAAATCCAGGATGAAACCCAGGGTGCTGTCACTACTTGCTGCAGTAGAATAGAGACCCACAAAAACCTGAGCACAGTAAGGTTTTGTATTCAATCACTTATATCAGAAGTCACCTTCCATATGACATAAGTTGCCTGAGTGGTCTACAAGAAAAGGGCCAGTAGAGGACACAAAGGAAGACAAGTACCCATGGTTTATCTTGTACTTTTCCAGCTTTCTCCATACTCTATTTCCCCTTTCTTCAAATTCACTTTCATTCATGACTGAGCAACTTTCACTTTCACTTTTTGAGTATCCAATGAACCTTCAACCCACTGAAGTTTGGGTCTATGATGCAAAATTTTTCTTCTGCTGTTTTCTACATGCACACAATATTCTCCATCCAAACCAAAGTTCCAAAGAATGGTTCCAAGTTCTCAAAGATCCCAAGAGCAAGCGTCTACCTATTTTGGTTTCAAAGCTCCAGAACCTTTGTTGTCTGTTTTTGTTGTTGATAGTATATTTTCTTTTCTAAAAGGATTTTAAAATACTGATATTAGCACATTATACCCCATCTACATGACTGTTTTATGACCAGATACTTAGGTTACATTTGATCACATTCTGAGTACCTGAAGGTCAAGTGATGTCCAGCATGTTCTCTGAATCAAGCTTATACCATAGTTGTCACCAAAAACTCTGCAGTTGTGGAAACATACTGATCAGAAAAAACACACTGCCCAGGAGGTGATGCAGGCAGGTATGACTGCAGGACATCTTGCAATAGGATCTCATCTGTGCACGTGACAGATATTCTCTGGAGAGTTCTTCACTGATCATTCTTGCTGTTGTATTTTACATTTTGTATAGATTCTTAAACTGATTGGCTCATAAAAATATAGTCATTAAAATTAAAATTAAAGATTTATTTATAAAGGAGAAATAATGATTACAATGATTAATCAAATTATGGTCCCTCATACTCAAAAGCAAAAAATTACACTGACAACAAGTAACAGTAAACAAATAGTGACATTTGTTACTTTTAAATACAGCAGGAGAAATATGGTCTCAATAAAAATTCTTCGCTTTTTAATGTTTTTAGCTTGAACTTTATTTTTTATAGTTTTGCTTTGGCTTAATTTATTATGTTTAACTTTATAGTTACGTAAAATGTACACTTTGTTTTCTTTTAGCACTATACTTAAGAAATGTTATATTGAACATAGAGCCAATGCTAGAAGTCAAAGAGGTTATTTTTGTTTGTTTGTGGTTTTTTGTGGCCTTTTTTTTTTTTTTTTTTGGTTTGTTTGTTTTGTTCTGCTTTCTTCTTTAAAAGGTTGTGATAAATTATCTAAGATTACAAATCACTAGAGTAATTGAGACTTATACATGTTAAGAGGAAAGCAACTTGATTTCTTGACTAAAATAACTGACACTAACTCCAGATGGTTATTATAATCTTTAAAGAAGTCCTGGTCTGAGAACAAATCTTCACTTAGTGTTTCAGGCCTTCACAAGCATCTTATGTACAACCAAACTAGGGGATATTACCAACTACTTCCCTGTACCGACCCCCCCACACACACACTAAAAGGATTTGATAAATCATCTTTACTTGTTATCCCTGGAAGAATAACAGGGACCACTCTGCCACTAAACATAAGTTAGTGATTGCCATTATTTAGTCAGTTTTCTAACCACAAGATTTTGCAGATTTGTCTACTTGTGCTCAAGTACTGACATTTTTATAAGAAATTTTATTATCTAAGAAGTTAGAAGACTGAGCACTTAATATTAACAAGCTAGTAAAAGAATGCAGGTATGTATTCAAGCAAAAATCATAGAAAGCAGGGAAAGCAGAAATTAATATCAGAAAGAGTACAACATGTGAAATGCTGGGCTGGATAAAGCACAAGCTGGAATCAAGATTGCTGGGAGAAATATCAATAACCTCAGATATGCAGGTGACACCACCCTTATGGCAGAAAGTGAAGAGGAACTAAAGAGACTCTTGATGAAAGTGAAAGAGGAGAGTAAAAAAGCTGGCTTAAAACTTAAGATTCAAAAAATAATGATATCCTGTCCCATCACTTCATGGCAAATAAATGAGGAAACAATAGAAACAGGGATAAACTTTATTTTCTTGGACTCAAAAATCACTGCAGATGGTGACTGCAGCCATGAAATTAAAAAACACTTGCTCTTTGGAAGAAAAGCTATGACAAAACTAGACAGCATATTTTAAAAAAGAGACATTACTTTGTCGACAAAGGTCCATCTAGTCAAAGCTATAGTTTTTCCAATAGTCATGTATGGATGTGAGAGTTGGATCTTAAAGAAGGCCGAGCACTGATGAATTGATGCTTTTGAACTATGGTGTTGGAGAAGACTCTTGAGAGTCCCTTGGACTGCAAGGAAAACAAATCAGTCAATCCTAAAGGAAGTCAACCCTGAATATTCACTGGAAGGACTGATACTGAACTCCAATACTTTGGCCACCTGTTTCAAAGAGCTGACTCATTAGAAAAGACCCTGATATTGGGAATGAAGGCAGGAGGAGAAGGGTATGACAGAGGATGAGATGGTTGGATGGCATCACCGACTCAATGGACATGAATTTGAGCAAACTCCAGCAGATGGTGAAGGACAGGGAAACCTGGTATGCTGCAGTCCATGGGGTTGCGAAGAATCAGACACAACTGAGCAACTGAACAACAACAATGATGTAAGAAAAATGAAATGTGGAAATAGTTCAGTGAAATGTGACATTATTTGTGGCCTACATAAATGAGAATCAGAGATGCTTTATGGTGGAGGGAGCATTTGTGCTGAGTCTCAAATGACTGAACTAGGAAGATAAAAAGGAAGGGCTTTCCAGGCAGACTGGAATAGCATAACAAAAAAATACGAAGGTAGAGAAGTATTGGGCCATGTTCTCTGGTGGTGACTCACACTGTTGTGTTAAAGCATTAATTAAGTACCAGAGGGAGGCAACTTGGACATGAGCAGAAAAGACAGATTGTGGTAGACATGGTAGACATTCCTAAATATTTTATTAGGTTTGAGCTTGATTTGGAAGACCACGAGAAGCCAAGAAAGTGTTGTGAAATGGAAGTATTGGGCAACATTGTCTTCAAAATGACAAGCAAGACTCCAAGGTAGTAGTTTTCAAAATATGGTTTCTGGATCCACAGCATCAGTATCAGCTAGGAATCACTAGAAATGCAAATCATGCGGTCTTATCCCAGGACAACTGAATCACTAGGAATACAACCGAAAATTTAGCAAATTCTCCAGAGTATTCAGATACAAGCTCAAATCTGAGAACCTTTTCTGTAAGGTACAGAATACACTGGATGGGAAAAGATCAGGAGGTCCAGTGTCTACTATGAACCAAGAGAATATTCTTGGCATTTGTTAGTTTTGCCTACCATTGAGTAAAGAAAAACGATTTACTGAAAAGATAATCCTTAGCTCGATCTACATATAAGTCTGTAAATACGAAAATGAGTTAATGGCACTAACTTTCCCCTTCTACTTTAAAATTTTAAATTGCATCAAAGGAGAGAAGAGAATATTCTGCTGTGTGACCACTGAAATTAGTATAGCAAGTTTAGCATGAATTTGACAATCTCTGTTATCAATAAATCTAGAACTACCAGACCTCTCTTGCTAAGTTCCAAATCTATCTGGTTTCACACCATGATTTTTTAATGGTCTTATTTGTGCATTATTTCAATTTTTCATTATATATTGTGCCATTTAGTATTCTCCATGATTATGTTTTCACTGAACAGATGCACTACGGTTTCACTGCACCAAATTCTATGATCCATAATTAGATGTCAATATGTTTTCTTTATGAACTAAATACATTTTTAGTTACTTGGACATTAATTAAAATCACATGCTGGATTGTTACATCCTTTCAACACATTTTTGAGGAAATATTTTTGGTTTACTTGAATGCTTTAAAACATTCAATTTTATACTATATAATTCTTTTTCCATAAGAACAAATACTATATCTAATATACAAATATTAATTACAGAGTTATGCCATGAAGCCATTAAAGAGATATAACCATTAACATGCAAAAGCAGACATATGATGAATTAGGAGAAAAGAATATGATTTTTTAATTGCTGCTTTTTAAATATATCATGAGTTGTATTTATTTTCATGGCAATTTAAGAAAAAACAAATGAAAGAAAATTTCAGAATAATGACAAAAAATAAACAATACTTAACTCCCATGGGAATTAAGTACATAATACTTATGTAAAAATTCACATTTCAATAAAAAAGAGCCAGGATAATAAGGTGATACAGAGCTCACACTCATTAGTCATGTTATACTGTACCATTTTGAACATTCTGAACTCCTCATGAATTTGCAAGATGCACTCATAGCATAGGAAAACTGAAAACAGCTTTTCCAAAGAGGAAGAAAAACTTGATAGCCTCTAAGAAAATGTTGAAAAATCTAACCCAGAAAGTTACTCCACTTATGCCAGGCATTCCCATCTGTTTTTGTAAGTGCAGTATGGAATTGGCCAGAGGTTAGGGCAGAAGGGGAAGTAAGCATACATGGAAATTATTCTAGCATGTCTCTGTCATTCTCTCTCTGATTTTCTACTGTTTCCTCAGTTAGAGTTACTGCAGTTCACGTGAAAATTCAGCAGATATAAAACTCTTAATCAATGCAACTGGTATAATAGAAGCTACTATGTCTCTTAATACCAGTCCAGTTTGGCCTGAAATACAAGGGGACATAAAGAAATTAAGTTGTGACCTATTTGGAAATTTATCCAAAATAATTTCTCCTCTTGGGATTTCTATTGCCTTCTTTCAGGGTATATCACATATGGCAAACTGAGATTTATTTGTCTGAAATAAAATGAACTATGTACATCTATATAAAGTGGAATACAAAATAGCAACAGTTTCCACTATCTAAGCATTTTAATGGTGAGGTGGCATCATGAGAATATGCTTTTAAAAAAGGGCTAGCCACAAGAGTTGAGCCTACTAAATGTAGAGCCAAACTTCATCAATGTCATTTATAAGCAAGCTTGACAATAAAGTTCGAAAGCTTAAAAAATTTATTTCTATCCTGACATTTACAGGAGAGAGCAGTAGGAAATTATTTGTTGATGAGAGATTATTGTTTGAAATTTGTCTTGTGTGAAGGGGAGTTTCCATGCTTACACTCAGAGCAGAACTATTCATGTTAGAAGTGCAGACGCTCATGCCCTACTCCAGAACGATTAAATCACCAATCTTAAGTTTGAAAAAATCTTCCTGATAATGTGTATTTCACACCAAAGTTTGCAAAGAACTTCTCTAAGGCTTTCAATTAGTCACAATAATGTGCTCATAAATAATTTACTCCATTTATCCAATAACCCCTTAGATATTTTGGGTGAGAGATGACTAGACAAAATACACTTGGGACATATGCTAAAAATATCCACTATATATCTGAAATTCAAATTTAAGTACTTAGCCTTATTTGATACAGCCACCCTATCTGGGATACACACTGAATTTGCGCTTTCCATTTTGCACAATGAAACTCCACCCCGCCTTCACTGAGACTAACTTTTTTCCACAGGAGTACTTCTTTTTGGCCACTGTCCTGTATGACTGCACTGTCAGGAGTAACTCTCCTCTCTGGCTTACCTATGTTGAGATCACCCCTATGGAGAAAAATTACTAAAACCAATGGTAACTTTCTAGAGCTCCTCTAAGCTGTACATCAATACTTCACAGTCAAAAAGTAAACAGACTTCCATTTCTGGCACAATGGCACATCCACCTCCCCACTGAAAAGCTTCTAAATGTGTAAATATTTTAAAAAACATTTTGATTAATTCACAAGAAATAAGAAATAAATGAAGGTGGAAAATATTATTAAGAGGATTGCTGAAGCTAGGTTTCATCCTGAGGGATTTACTAAGTAAACAGCATTTCCTTTACATGGCCTTCAAGGACCCAAGGGACAGAAGCCAAAAACCAAAGCCTCCTCAGGGTAAGAAGTCTAAGAAAAAATTCATAAACAGCTGTGACCTCAGAGGTCCAGCCTTCATAGCAAAAGTGAGGTTAAAGATATTCCCCCGAGATTTCACAAGCAAAAACTAGCTTTCACATGAGTTTGTAGCATAAATTCACACACAAAGTTACTCTAAAAAATTTAAGTGAAAAATTGAATTTGCATTGGTCCCAAACTAGATAATATAAACACATGCCACACAAAGGCAAATGGAAATTTCTTCTCTCTTGTGTACCTGCCTTCATCCCAGACTATAGATGGGATTCTAAAGAACATAAAATCATAGTTCAAAATTGCATAACCCTCCCCCCCACAAGAAACATCAAAAGGGAAAACAAGTATAAAATTAGCAGGCATGGATTAGTCAATATAAAATATTAAATAAATACATCTATTTTAAAATAAAATAAATATTTTAAGATGAGTGGAAAAATCATTAGATTATTATTAAAACAACCAATCAGATTTCAACGAGAACTTATGAAAATAAAAAATAAAATAAAAATTTAGCAAAGAGATTTAATAATTGTTCAGACATAGATATAAAAAGTTGATCAGGGATACATCAGTAGATTGATGAGCAGTATAGAAGAAAAATCCTAAAAATCTGTGAGCCCCCCCTCAAATGTCCAATCTTCAAAATAAATGCAAAGTTAAAAATTTAAATAAAGGCCAATTTTCATACAGATTAACAGTCTTAATTCACACAAAATCTATGTTCTGAAAAACTCAAACTTAAGATTTGACCTTACAGAAACACATACAGAAAAAGAGGATGAGAAAAACTAATAAGATACAAGCAATATTTGAGAAGGAATTTTGAGAATTATCTGATACAAATGAAAGATATCAATCCACATATTCAAGAAGCCCCAAAATTCCCAAGTTAGAAAAATGAAAAGAGAAATAATTATCCAGACTCACCACAGTGAAACTTTAGAACACCAAGACAAAGTTCTCATATGAATTAAAAAGTCAAATTGTTTTCCAAAGAGTGAAGGATAGGCTGATATTTGACTTAATCAAGGCCAATATTCAATGCAATTTTATGTTCAGGGTTATGGGAAAACTAATTTTGAAAAATGAACTCTGTGATTTCAATGTTACAATCTGGAAAATGCTGTTATAGCAACAGTGGTAAATAATTCATTGTGGAGTTAGAAAATATAAACCCAAAAAACTCAATGCCAAGATCATATACTTTGGAATCAGAGATATTGAAGTTAAACATTACTAAGGTTCTCATATTGTTGGAAGAATGGGAAGCATATTGCCAAATATTAGATGATTATATGTTAAATACTCATGTTAGAATGTCTAGGGTATTCCCTAAAAAAATCACAGCGATTGGAAGGACACAGACTATGTTGCTGATCAAAATGTAATTAAATAAGAAATCATTAACAAAATGGAGAAGGCAATGGCACCCCACTCCAGTACTCTTGCCTGGAAAATCCCATGGACGGAGGAGCATGGTAGGCTGCAGTCCATGCGGTCGCTAAGAGTCGGACACAACTGAGGGACGTCACTTTCACTTTTCACTTTCATGCATTGGAGAAGGAAATGGCAACCCACTCCAGTGTTCTTGCCTGGAGAATCCCAGGGACAGGGGAGCCTGGTAGGCTGCTATCTATGGGGTCACATAGAGTCAGACACAACTGCAGCGACTTGGTAGCAACAGCATTAACAAAAAATGACTAGAATAACCACATGTTTAGAATTCTAAAAAGCATACTTCCAAATAATAAATCAAAAAAGGAAGCATAATAAAACTAATGTGTTTAAATCCAAATGATAGTAGAATATTTTTTATCATTATTAAGGGGCACAATTAAAACAGTATTTGGAAAGAAATTTCTATATGTTTATTTTAATAAAGAAGCAGTAGAATACTTTTTTCTATAGATTATATACTGGGCCATTAGGCAAGTCTCAGTAAATTTAAGAAATTTGAAATCATATCAATCATCTTTTCTGACCATAATGCTATGAGATTAGATACAGGAGAAAGAAAAAAAAACTGTAAAAAACACAAATACTTAAAGGTTAAACAACCAATGAACCACTGTAGAACTCAAAGAGGAAGTCAAAAAATACCTAGAAATAAACAACAATGAAAACCTGACAATTCAAAACATGTGGGATGCAGCAAAAGGAGTTCTCAGAGGGAAGTTCTTAGAAATACAAACTTACCTCAGGAAACAATAAAAGTCTCAAACAACCTAACCTTATACCTAGAGCAACTAGAGAAAGAAAAACCAACAAAACCTGTAGTAGAAGGAGAGAAATGATAAAGATCAGAGCAAAAATAAAATAAATAGAGATGAATAAAGCAATAGCAAAAATCAATGAAACCAAAAGCTGGTTCTTTAAGAAGATAAACAAAACTGATAAACCTTCAGTCAGATGCATCAAGAAAAAAGATGAAATAATATTATACATAGAAAATCCTAAAGATGTTACCAGAAAACTGCTAGAGCTCATCAATGAATTTGATAAAGTTGCAGAATATAAAATTAATACAAAGAAATCTCTTGCATTCCTATACACTAACAATGAAAGATCAGAAAGAGAAATTAAGGGAACACTCTTATTTACCATAGCATCAAAAAGAATAAAATACCTAAGAACAAACTTACCTAAGGAGGGGAAAGAGCTGTACTCAGAAAACCACAAAAGATTGGTGAAAGATATCAAAGATGACACAAACAGATGGAGAGTTATATCATGTTCTTGGGGTGGAAGAATCAATATGGTCAAAAAGCCCAAAGTAATCTACAGATTCAATAAAGTTCCTATCAAATTACCAATAGCATTTTTCATAGAATTAAACAAAAATGTTACAATTTGTATGAAAACACACACACAAACAAACCCAATAGCCAAGGCAATCTTGAGAAAGAAAAACAGAGCTAAAGGAATCAGGCTCCCTGACATCAAATTATACTACAAAGCTACAGTAATAAAAACATTATATTACTGGCACAAAAACAGAAATATAGATCAACAGAACAGGGTAAAAAACCCAGCAATAAATGCAGACACCAATAGCCACCTAATCTATGACAAAGGAGGCAAGAATATACAATAGACAAAAGACAACCTCATCCTTTAGTGATATTGAAGAAACTGGACAGCCACATATAAATGAAATTAGAACACTCCCTAACAACATAAATTTCTAGAAGAAAACATAGGCAGAACACTCTCTGACATAAATCACAGCACAATAGTTTTTGATCCAATTCTAGAGTAATGAATATAAAAACAAAACAAATGGGACCTAATTAAATTTAAAAATGTGTGCACAGCAAAGGAAACCATAAACAAAATGAAAAGACAACCCACAGAATGGGAAAAAATATTTGCAATGAAGCTACCGAAAAGGGATTAATCTCCAAAATGTACAAACAGCTCATGCAGCTCAATATCAAAACAACAAACAACCACACAAAAAATGGGTGGAGGATCTAAACAGACATTTCTCCAAAGAAGACATACAGATGGCCAACAAACACATGAAAAGATATTCAACACCACTAATGATTAGATAAATGCAAATCAAAACCACAATGAGATGTCACTTCAGACCAGTCAGAATGGCCATCACAAACAATAGAAGTTAGAGAGGGTGTGGAGAAAAGGTAACCCTCCTACACTATTGGTGGGAATGTAAATTGGTACAGCTACTATGGAGAACAGTATGGAGGTTCCTTAAAAAACTAACAGTAGAGCTACCATATGATCCATAAACCCCACTTGTGGGCATGGATCTGAAGAAAATCATAATTTGAAAAGATACATGTACCCAAGTGTTCATTGTGGCACTATTTACAGTAACCAGGACATGGAAGCAACCTAAATGTCCACTGATGGAGGAATGGGTAAAAAAAATGTGGTACACACACACAATGGAATATTTCTCAGCCTTAAAATTAAAAATGAAATAATACCATCTGTAGCAACACAGAGGGACCTAGAGATTGTCATACTGAACAAAGTTAGACAGAGAAAGAAAAATATCATATGATATCACTTATATGTGGAGTCTAAAAAATGGTACCAATGAACCTATTTATAAACCAGAAATAGAGTCATTTATGTAGTAAAAAGAAAAAAAAGAAAAACAATTCATGGTTAGCAAGGGGGAAAGGGAAGAAGGAATAAACTAGAAGATTGGTATTGACATGTGCACACCACTACATATAAAATAGATAAATAGTAAGAACCTACTATATAGCACAGCAAACTCTACTCAGTACTTTGTAATGACCTATATAGAAAGAGAATCTAGAAAAGAGTGGGTGTGTGATTCACTTTGGTGTGCAGTAGAAACTAACACATTGTAAATCAACTATATTCCAATAAAAATAAAATTCAAGAAAAAAATCAGGTGATCAAATAAGATAATAAATAAGAGTAAACCAAATAAGAAACACTTTTATAAAAAGAAAAAATGGAAATTACTGAAAGAAAATACATATGAAATACAATAAATCAACAAAGCAAATTTCTTACTTTTCAAAGCAATAATAAAATTGGCAATCATTGAAAACAAATAATAAAAAAAGTAGATAAGGCACCAAAAATAGGAATGAAAAATGAACAGAGCTACATACTAACAACTATACAAAGATTATAAATGTTTTTCTATGAATCAATTTTAAAATAAAATTTAAATGGAAACATTTCTAGAAAAATATAGCAACAAAACTGCCCAAAATTGAAATGGAATGCCTTAAGAGTTCTTAACCTGTGAAGAAATTAAATTAGTAGATAAACTTTTTCTATACTGAAAACTCCATATCTGGACAGTTTTATTAGTGAGCTCTATGAAGGAGTTTAGGGCCAAATAATTAAAATCATAAAAATCTATTCTAGGGTACCATAAAAACTACAACACTTCCCAACATATTTTATGAGAGGAGAATATCTAGGATACAAATCCAGACCAGGACAATATGAGAAAGGGATTCTCATAATAATGAATGCATAAATCTAAATATATACATGCAAATTCAATCTAGCAATTGCAAAAAAGCATGACTGAGCTAGGTTATCCTAGGAATTTATTGTTGCCTTTATATCTAAATACAAATTATTGTAATTCATTACATTAATAAAGGGAAAATGATATGTCTATTGGTTTAGGAAAGCTGCTTAATAATTTAAAAATTACACCCGGTTAAAAAACAAAACTTCTGAGCACACAAAAAATAGAAACTTTCTTGACTACATAAAGATAGTTCAGAAAAATCTATACTAAACATCATTCTTAACTGTGAAACAGTGAAAACTTCTTCTATAGCGTCACAAGTAAACCAGTGGTGTCTGTTATTATCACTTCTAGCCACAATTATACTAATTGTCATGGTAAAGCAAGAAAAAGAAATCAAAGTGTATGCATTGAAAATGAAAAAACAGTTTTCCTGAGAACAGATATTTCACTCCAAAGCCTATAAAAATCAATAATCATATTAGAATTGATTAGAGGGCAAGTTTAGCAAGCTTTTAAGATACAACATAACATATAAGATCAATTATGTTTTCTGTATCCCAACCAGAAATTTAGAGTGTACAAATTTTTAAATGCTATCTAATATTTTATAGATTATATCAATACATAAAGTCTGAGAAGTAAATCTAACAAAATTCTGTAAACTTTACAGAAAAAAATTATAAAATTCAGTAAAAATTAAAGAACATAAATAAATAATGTTTTAGATTGGAGAGTTTGATATCAAGATGTCAGATCTTCCCAAATTTATCAATAAAATTTAAATATACAGTAAAATTTTAAAGTGGCACTTGACAAGCTGATTAAGAATGGAAGAGCAAAGCGCTATGAATTGTTCGGAATCTCTTGAATAACATGTTGGAACGTATCTCTCACCAAATATCAATAATTATTCTTGAATTATTGAAATTAGAAGGGATCCCATACCAAATATCAATAATTATTTTTACTCACTATGATGCTCTCTAGGTCCACCCATGTCGCTGCAAATGACCTTAAATAATTGTTTTTAAATTAATGAAATTAAGACATTGTGATATTACCACAGAGACTGGAATACAGTCCAGTCAAAATATCCCAGTAAAAGACCCACACTTTCTAGGAAACTTGATTTATGGCAAAGAGGACATTTCAGATCCATGGTAAAAATATGGAACTTAAACAGTGCGAAGGCAATTTTTTATCCATAAAGAAAAAATAAATAAAATTAGATTTTTAACTCATATCCTTCACAAAAATTATTTCAGTGGTATTACAAGAGCTAAACAAGAAAACCAAAGCTATAAAACTTTTATAAGATAATATAGGTGACTATTCTATAAAAATCAGTAATAAACCAGATGGCTTCACAGCTGAATTCTACCAAAAATTTAGAGAAGAGCTAACACCTATCTTACTCAAACTCTTCCAGAAAATTGCAGATGAAGGTAAGCTTCCAAACTCATTCTATGAGGCCACCATCACCCTAATTCCAAAACCAGACAAAGATGCCACAAAAAAAGAAAACTATAGGCCAATATCACTGATGAACATAGATGCAAAAATCCTTAACAAAATTCTAGCAAACAGAATCCAACAACATATTAAAAAATCATACACCATGACCAAGTGGGCTTTATCCCAGGAATGCAAGGATTCTTTAATATCCGCAAATCAATCAATGTAATACACCACATTAACAAATTGAAAGATAAAAACCATATGATTATCTCAATAGATGCAGAGAAAGCCTTTGACAAAATTCAACACTCATGTTATGATTAAACTCTCCAAAAAGCAGGAATAGAAGGAACATACCTCAACATAATAAAGCTATATTGACAAACCCACAGCATAAGCATCACCCTCAATGGTGAACATTGAAAAGCATTTTCCCCTGAAATCAGGAACACAGACAAGGGTGCCCAAGTCTCACCATCAACTGATTCAACATAGTGTTTTGGAAGTTTTGGCCACAGCAATCAGAGCAAAAAGAATTAAAAGGACTCCAGATAGGAAAAGAAGAAGTGAAACTCTCACTGTTTGCAGATGACATGATCCTCTACATAGAAAACCCTAAAGACTCTACCAGAAAATTACTAGAGCTAATCAATGAATATAGTAAAGTTGCAGGATATAAAATTAACACACAGAAATCCCTTGCATTCCTATATGCTAACAATGAAAAAACAGAAAGAGAAATTAAGGAAACAATACCATTCACCATTGCAACAAAAAGAATAAAATACTTAGGAGTATATCTACCTAAAGAAACAAAAGACCTATACATAGAAAACTATAAAACACTGATGAAGGAAATCAAAGAGGACACAAACAGATGGAGAAACATACCGTGTTCCTGGATTGGAAGAATCAATATTGTCAAAATGGCTATTCTACCCAAAGCAATCTATAGATTCAATGCAATCCCTATCAAGCTACCAACGGTATTTTTCACAGAACTAGAACAAATAATTTCACAATTTGTA